>NC_137786.1:61542219-62082219 GCF_963383645.1 Muscardinus avellanarius | reverse complement strand
GTGTCTGTGTGTGTCTGTGTGTATAGATAGATATAGATATGTTACTTAAAATAGTACTTAAAGCTAGGGGTATAGCTCGGTGGTAGAATGCTTGCCTACATTGGTGAGAATGCAGAACCCCTGGGACATTATGATACTGGTGGTGGCAGCATCTGTCACCACAACCACTTTGAAGAGCAATTTGCCCTTATCTGGTAAAGATGAACAGTCTTACACTTTAAAATTCAATAATCCCGCTCCTTAACATATACCTAGAAAATATGAGCTCAGAAGTATAAAACTATAGACAAGAATGCCATTGAGCATTTTTAGGATGGCTAGCTATTGGTAAACTCTTAATTTATATCAATAGAAGACAAATTATAATCAGTTCATATGATAGAATATTATTTATTTTTAGTGTGTGTGTGTGTGTGTGTGTGTGTGTGTGTGTGTGTGTGTGTGGTACTGGGGATTGAACTCAGAAGTGTTCTACTCTTAACCCCATCCCACTCCCTGTGATCCTCAAGTTTACTGAACAAATTAGATATGGTTTTACTGTCAATAAGCTATGTTCCAAACCTGAAAACAAAACAAAATAAAATCCAGGCATGTTAGCACATACTTGTAATCCCAACTCTTGGGAGGCTAAGACAGGAGGATTGCAGGTTTGCGGCCAGCTTCAGCTACTTGTAAGGCCTTCCACAATTTAGTGAGTCTCTGTTGAAAGAAAGAAAGAAAGAAAGAAAGAAAGAAAGAAAGAAAGAAAGAAAGAAAGAAAGAAAGTCAAGTATATATAATTTTCAAGGTATATATAATTTTTGCCATTTGTTTAAATTACAGTTATTTTTATATCTGTTCCTGAGGTTATCCAATATCACTTTCTTTATCTTTTTCTTCCTTCCTTCCTTTTTTCTTTTGTGGTACTGGGGATTCAGTACTGTGGTACCCAGAGGCATTCTATCTTTGATCTATACCCTCAGCTCAATTTTATTTCTTATTTGGAAATAGGGTTCTCACTACGTGAGAGACTCACTAAGTACATGAGGCTGTCCTTGAACCTGCACTCCTCCTGTCTCAGCCTCCCAAATACTGGGATTACAGATGTGTGCCACCATATCTAGCTTACTTCTCTTTTTCTTAATTTGAGAGTTTCTGTATTCTTCCATCACATAATTATACCCAACTGCTTGGTTTTCTCTTCCAGGAGACTAATCCCACTAATCCATGGTGTATGTGGTTTGATTCTTTTATTCTTCAACAACCAAATCTAGTTCTAAATCACTGGGCGAGAAACAATTCACTGTGACCTCCATCTAGAAAAACAGCTTTTCATGACCTCAGTTTTGAAAGACATCATCAGGGTTTGCCCAGCAGACCATAGCGGGTACAGGCATTCTAGCTTGAGCAAAGAAAATGTCACAAAGCACAGAGCTGCGAAATAGCTGGGCTTGTGCACAGGACCACTGAGCCGTTTATAAAGCTCTCAGTGTGAAGGCCGCACTGTCAACGCCAAGTCAACGTCTTTGGGGAGCCAGGCAGGGAGGGGGCTGTCGGGGGAGAAGCACATAATCCGGCACTGTCCTTTGACTCTTGTCTGTATGGTCACAGTCTTGTGTTCACACTGCTTCTCTTCAGGTCTTTTTGTTGCTGCTGTAGGAAGAGTCAGTTGACATACTAATCTTGAAAAAAAAAATACTGAAAGGACTCCAGTTTGGGGGAAAGTACAGAGGGGGGCACTTCCCCATAGATCTCTCTAAAAAGTGGCCAGAAAGGCTGAAGAGGAGGCCAGGGATGGAGGCGGGAAGAGACCTGACCCTATCAGGGTTTAGTGGAGCCAGCAAAGACCTTGCACCTCGCCTGGCATGTGATGCAGAGGAAGTAAAAGGTGTTGGGCAAGGGAGCACTTCGTGATTAAAATCGACACAAAAGCCGGGCCTGGTAGCGCAGACCTGTAATCCTAGTACTTGGGAGGCTGAGACAAGAGAATCACAGGTTCACGGCCAGCTTCAGCAACTTAGTGAGCCCCTCTACAACTCAATGTGACTCTTTCAAAATAAAAAATAATACAGGGCTGTGGGTGTAGCTTAGAAGCAGAATGCAACAAAAAGCAAAAAAAAAAAAAAAAAAGCAAAAACTTGTAAACACAATTGAGAACAAATATACAACCCCCATAAATGTACATGTGCAGGCTGGGTGTGGTGGCACACGATTATAATCCCTGTACTTGGGAGGCTGAGACTGAAGGATCACAGGTTCTTTGCCAGCCTTAGCAACTTATGAGGCCCTCTCCAACCTAGTGAGACTCTGTTTCAAAATAAATAATAAAATAGGTCTGGGGTATAACTCAGAGGTAGAATGCCCCTGGGTTCAATCCCCAATAATACACATATGCACAAAAAAGTACATGTGCATGTATAGATAGATAAACTCTATTTAAAAATCAAATTGATGGATTTTCAAATATATATGTAAATATATGCACAAATACTTGTGTGGATTACTCATATGGATTGAGTATATGTACACACACTATGATATGTGTGTGTATTTATATATCTATACATACCTTAATAAATATATACACACATACATATGAGTATACATATGTATAGTCTGCTGTGTATGTATATAAAGCATGTAATATACATGTTTGTGTATTATATATGTATATTTGCTGTAATGTACATATATATTGTTATAGAGAGAAAGAACCATAGAGAAGCAGAGAGAGATAGATGAAGAAACTGGATGGATTCTTTCCTCAACTTGAATGTGATACAAGAGCATACATTAATTATGTAATATAAAAATTCCAAGAGCAAGCCAGGAGTGGTGGCACAAGTTTGTAATCCCAACATTTGGGAGGCTGAGACCGGAGGATCACGATTCGTGGACAGCCTCAGCTACTTAGTGAGGCCCTTTGCAGCTCAGTGAGACCCGGTTTCAAAATAAAGAATAAAAATAGGGCAGGGGAGCCAGGCGTGGTGGCGCACACTTGTAATCCCCGTGCTTGGGAGGCAAAGACAGGAGGATCGCGCAGGTTCTAAGCCAGCCGCGTGTACTGGCTTAGAAGACCCTGTTTCCAAATAAAAATGTAAAAATAGGTCTGGGAGTGTAGCCCGGAGGTAGAAGGGCTTCCAGGAACCCCAGTACCACCAAAAAAAAAAAAAAATAGGGCAGAGGGTGTAGCTCGGAGGTAGAATGCCCCTGGGTTCTATCCCAAGGACCCCCCCCCCCCAATTCTCAAGAGCATAACACTTAGAAACCATTATGCAGATTCAGGCTAACAAATATCATAATTTTCTTTGTGTGTGTGTGTTACTGGAGATTAAACCTAAGAGCATTCCACCTCAGAGCAGCACCCCACCCCTTTTTATTTTTATGTATTTATTATTATTATTATTATTATTATTATTATTATTATTTTATTTTTTTGCAGGTCTGGGGATGGAACCCAGAGGCATTTGACCTCTGAGCTATATCCCCCTTCCCTATTTTTATTCTTTATTTTGAAACAAGGTCTCACTAAGGTGCAAAGGGCCTAAGTACCTGAGGCTGTCCACAAATGGTGATCCTCTAGTCTCAGCCTCCCAAACACTGGGATTAAAAGCATGCACCTCCACACCTGGCTTATTTTTTGTTTTGAAACAGGGTCTCACTAAATTGCTGAGTTTGGTCTTGAACCTGCCATTCTCCTGTCTCCGCCTCCCAAGAACTAGTATTACAAGAGTGCACCACCATGCCCAGCAATTTTTTTTTTTTTTTTTTTTTTTGGTGGTACTGGGGATGGAACCCAGGGGTATTCTACCTCGGAGCTATACCCATCCCTATTTTTTTATTCCTTATTTTGAAACAGGATCTCACTGAGTTGCAAAGGGCCTTACTAAGCAGCTGAGGTGATCCGCAAACTGCAATCCTCTGGTCTCAGCCTCCCGAATGCTGGGACTGTAAGCGTGCGCCACCATGCCCTGCTTAAGTGTATCTCTTAACTGGACTGTAATAACTTTGAAGTTCAGAGCCAGTTTAAAAAAATCTAGCGGTTCTAGAACAAGACTACACATGTCATACATAGATTGTAGATTTATAGATTCATATTAAATGATCATTGAATAAATATTGTTCAAAAGAATCTTAGAAGCTAGGCGTGGTGGTGCGCGGTTTGTAATCCCAGTATTCGGGAGGCTGAGACAGGAGGATTGCAGTTTGCAGACAGACTCAGCTACTTAGTGAGGCTCTTTGCAAAACAGTGAGACTCTTTTTCAAAATAAAGAATAAAAACTAGGGCTAGGGGTGTCACTCAAAGGTAGAATGCCCCTGGGTTTCATCCATAGTACCACAAAAACAAATAAATAAACAAATAAGAATCTTACTGTAAGGACATTTTTTTGTTTTTGTTTTTGCAGTACAGAGGATTGAATCCAGGAGCTCCCTAACACTGAGCTACATCCCTAGCCCTCTCAAAATTTTTCCCTAAAGATAGCATGGTGGCACATGGTTGTAATCCCAGTATTTGGCAGGTTGAGATAGGAATACCACAAGTTCATGGCTAGTGTCGGCTACTTAGTGAGGTCCTCTGCAACTTAGTGAGAACTTGTTCGAAAATAAAGAATAAAAAAATAGGGCTGGGAGTGTTTCTCAGAGGTAAAATGTCCCTATGTCCCTATGTTCAATCCCTAGTACCACACACACACAAAAAACCCCACATTTTCCTAGCTGGGCATGGTGACACATGCTTATAATCCCAGTACTTGGGAAGCTAAAACAGGAGGATCATAGGTTCAAGGATAGCCTCAGCAAGTAGTGAGACTCTCTTCAACCTAGTGAGACCCTGTTTCCAAATAAAAATAAAATAGGACTGGGGTCATAGCTTGGAGGTAGAATGCCCCTGGGTTCAATCCCCAGTACCAAAAAGTTTTTTTTCCAGAGACTGGGCATTGCTAAATTGCTAAGACTGTCCTTAAACTTGTGGTCCTCCTGCCTCAGTCTCCTGAGCTGCCAGGATTACAGGCATGTGCCACCATGCCCAACCCAGAAAACTTTTTAAAGCTATAACTGCTGGGTTATAGCTGGGTGCAGTGGCCATACCTGTAGTTTTAGCTACTACTCAGAAGGCTGAGGCAGGATGACTGCTTGAGGCCAGGAGTTGGAGGCCAGTCTGGACAACATAGGTCATGACACAAAAAAGCAAAACAAAAATAATTATAATTTTCTTTTCCCCTCTGTTAATATAATTCTATAATTTCCCCTAATTTTATTATACTTAAATTTAAAAAAATACTGGTAATTATAACAGTTGTAATTATAACAGCATGCCAAACAATATTGTATTCTCCTAAATAGTGTTATTTGATGTTGTGTACATTGGCATGTTTTTGTGGAATGTCTACCTTATCTTCCGGTAATTGTCACTCAGATAATTTTTAAAAATATGCAGTTCCGCCGGGCGTGGTGGCGCACGCTTGTAATCCCAGCATTCGGGAGGCTGAGACTTGGAGGATCGCAGTTCGCGGACAGCCTCAGCTACTTAGTGAGGCCCTCTGCAACTCAGTGAGACCCGGTTTCAAAATAAAGAATAAAAAATAGGGCAGGGGGTGTAGCTCGGAGGTCAAATGCCCCTGGGTTCCATCCCCAGACCCGCAAAAAAAAAAAAAAAAAAAAAAAAAATGCAGTTCCCAGAGCCACTTCCAGAGACATTGGCTCCACTGGTTTGAAGGAGAGGCTACATCCTTGTTTTAAAAGTTTCTCAGGCCAGGTGTGGTAGCACACACTTGTAATCCCAGTTCTTGGGAAGCTGAGACAGGAGGATTGAGAGTTCAAAGCCAGTCCCAGCTACTTAGTAAGGCCTTCTGCAACTTAGTAAGACCTTGTTTCAAAAATAAAAAATAAAACATAGTGTAGTTCAAAGAGGTGTAGAGTGCCCCTGGTTTGATCCCCAGTACCAAAAAGAAAAAAAAAAAAAAAGAAAAGAAAAGAAAAAAAGGCAGCCTCTGCAACTTAGCAAGGCTCTCAGCAACCTGGTGAGACCCTGTTTCCAAATAAGATGTAAAACTGGGCTGGGGGTATCTGGGGGTATAGCTTGGAGGTAGAATGCCCCTGGGTTTAATCCCCAGTACCAAAAAACTAAACTAATATAAAATAAAAAATAAAAGCTCCTCGGATCATGTTAGCTGGCAGGTTGAAGATTTACTGATCCAGGTCATCGACTGTATCCCATGGCCATTTCCTTTGAACTCCCTTACCAAAGGAAGATCAAAGACTTCCCAGGGATTCACTCAAGATCAGTTTCACTCTGCCTGCCTCTCTGGGTCCCTCTCAACCCCACAAAAATAACCCCAATGTTTAAATGTCTCCCCCAGCCTTAAGCAGTTTTATCATTCTTTATTAAACCTTCCTCTGTTTATTTTTCTGCTGGAATTGACCCTAGGGACATTCTATCTCCAAGCTATACTCCTGGGCCTATTTTATTATATCATTTTGGAACAGAGTCTTATTAAATTGCAGAAGGTCTCACTAAATGCTGAGGCTGGCCATGAACCTAAAATCTTCCTGTATCAGCCTCCCAAGTACTGGGAATACAAGTGTGTGCCACCACACCCGGCTAGACTTTCCTCTTAAATTTGACAGATTATAAGATTTTGTCATTTTGCTTTTACAGTTTATTATAAATGTATTTTGAAACAACTTTCCAAATGCATTTTTAATATACAATGAATATAAACACACATGCATGTATGTGCCCTTACTTATAGTAAATTGATAGCCAGTAAATATAAATATAAATATAAATGGCCAATGAACTTGGGGACTGAACCCAGGGGCATTCAACCCCTGAGCTATACCCACAGCACTTTTTGTTCTGAATCACCAAGTTATCATATGCTGTCCTGGAACCTGCGATTCTCCTACTCAGCCTCCCAGTACTGGGCTTACTGGTGTGCACCACCGCACCCAGCTAGTGAACATATTATTAATCTCATTTAAATTAGGAAAATATTCAAACAACAATTAAAAATACATATTATATCTATCAACTTGTCAAAAGTTTAAAAGTGTTGGGTGTAGTGGTGCATGCTTGTAATCCCAGTACTTTGGAAGCTAAGACAGGAGGATCACGGTTCGTGGCTAGCCTCAGCTACTTAGTGAGGCCCTCTGCAGCTTAGTGAGACCCTGTTTCAAAATAAAGAATAAAAAATAGGGCTGGGGTGTATCTTGGAGGTAGAACATCCCTGGGTTTCATCCCTAGTACCGCCAAAACAAAACCTAACAGAACTGAGTAAAGAAATAGACAGGAAGTTAATGATAATAGATTTAAGTACTAAAATTCAATAATGAACTAAACAACTAGATGAAAATCAGCAAGGAAATGGAAGAGTTGAACAGCATTGTTTATCAACTAGACCTAACAATAACAGAATATACATTTTCTAACACATGTAACATTCTAGGATAGACTGTTTTAGGCCACAAAACACATTTCAATAAATTTTATTTTTATTATTATTTTTGTTTTTTGGTACTGGAGATTGAATCCAGGAACATTCTATCTCTGAGCTAAATTTCCAACCCTATTTCATTTTTTATTTTAAAACAGGTCTTCCTAAGTTGCTGAGTGTCTCACTAAGTTGCTGAGGCTGGGCTGGAACACATGAATTTGAGGGCCATATGAACATTAGTTTATAGCCATATTTTTCTAGGTGCCTACACAGTAAAAATTAATTGAACTCTGCACTTAATATTAGAGATCTTATGCATTTCCCCATACATGTTACAACTTAATACAAAAGAAAAAGCTTGAAGTTGAAATGCCTTTACTTTGCAATGGATCATGGGGCCTCCTTTGTCCCAGTTGCTCACTAGCTATGAAGAGTTTCGAAAAAGATAACATCTCCAGTGCTTATTTAAAGTGCTAGATTAAAGTCAAATAGGCAAATGCAGAGTGACGAATACCACCTGGCTTTACCTCAATCTTGTGAAAGTAGAGAGCAGACTATTGGGTACCAGAGGCTGAGAAGGAAAGGAGTGGGGACGGGGAGAGGTTGGTTACAGTTAAATGGGAGGAATTAGCCAAATGTGGTGGCTGGCGTCTATAATCCCAGTACTTGGGAGTCTGAGACATAGGTTCTCGGCCAACCTCAGCAATTTAGTGAGATCCTCAACAACTTGGGGAGACCCTGTTTCAAAATTAAAAATATAAGGTTGAGGATGTAGCTTGGAAGTATAATGTCTTTGGGTTCAGTCTCTAGTACTAAGAAAAAAATAGATAGGAGGAATAAGTTCTGGTGTACTATTGCACAGTAAGGTGACTGTAGACAACAATGATGTGTTATATATGTTTCAAAATAGCTAGAAGAGCCACATGTGGTGGTGCATGCTTGTAATCTCAGTATTTGGGTGCCTGAGACAGGAGGATTGCAGGTTTGCAGCCAGCCTCGGCTACTTAGTGAGGCCCTTGGTAATTTAGTGAGACTCTCTTTTAAAATAAAGAATAAGCCGGGCGTGGTGGCGCACGCTTGTAATCCCCGCGCTTGGGAGGCGGAGACAGGAGGATCGCGCAGGTTCAAAGCCAGCCGTGCTGGCCTAGAGACCCTGTTTCCAAATATAAAAGTATAAAATAGGTCTGGGAGTGTAGCCCTAAGGTAGAAGGGCTTCCAGGAACCCCAGTACCACCAAAAAAAAAAAAAAAAAAAAAGAATAAAAGAAAAAATAGACCCCGGGCGTGGTGGCACATCCTTGTAATCCCAGTACTTGGGAGGCTGAGACAGGAGGATCACAGGTTCATAGTCAATCTTAGGTACTTAGTGAGGCCCTCCACAACTTAGTAAGACCCTATTTCAAAACAAAACAAAACAAAACAAAAAGGCTGGGGGTGTAGCTCAGAGGTAAAATGCCCCTGGGTTCAATCCCAGTACCTAAAAAAAAAAAAAAAAAAAAAAAAAAAGAATACGAAAAAACAGGGTTGAGGGAGTAGCTTGGAGGTAGAATACCTCTAGGTTCAGGCACCAGTACCACAAAATAACTAGAAGCAAGAATTTTACATGTGTTCAGCACCAAGAAATAATAAATGTTTGAGGCGGTTGATATGCTGATTGCCTGACTTGATCCTTATACAATGCATACATGTATCAAACCATTACATTGTACCCTATAAATATGTACAGTTATTATGTGTCAACTAAAAATGAAGATTTAAACTGGTCTTGGTAGCCAGGCTTGGTGGAGCACGCTTGTAATCCCAGCATTCGGGAGGCTGAGACCTGGAGGATCGAGGTTCGCAGACAGCCTCAGCTACTTAGTGAGGCCCTCTGCAACTCAGTGAGACCCGGTTTCAAAATAAATAATAAAAAAAAATAGGGCAGGGGGTGTAGCTCGGAGGTCAAATGGCCCTGGGTTCCATCCCCAGACCTGCAAAAAATAAAAAATAAAAAAAAAATAAACTGGTCTTGGTGGCCCATGCTTGTAATCCCAGCACTTGGGAGGCAGAGACAGGAGGATTACAGGTTTATGGCCAGCCTCAGATACTTAGTGGGACCCTGCACAGCTTAGTAAAACCCTTTATTAAAAATAAAGAATAAGCTGGGTGTGGTGGCGCACGCTTGTAATCCCTGTGCTTGGGAGGCTGAGACAGGAGGATCGCGCAGGTTCAAAGCCAGCCTCAGCTACTTAGTGAGGCTCTCAGCAACTTAGTGAGACCCTGTTTCCAAATAAAATATAAAAAATAGGTTTGGGAGTATAGCCTGGAGGTAGAAAGCCTCTGGGTTCTACCCCCAGTATCACAAAATAAATAAATAAATAAATAAATAAATAAATAAATAAATAAATAAATAAAGTAAAATAAATAAAGAATAAGAGCCGGGCGTGGTGGCGCACACTTGTAATTCCAGCATTCGGGAGGCTGAGACCAGAGGATCAGCCTCGGCTACTTAGTGAGGCCCTCTGCAACTCAGTGAGATCCGGTTTCAAAATAAAGAATAAAAAATAGGGCAGGGGGTATAGCTTGGAGGTCAAATGCCCCTGGATTCCATCCCCAGATCCGAAACAAAGAAAGAAGGAAAGGAAGAGAGAAAGAAAGAAAGGAAGAAGGAAAGAAAGAATTAAAAAATAGGTCTGGGGGCATAGCTCAGAGGTAAAATGCCCTAGGTTCAATCTCCAGTACTGCAAACAAAAAATATAATAATAAAATAAATAAAATGAAGCTTTAAAATAGATTAAGAGAAGTCTTTAGTTGTATTCTCCTGGATTGGAATCTTTAGATGCAGAAGACCTAGGACTCTGCATTGTACAAATTAATTGGTTTCACCGTGACATTTCTATGCTTAGATCATATTCAGGATTCTGCTTTTTTTTTTTTTTTTTAAGTACTGGGGATGGAATCCAGAGTTGTTCACATGCTAGGCAAGCACTCTACCACTGAGCTACCATTCCCCTAGTCCTTTGTGTAATTTTACTTAGAAACAGGGTCTCACGAAGTTGTCTAGGCTGGCCTCAAACTTGTGACCCTCCTGCCTCAGCCTCCCTAGTAGCTGGCATTGATTATGTGTGTGCAGCAGGACTCCACATTTTTAATACTGAAGCTTGAGAATTCCTGTAGCATGTGCGGGGAGGTCAAGAAGGCTGGCCCCATGGAGGCTCTTGCTGGCCCATCCCCACCCCAGCTCTAATCAGTTCCACTGGAGCGTTTTCAGACCAAGGCCAGGCTGGAAACTTGAGAGGCTTTGTGCATTGTTTCAGTCTTGATGTGGGGGACGCACAAGGCTGTCTTCCGCCAGGCCTTGGCAGGACATGCCTTTCCCAGCGGGATGTGCTTTTTTGTCTAGAAAGTTCATCTCTGTTCTGGTCTCTCCTTTTTGTTTCTTTCCAATATAAAAGGATTCAAGTGTGTTGCCTGATCTTTTTCCCTGTCATCCTAGTGGAGCCAGAGTAGAATTTCACAGGTTTTTGCATCTGGTTTTGTTTCTGATGTTGGAGAAAAGAAATCTTTGATTTATGTTTTTCCTGACTACAACACCTATTGCTTCCATCTGCAAATTTTACTTTGAAAGCATGTTTAGTTCCATTAGTGTCATTCTAATCCCCTTGTAAGGATAACCAAGTGAAATGAAGCAGATCAAGCAGTAATGGTGTTGCCTTCTGTGTTGCAATATTTTTCTAAATTAGTAAATGAAGCTGGTAAAGGGGGATTGGAAGGGTGGGAGGGAAGATGATTGGGGTGAAAATAGGATTATAATGCCTTTCACATATTAGTAAACACAGGTGTTTACATGTTTTGGTTAAAAGAGTGTTTGCATAATGGTGTCCTCAAAGTGTGGAAAAGCCTCCCCCAAAATAATGTACTGAAATTAATTCTCAATTAGAATGAGTTATGTCATGTTATAGAACCCTGTCAAAAGGTCCCAAATTATCTTGGATCTATATTCCATTGTCAAAGATCCCTGACCTGATATAGTCAGAGTCACTTAGTTGAAGTGTACTTTAATCTGATTTTAAAAATGTATTCATGCTGGGTGTGGTGGTGCATGCTTGTAATCCCAGCATTTGGGAGGCTGAGACAGGAGGATCGTGGATAGCCTCAGCTACTACTTAGTAAGGCCCTTTGCAACTCAGTGAGACCCTGTTTCAAAATAACGAATACAAATAGGGCTGGAGGTATAGCTTGGAGGTAGAATACCCCTGGGTTCCATCCCCAGTACCGAAAGAAAGAAAGAAAGAAAGAAAGAAAGAAAGAAAGAAAGAAAGAAAGAAGAAAGAAAGAAAAGTAAAAAGAAAATAAAACATATTCCTCAGGGTAGAATTAGAACATATCTTCTGTCTGATGAAGCCTAGAGTGTGGGTAGTTGGCTTGGCACGCAGTCTAGGGCAGGACTGCAGTCTTTTCTTGTGCCTCCTCTGATGTGTGACCTTGTACAGAAGCCACAGAACAAGGACAGTATGACATATGTTCCCAGGATCTCCCTTCATCTATGAGTTGACTTCATCCAGCCAAGCAGGAAGAAGATTTACACAACCTGTCCTGTATCTGTTTCTACTTTTTGAACTCCAACACCTCAACTCTGAGAACTGCAAAACTCTTGGTGCAAACATCTCCATCTAGACAACTGCCTTGAGAGACTAGACCAAACTATGGCGTTGCATCCGGGTGGGGTGTGGTGGGGTGAGAGGACTGGAATTCACCAAAGACCAGGACCCAGCCCATCTCGAGTTCCAGTCTGGAAAAGCTCAGGGCTGCCAAAAGAATACATTATTTATTTCAGCCAACACCTGGCTGTAGGAACTTGGTATCCCTTTCTCAAAGCATACGTTTTTTTTGTTTTGTTTTTTTTTTAAATGGTATGCTGGGTGTGGTGGCATCCTTGTAATTCCAATACTTGAGAGACTGAGACAGGAGGATCACAGGTCCAGCCAGCCTCAGCACCTTGTGAGGCCCTCTTCAACTTAGTGAGACCCTGTTTCCAAATAAAGAATAAAATAGTGTTGGGGGTGTAACTCAGAAGTAGAATGCCCTTGGGTTCAATTCCCAGTCTTTCTCTCTCTCTCTCTCACACAAACACACACACACACACACACACACCCTAGAATTGCAAATCCTTTCTTTGCCCCTTTTGAGAGTACCCCAATCCAGGATTGTCGTTCCCAAAGACCTGAAAGCTATTCCTTTGAATGTAATGATCAGAAGTTCAAGGTCTCTGTCTTCCAGTCCCTGAGGGAGGATAGAAACCTAATTTGGATAAATGCAAGGTAGCTGACACAAATGGCCTCATTTGTATCCTCATCTGTGAAGTGAGGATAATACTATATCACTTAAACAGATATTATAAAGATCAAATAAGATAACTAATCTAAGTACAATATTCAGTACCTATGGTATAAAAGTGATAAATGTAACACAGTGACCATGACAATGGAGATCATGATACATTACCTCTGTGTACATCAAAATTCTACAGTGAGCCAGGCGTGGTGGCTCACACTTGTAATCCCAGTATTTGGGAAGCTGAGACAGGAGGATGGCCAGCCTCATGTTACTTAGTGAGGCTCTCTACAACTGAGTGAAACCTTGTTTCAAAATAAAGAATAAAAAAGAGGACTGGGAGTATAGCTTGGAGGTAAAATTCCCCTCAGTTTTCTCCTCAGTACCAAAAAACATCAACAACAAACAAACAAAAACTACTACAGTGTATATAGTTGTTTCAATAAGCCTCACAAGCTGCTATTAACAATTTTAAACAAGGCTCTTCTTTCCTTCAATAACATAGGTGAAAAATTCACAGTTCTTCAATTAATAGCAAAAATGTTTCAGTGACATCTTCTTCATCTTCTTCACTTTTTTGGGGGGTGGTACTTGAGACATCTATACCCCATCCTATTTCTCTCTCTCTCTCTCTCTCTCTCTCTCTCTCTCTCTCTCTCTCTCTCTATATATATATATATATATATATATATATATATGTCTCTCTCTTTTTGGCAGTTTTGGTGATGGAACCCAGTGAGATTCTACCTCTGAGCTATACCCCAGTCCTATTTTTACTTATTCTTTATTTTAGAACAGGGTCTCATTAAGTTGTGAAGGGCTTCACTAAGTAGCTGAGGCTGGCCACGAACTTGTGATCCTCTTGTCTCAGTCTCTCAAGTACTGGGATTATAAGCATGCACCACCATACACGCCTGACTACCTTTTTTCTTTTTACAAGATTCCATTGGATAAATTTGCAGGAATGGTATGATGGGTAATATATTTACATTTTCTCCTTTCTTTCTCTTTCTTTCTTTCTTTCTTTCTTTCTTTCTTTCTTTCTTTCTTTTTTTTTTTTTTGGTGGTACTGGGGTTCCTGGAAACCCTTCTACCTCCGGGCTATACTCCCAGACCTTTTTATACTTTTTATTTGGAAACAGGGTCTCTTAAGCCAGCATGGCTGTCTTTGAACCTGTGCGATCCTCCTGTCTCCGCCTCCCAAGTGCAGGGATTACAAGCATGCGCCACCACGCCTGACAATATATTTACATTTTTCTGAGTTTTGACATATATATTGCCAGGTTGCTCTCTCTATAATACAGACTATATCTTTGGGATCCCTGTCTACATCCTGGTTCTATTTATTTTTACTTAAAAATAAAAGGCACATTTATATTTTTCTGTCTACCCTTTATCTATTTAGTATGTTGATAACTTATGTTGCTAAATTGTTTCTAAACTATTACAGTCACTTACCATCCATTCTCACAGTAATATTAGAGAGGTAAAGCATGAGTTGTATAAAGTCAAAGGTATTATATGAATACATGTATTTTTTCATAGGGATTGGTATGGCTTCATCAAATTCTAGGTAGGTAAGGCACGGAGAGCTCTAATATCTGCAAAGGGCAGTTACCTAGTATAGTTGCAAAATCAAAGGCTAGTGTGTGTATAAGTTATATATATAATATATGTGCTTGTCTATATGTGCATAGACATATATATCAGAAATATTCTCTTTTTCTAGCTATATCAAAGACACAGTTTTTAAATTTGAATACTGGTTGAGATTGCACTTGTTGGCAGGCAACAGAGAAGACTAGAGGTAGACAGCCTGGGACTGGAATAGCAGCTCCTGGGCATCACCATCATGCCAGGTTCCTATCTCTGGCCTCCACACTTACTAAAGAAATTTCATTCTCATGGTCACAAAATGGCTTCCGTACTCCCAGATTTAAGTCCTCCTTCCAGGCAGTAAGGAGGAAAAAGTCCAAAAAGCAAATGTATATGCCAATTGATTCTGTTCTAATGTTTTTAAAATTATAAAAACAAAAACTTTCTTGGGAGCAATCCCTAGCAATTTCTGTAAGCATTGAGTAAGATGACCATATGGCCACCCTGGCTGCAAGTGGAGCCTGGGGGAGGGCACATTGCTACCCGTCACAGAATCAGGTCTGTCTGAAAAAAGAGAATGACGCCTATTGACTCAGCAACTTGTAGTATCTAGTGTGCAGGTAAATCTATACACAACTTTTCGTTAGTACATGAAAAGTGCCACACTTTTTTCTCCTAAACCCAAACTAAATAAACTAAGGACTTTGTCTTTTATTTTTATTTTTTTTTTTGTGGTACCAGGGACTGAACCCTGGTGCATTCTATCTCTGAGCTATATCCCCAGCCCTATTTTTTATCCTTTATTTTGAAACAGGGTCTCACTAAGGTGCAGAGAGCCTCACTTAAGAAGCTGAGGCTGGCCATGAACCTGAGATCCTCCTGTCTTTGCCTCCCAAGTACTGGGATTACAAGCATGCAACACCAAGCCTGATACTCTTAAACTTGACTTCATATTAAATCAAATCAGACTAAACGAAATAAATGCAACTGGGCTTCTCAAACCAGTAATTTTTCTGGTTTCTCAGCCCTTCATCCCTTACCAAGTGTATAGTATTACTTAGGAATGTAAAATCTGCAGCTACTAGTAGTGTTGGACAAAGAAAACCCAGACCAAAAAAAAACTGCTTTTAATCCTGAAAGCATTCTTGTGACATGTTTCCTCATACAGCAGGGGGAAATCATCAAGCATTCTAGGAAAGAGAATCCCTATTCTTCTTTTAGTACCTTGAGGAAAGCTTGTCTTCCCAGTTCCCCACTGACCATGAATAAGATAAAAGAAAATAAGAAAGGAGATCTAAGGGAGAACAAGGAAAATGTAACTTTAATATGGAAGTCTGTGACAAGGGCTGTTAAACCCAAAAGTCTCTGAGTAATTTACTAGAGTCTCAGAGTACTGTTGACCATCCTTAGGGTGGTATCTGTTTATCACAAAAAAGAGGACTCTCCTTGGGCACTACTCCAGAGAACAATCTCAACATTGTGGGTTGTCCTTGACAGTGAAAGTCAGTACCAGAAACACCCTAAAATTTAGGGAGACCTTATTTCAAGATAAAAGAATAAAAATTAGGACTAGAGGTGCAGCTTGGAGGTAGAATGTCCCTGAATTTCATCCCCAGTACTGCAAAATAAATAAACATATATGTTAATGAATCCCAATTTTACCTTTTTAAGGTGTGTGTGTGTGTGTGTGTGTGTGTGTGTGTGTGTGTGTGTATGTAGGATCACAGGAGGATCATAGGTTCTAGACCAGTCTTGGCAATTTTAGTGAAACTCTCAGCAACTTAGTGAGACCTTGTTTCAAACTAAAAAATAAAATAGGGCTAGGGGTGTTGCTCAGAGGTAGAATGCTCCTGGGTTCAATCCCCAGTACAAAACAAACCTAACAGATGGTAGTTTTGCTTTACATCAGAAGACAAGTGTTCTTTTAAATTAAGGGTTTAATACTCTCTTCACGTCCAGAAAATTTGTTTTAGATAAGAAATTTAAAGCGGGTATGGTGGCGCACACTTGTAATCCCAGCATCTGGGAGGCTGAGACAGGAGAATCCGGGTTCGTGGCCTCAGCTACTTAGTAAGGTTCTTTGCAACTCGGACCTTGTTTCAATAAAGAATTAAAAAAAAAATAGGGCTGGAGTGTAGCTCTGAGGTAGAATGTTCCTGGGATCCATCCCCAGTATTGGAAAGAAAAAAAAAAAAAAAAGAACCAATTACTTTTTTCTGGACATATTTATTAAGTATTTTAAAGCAATATATGCATCGAGGAAAATCCACCACGCTTATATTATATGCTTGCCTCTCTCTCTCTCTCTCTCTCTCTCTCTCTCTCTCTCTCTCTCTCTCTCTCTCTCTCTCTCTCTCTCTCGTACTGGGGATTGAACTCGGAGCGTTTCACATTGGAGCTACACCCCTCGTCTCTTTATTTAATTTTAAAACAGGGCGTCGTGCTGTCACCGCGGGCTTCGCCGGCGGCTTTTCTTCCCTGGACCCTGTGGGTGAGTGAGTCTGGCGGCCGGCTCCTCCGCGGTCGGGAGCAGCTCCGGCGTGGCGGCCGCAGCCCTCCGGGGCCTCCTGGGCGGGCGGAGGCCGGGTCCTCGCCGCGTCCCGCAGCCCGGGCCGCGATGGCCGCGCCCACCGGGGCCGCCTCCCGAGGGCGGTGCGGCCGGGATTCGCCGGGCTGCGGGAGCGAGGGGCCGCGCGTCCTCCCCGGGGCCCCCGGCTTCCCTCGGCTATTTTTACAGCTAAGCCAAGGTCACTCCTTAATGCGCAGCGGCAGCGGGGCGCGCGCACCTGCGGCGGGCGGGCGGGCGGCGCGGACCCGAGGGGGGCCTGCGCGGGGCGCGGCGCGAGTGCGTCACGGCGGCGCGGGGCGCGGGCGGGCGGCGAGGGCGGCGCCGCAGGCCGGGCGGCCGCCGCGGGCCCCATTCATTCTCGCGGCTCCGCCTCCGTCCTCCTCGGCTGCGGCGCTGCGGGCGCGGCTGAGGTGAGTGCGCGGCGCGGCCCGGGCGGGGGCGGCGGGCGAGGCGGGGGCTGCGCGACCCCGGCCCGGGGGCCTGGGCCCGGGGCGCGCGTCCCGGGGGCGGCGGGGCGGGGGGCGCCCCAGGTGCGCCCGCGCCTCCATCTTGTGTGAGGGAATGCCTCGCGGGCGGCGGGGCTGCGATCGCGCCCGTGTCGCCGCCGCTCCCGGCCCGCCGCGACCCCGCCCGGCGCCCGGCTGCCCTGAGGGGCGCAGCTGGGCGCGCAGCCCCGGGCGGGCGGGCCGGTGGCCCCCAAGGAGCGCCCCCGCCGCCCACACCTGCGCGACCCCGGGCTGCGCGTCGGCGCGGCGCCCCCACCGCGAGGAGTAGGGGCCGGCGGCGTGGCCCCGTCGTATCCTCAGCTGCCCACCATTCCGTGCCGGCCGAGGCCTGCGCCCAGGGAGGTGGGAAGGATGGCGCCGTGAGCCCGGATGGTTCGGGGTCAGGGGTCTGGATCCCGTCTGACCCGACTGTTGTCCTTGGGGAGGAATGATGAGGTCTCCTTTTTAGCTTCTGGAAATTGGTGTAGGTATATTATCGGGAGTAGATTGTAGGTAACCACCTGATGGAGTTCTTCTCCCTCGGGGGGATCCTTTCAAAACCCAAATTAAAAAGCTCCCGTAGCCGGGCGTGGTGGCGCACGCTTGCTATCCCAGGGTTCGGGAGGCTGAGACCGGAGCATAGCGGTTCGCGGACAGCCTCAGCTACTTAGTGAGGCCCCCTGCAACTTAGTGAGACCCTGTTTTAAAATGAAGAATAAAAAATGGGGCGGGGGTTGTAGTTCGGAGGTCGAATGCCCCTGGGTTCCATCCCCAGACCCGCAGAAGCAAAAAAAAAAAAAAAGGCTTCTCGAGGATTTTTGAGGAGGTTAACGTATGCTAAAAGATTACCCAAAGGAAAAGTTTCAGACGTGATTCTCTCAGAATTGTTACAGTATTTGTTATTGTCAGATTCCTGAGCATTTGGTAGGTCTTGTTTTGATTTGTTATTTGTAAATGTCGTACTTAAATCCCCAGCGGATTATACCTCTGCCTTTGGTATTTTACTACTGCACCACAGACAGGGATTAACATCTGGAATGGAAGCCGTTGCATAATACACACATTTCAGCCCTGGAGGGAATTCTCTAAAATAGATCTGGGTTTGGTGTGACATACTTTTTTATTTTTAAAATATTTTGCACATTATTGGATTTATAGGTAATCTTTGTAAATTATATCTTGTTACCATACTAGAAAGTCTTTACAAGGGGAAAGACTTTTAGTGGCTTAATGTGGGATAGTCCAGACTCAGATTTTTATTTTTTAACCTTTGCTTGTCTGGGTCAAGGGACAGGGAATGAGATGGTGAAAGAAACCTGAGAAAAGCCTATTTGTAATAAGATTTTCAGTACAAAGCTAAAACAGCCTCCACAGGGAGCTTATAGCTGTTAGAGTAAATTCCTCTTTAAATTTATGATAAGAATCAATTTGGGAAACTTAGAAAATGCTTATTTGAGTAACAAAATTGACCTACCTCAGTGATCATAAATGAAGGTGTTTTACCTGTGGGTTTTAGATTCTAAAAGGTTTCTAATTAGCCTAACTTTTGAAATAGTATGTATTGTATGTATGTATGTATGTATGTATGTATGTATGTATATATGTATGTATTTATTTACTTGTAGTACCAGGGGTTGAACCCAGCATCATTCTACCTCTGAGCTACACCTGCAGCCCTTTTTGTAATTCTTTATTTTGAAACCGGGTCTCATTAAGTTTCCAAGGGCCTCAACAAGTAGCTAGAGGCTGATTGCAAGCCTGAGATTCTCCTATCTTAGCCTCCCAAGTACTGGGATTATAAATGTGCACCACATTGTCAGACTGAAATAATTACAAATGGAATAATTTCTTAGAGATAGAATATGCATCAAAGGACTTAACTCTGACTTTGAGAAAACAATATTTAATAATTGAATATTTTTAGAGTAAAATTTCTGTGTCACTCTTCTTATGAAATTTAAACAATTTTTTTTCCTCTTTAGTCCAAAACTCTCCCACAGATT
This sequence comes from Muscardinus avellanarius, assembly GCF_963383645.1. Classification (NCBI taxonomy): domain Eukaryota; kingdom Metazoa; phylum Chordata; class Mammalia; order Rodentia; family Gliridae; genus Muscardinus; species Muscardinus avellanarius. The sequence goes on along the minus strand of NC_137786.1, from coordinate 62,062,839 downwards.
CTAAAAACAAGTGACTCAATATCGGGCTTCCCATTAATGATATACTTGTAGGGAGAATTACAGGGCCCCTGGAAATATATTTATTTTTTATTTTATTTATTTTTGTGGGTCTGGGTATGGAACCCAGGGGCATTCAACCTCTGAACCACACCCCTTGCCCTATTTTTTATTCTTTATTTTGAAACAGGGTCTCACTGAGTTGCAAAGAGCCTCACTAAGTAGCTGAGGCTGTCCGCGAACTGAGAACCTCCAGTCTCAGCCTTTAGAATGCTGGGATTACAAGCGTGCGCCACCATGACCGGCAAGAGTCCCTGGAAATTTAGAGATGAATTTTGGTTTAGGGAATATAAGTAAGCAAAGGCTACCTGCTGGGAACTGCTGGTGACCTCTCTGGACTTATCCTACTGCCACAGGGAATGAGATTGTTTTTTCTAGCAAATTCAGTTTGGAGCCAAACACAGCTCTTAATACCTTCATTGATTCTGTTAAATACAAGTTAGAGAGGTTCACTTATTAAATTTGGAAGTGGTGGTGGTGTGCTTTTTTATCTTTAAGGTAGGTTGAGATTTTTGAGTGTTATTTTACCAATGAGTGAGAAATTTAAAGAAAAAAATCTAATATTTTCTCCCTATGCTGTTACCCTGATAGCTCTTTATAAACCTTATGTGTGTTATTTTTAGTCATCTTCCCAGAAATGCAAAAAGAATTAATTTTAAAAGTATTTAGAGAGGTGGGTATGGTGGTTTATGCTTGTAATCTCTGTACTTGGGAGGCTGAGACTGGAGGATGACAGGTTCATGGCCAGCCATAGCTACTTAGTGAAGCCCTGTTTCAAAGTAAAGAATAAAAAATAGGGTTGGAGCTGGGCATGGTGGCGCACGCTTGTAATTCCAGCATTTGGGAGGCTGAGATAGGAGGATCACAGTTCGTGGACAGCCTCAGCTACTTAGTGAAGCCCTTTGCAACTCAGTGAGACCCTGTTTCAAAATAAAGAATTAATAAACAGGGCTTGGAGTGTAGCTTGGAGATGGAATGCCCCTGTGTTCAATCCCCAGTACAAAAAAAAAAAAAAAAAAAAATGGGGCTAGGGGTGTAGTTCCGAGGTAGGATGCCCCTAGGATCAATCCTTAGCACTCTCCCTCTCACACACAAAGTAATTAGAATATTAGAGAATTGTGTATTCAGGCAGACGTTAAAAAATACTTGTTAAGGATTCTGTAGAAAGGATTGTGATTGGGTAGGAAGTTAAAAATTCTTGTTCTCTCCCATTTTTAAGAATATATGAAAGTTGGGCATGGTGGCACACACTTGTAATCCCAGTATTTGGGAGGCTGAGACTGGAGGATTTTGCAGGTTCGAAGCCAGCCTCAGCTACTTTGTGAGGCTCTCAGCAACTTAGTGAGACCTTGTTTCCAAATAAAACACAAAATAGGTCTGAGAGTATAGCCCAGAGGTAGAAAGCCCCTGGGTTCTACTCCCAGTACCACACACAAACACAAAGAAAATATGATTCTAAGTGAAAATATATAATTACTGTGTTCAAGAAGATATTCTCTAAAAAAAAGAAAGATGTTCTCTTTTCACACCATTAGGTTTCTACTGCTTTGTTTAATCCTGAAATATAAGTTCTAAATTTGATATGCCTCATTGGTAGAAGGGTATTTCACAATTACTTGGAAGACTGCAGCTACATTACGAAAGATAACATAGGGAAAGAATTCATGAAGGGAAAGATGTGAAGACTTAAAGATGATTAGGGAAAAGTTGACAATTTACTGAACTATTAGGTACATTGAGTTTTAGAGCTGATATGTGATACTTTAAGATTTATGTGCTGTGTGCAGAGAACTATTTAGCCTAAGCTGTTCTTTGGATTAGAAAGCTTGTGATTTACCTGGATTACATGTGCGCGCACGCGCACACACACACACACACACACACACACACACTAAGGATGTCATTTTGGTTCGTTTTAGGTTAAACTGAAGGTATCGTTCACTTATTCAATAAATATTTGAATATCATTAGTTACAGGACACAAACATGTTGTCTGTAGTGAAATATTGTGGATTAAAATGTTAAAGTTTTCTTAAAATTGAAATGTACAAAGGATTTTGAAAAATAGAATTGGGAACAATTCCAGTTAGCATATTTCAGTTAAAAAAAAAGTGTTGTGTGTTATTACGTTTGATTTGTAACTTCCAAGGTATTGAGATAGTTTAATTTGGAAAATTCATTCTAGTAAGTAATGTGAGGCAGACTTAGTCTGGGGACAGAAACATGAAAGTGCAGAGTAATCTAGACATTTGGATATAGATGTCAGACATACATTAAACACTATCCTGAGAATGAACTTAACAAAATGATATAGGGATGCAGAGAAGCATGCATTAATTCTTTCTGAACATGTCTGGAAGGCTTTTCAAAATAAAAATAATTGAACTTGGGCTTGAATAGTAGATGAATGAGAAGTCGCCAGAAGTTTTTGGAGGTATGGGATGCAATGAGAAATGGTTCCAGCAAATGCCAAAGCAGAATTACAACTAGTATCCTCTGAGGGCAGTGAGGTTGGTTAAGCCCTCCCAGGTCGTTTGGTATGTTGGGGCCTGCTTGTGAATAGATGGATGTGAGTTTTGCTCCATGGTGGTGGTGGGGGGACTACTAATAGATTTTAGAAGAAAAGAGCGGACAGGATATTAATGGATTTGAGATGAAATTAGAAGGAAAGAGAACAGGATATGATTTTGTTTTGTTTTTGAAGATCATACCAATAGCAGTTTATAGGCTAGATTGGAGTGAAGAAACCAGGTTGAAGCCCTATGATAATCTTTGTAAGGCTCTGAAACAAGGCTGTAGTTACAAAGGAAGGGCTAGAAGGCAACCTTTGAGAAGGTAAGCTGTGCTTAGTGTCATATATATTGGGTTTAGATAAGGGCATCAGGTCTTACTACTGAGGGTTGTGCCAACTTGGGACAATTACCTTAGTGCTTCTGAGGTGTGGCTTCTTTAGCTATAAAATAAGTGTGACACCTAGCTGGGTGTGGTGGCGCATGTTTGTAATCCCATCATTTGGGAGGCTGAGACAGGAGGATCTCAGTTCACAAACAGCCTCACTACTTACTAAGGTCATTTGCAACTCAATGAGACCCTGAATAAAAAATAAGGCTGGGAGTGTAGCTTGGAGGTAGAATGCCCCTGGGTTCCATCCCCAATGGGGGGGGGGGGGATGTGACACCTACTGAAATGATTGACTGGAAATACTACATAAAATTCACTGCCTGCCAAGTGATCTGTATTTAATAGCAATATAACCAAATATAATCAAATTCTTTTTTCTTCTTTTTTTGGTGGTGGTACTGGGGTTCCTGGAAACCCTTCTACCTCTGGGCTACACTTCCAGACCTATTTTTTATATTTTTTATTTGGAAACAGGGTCTCTTAAGCCAGGGCGGCTGGCTTCGGACCTGCTTGATCCTCCTGTCTCCGCCTCCCAAGCCTACAAGAGTGCGCCCCCACGTCTGGCAACCAAATTCTGTTTTTGATGATGAAGAAATTGTGGCAGTAACTGAAAGGAGTAAGTCTTGGCATGCAGTTGGTCAGTTGATGTGGTGTGCACTCTTGTAATCCCTGTATTTGGGAGGCTGAGATAGGAGGATCCCAGATTCACAGCCAGTCCCAACTAAATAATTAGTGAGGCCCTTCACAACTTAGTGAGACTCTGTTCCAAAAATAAAGAATAGAAAATAGGGGACCCAGGTGTGGTGGTGCATGCTTGTAATCCCAGCATTCGGGAGGCGGACACTGGAGGATCATGAGGACAGTCTCAGCTACTTAGTGAGGCCCTTCGCAACTCAATGAGACCCTGTTTCAAAAATATAAAGACTAAAAAATAGGACCTAGGACCGGGGTGTATGTCAGAGGTAGAATGTCCCTGGGTTCCATCCCTAGTACCACAAAAACAAACAAAAAACAAGAATAGAAAAATAGGGCTGAGGGTATAGCTTGGAGGTGAATGCCCCTGGGTTCAATCCCCTAGTACCACAATAAAAAAGAAATAGACTAGTTAAAAATTAAGAAAATTCTCAGTTTTTGTTGGTAGGTATATTAATGTGGGAGAAATATATGGTTTTAAAATTTTATATTATTTTTTGGTACTGGTCATAATTCTACCTCCAAGTTATACCCTAGCTCAGTTTGATTTCTTATTTGAAATCAGGGTTTCACTAAGTTGTAGAGGGCTTTGCTAAGTTGCCAACCCTGGCTTGGAACCTGTGATCCTCCTGCCCCAGCTTCCTAAGTACTAGGATTACAATTGTGAGCCACCATGCCTGACATTTCTTTTTTTAGTTGAAAGCGATTCATGTTAGTTCCCCTTATACCTTTTGTATCCCAAATTAAGGGCATATTTTCTTTTTAGATTTGGTCCTGTTTTATTTATATGTATGAGTAAAAAATATAGTGAAAATTAGCAAAAGCACTGAAATTTTAGATGTTTTGATATTTGGCTTTAAGTCTAAATGTAACTTGATACAAATTTCATGAAGAAAATTAATGTGATTCTGGATATATTTTGCTTGGAGAATATTACTTTTTTTATCCTAGTAGCTTGTAAGAGTAGGGAAAAAAGCATAGTATATATGTTTATATGATTCATATGCTTTTACAATTTCATAAAAGGCCTCAGTTGAAGTATATGAACTCTTTGTCTTGCTTTCCAGAACTCTCTGATATTGCCTTGGATGGAGCCAAGAAGAAATTCTTGTGCCTCTAAGAGTATTTAAGCTGGGATAGAGAGAAGTTTCTCTGATCTTAGTTGGAAACAACCAGCTATAAATAACACTATTGTTTGACCAGCTAGTTTGTGTTTTCTTGCAGAATTTACTATTGAAAAGTGCTAGTTCTTTTACCTTTATAGGTAGGCAGAATAAGAGGCTCAGAGGTAGAATACCCTGGGTACATCCCCAGTACCATAAACAAACAAAAATTAAGGGGTAATTTCTTCTCCCCAATAGGAATTATTTCCCACATTTTCTGTTTCTCAACTATTACAGTGAAGTATGTTACAGTGGGAGATGTTGCAGTGTGGTTTTGGAATGTTATAGGTATGGGGAAACTATTACCGGGGACCCCTGTTAGGGTACCAGACACAATTTCCCTCAAACCACAACAAAACCCAGAACAACCAAAACCAGAAAAACTGCGGGTTCTTGTCCTGAGCTAAGGATAAGTATACATAGCTTGGACACTTGCTGAAGATTTAAAGAAGTTTATTAAAAAGATAGAAATACAGCTGGGTGTGGTGGCTCCAGGATTGGGAGGTGGAGACAGGAGGATCGCGCAGGTTCGAAGCCAGCTGTGCTGGCTTAAGAGACCCTGTTTCTAAATAAAAATATAAAAAATAGGTCTGGGAGTATAGCCCGGAGGTAGAAGGGCTTCCAGAAACCCCAATACCCCCCCCCCAAAAAAAAAAAAGATAGAAATACAGAAGATAGTTACAGTCCCATGCCAGAATGGCACAGGGCGGGGTGGTGGTCTGAGGCAATCACCACCCAAAGATACAGTACGTGGACTGGACTTCTTATACCCATGACCTCCATCTTGTTTAAGTAATTCTGACTTAGTGAAGGTCCCTGTAAGGTACCTCCCCTTATCCTGTAAGGTTCCTCCCCCAGCAAGGTGTGGCAGGGTGTCTCCTTTCACGAAGGTCAACCCCTCCTACCATCCTAGCTAGCTTATCTAATCATATAGATCTGTCTTTAGAATGAGGATGGGGAAGTCCTAGTTTCCCTCTCTTATAGACTTGCTAATTACCTTTAGCTAGGTTAATTTACATTGGAATAGTTGCCTGTTTTTAGGCAGAAACCAAGTCCTTTCACAGATTTGCATCCCTCACCCAATTTTTGGAATATATTAATAATCATAGCTTTCTCAAATCTTCCTAGGCCATTCCCAATACTGGTACATCAACTATTGTACCAGGGTTTCGCACTCCTTTACATCATAGTTTCTCCATTGGAGGCATTTCAGCTTTTTATTTTTTATTTATTTTTTATTTTTTTGGGGTTGTACTGGGGGTGGAACCCAGAGGCTTTCTACCTCCCAGACCTATTTTTATATTTTATTTGGAAACAGGGTCTCACTAAGTTGCTGAGAGCCTCACTAAGTAGCTGAGGCTGGCTTCGAACCTGCGCGATCCTCCAGTCTCAGCCTCCCAAGTACTGGGATTACAAGCATGCGCCACCATGCCTGGCTTTTCACCTAGATCTTAAGGTCTTTTATTTGATTCTGTCCTTTAACAGTGTTAAAAAACCATAATGCAACTTTTTGTGAGTTTCAGTTTTTCCTTAGTTCTACTGTGGAGTAACTTATTAAAGACTTGATAGACATTTTACTTTGTCAGTTTTTATGTATCCTTATGTAACCCTTTATGTTTGATTTCAGCTTTAAAACACTTGCAATACTAGTGACACGGGGGTTTCTTGAGAGAAAACCCAGCGAGTTCTTGTCTATGGTGAGCGAAGAATGACACCCGCAGACCTCAGGAAGGGGAGTAAAAGGTTTATTGGAAGCAGCAGGGAATGGGGCAAGGGTGGCTGAACACCCCCAAAGGGGCTGGAACTCTGGGTCCAGCAGCTGCCTTCAGGACAATACTTGAGAGTAGCCCAAGCCGAATTGCCTTCAGGTGCAGGCTGCTTTCTTCCGGAGTCCACGCGATCTGCCAGAAGGGAATAGAGAAAAGTGGCCAAACACCCCATAGGGGCGGTCGGAACTCCGGGGTCCAGTAGCTGCCTTCAGGGTCACTACCCAAGTGTCGCCCGAGCCAAGTGCCCATCAGTTGCAAGCTACTTTGTCTCAGAGTCCACGCGATCTGCCAGAAAAGAGGTACAGGTCATCCCTAGGGGCCTGGCCAGCCTTGATGTCCAGCAGAGGCCTTCAGGTCACTACTCGAGAATGGCCCGAGCCATGTACCCTCAGATGCACTCTGCCTTCTCTCAGGGCCAACATGACCTGACCTGAGAGGGTGGGGGGAGGGGGAGAGAGAGGGAGGGGGAGGGGGGAGAGGGAGAGGGAGGGGAGGGAAGGGGGGAGAGGGGAGAGAGAAGAGAGAGAACAGCTCCCCAAAAGGGGAGGGGGTCCTGAGCAGGGAAAGTCCCCCTTTGCCATCTGACTGGCCAAAGCCTGACCTCTTGCAAGTCCGATTTTGGTTAGGGTGACTTTTGGGATGCCAAGGAGAATTTGCATAGGGTATTTGCAAGTCCTTTGAAGGGTCTCCTTTCAGGAATGCCAGACTTGCTCAGTGGGTTTGTTGATTAGGAAACTCAGGATGGCTTTGTGAAGCTCTAGCCTTCTTATCTCTGAGCCTTTGGAGTTTCAGGCATTTGTTGCCCCTCAGGAAACTCAGGAAATTAACTTTTTTCTACCAAGGCCTTTTCCCTATCTGCCTATTTCCTTTCTACCTCCTCACTAGGGAGTGAATCCCATGGTGCTTTACCACTGGGCTATACCCCCAAATCCTCCCCACCTTTTTCCAAATGTCTCTTTAATCTTTTACATACCAATTATTTTCTTTTGAAATATATTAATAATCAGAGCTTAGGCCATTCCAATACTGGTACATTTTACTTTATTTTTTTATTTTTTATTTTTTTTTGTACTGGGGATGGAACTCAGGGGCATTCTACCTCCAAGCTACATCCCCAGCATATTTTTTATTTTGAAACAGGGTCTCACTGAGTTTCAAAGGGCCCTCACTAAGTAGTTGAGGCTGGCCATGAACCACAATCTTGCTGTCTAAGCCTCCTAAATGCTGGGATTACAAGCATGCACCACCACACCCAGCTGTCTTTTTGTTTTTTGTTTATAATGATCTGGGTCTTGCTAGGTTGCTGAAACTCTCACTAAGTTACTGAGTCTGCCCTTGAACCTGTGATCCTCCTGTCTCAGCCTCCCAAGTACAGACAGGCTTGTGCACCACTCCCAGCTTTCTTAGTTATTGTGTTTAGTGACAAAATATTTGAGATAATCAATTTAAAAACAGGAAAGATTTAATCTTAGGGGCATTCTGCCTCAAATCCAACCCAGCCCTTTTTATTTTTATTTTTATGTTTATTAGATTGCTAAAAATCTTGCAACATTGCTGAGACTGTCCTGGAACTTGGGGTCCTATCTCAGCCTTCCAAGTACTGGGATTACAGGTATATACCATGTCCTGCTGATATATTTCCTTTACATTGAAGCATTAGTGCTCATAGTTATAAATTGGATAAATCTCTGTGATTTTTTATGTTAAAAATTTGCAAGCATGAATGGTTTTTTTTTTTGTGTGTGTGTGTACTGGGGATGGAACCCAGAAGCATTTTACCTCCGAGGTATACCCCCAGCCCTATTATTTATTTATTTTGAAACTAGGTCTCTCTTGAGTTGCAAAGGGCCTCGCTAAGTAGCTGAGGCTTTCTGAAAACTGGATCCTCCAATCGCAGCCTCCCAAATGCTGGCATTACAAGGGTGTTCCACCATGCCCGGCTCCCTTGCATTTTTTAATGGGTTCTCTCCCCTTCTCCCTTCACTAGGCATAACTACTGTTAACAATGTACCAGTTTTGGAATGGCCTAGGAAGATTTGAGAAAGCTCGGATTATTAATATATTTCAAAAATAATTGTGTCAAAATGGCGGCAGACCTGGAGAAAGGCTTGGCTTTGGTCAGGAAGCAAACAGCTACTGAAACTTAGATTGACTTAGCTAAATGTAATTAGCAAGTCAATAGGAGAGGAGAACTAGGCCTTTCTCTTATAAAGACAGATCTACATGATTAGTTAAGCTAGCTAAGATGGTAGGAGGGGTCGACCTTCATGAAAGGAGACACCTTGCCACATCTTGCTGGGGGAGGTACCTTACAGGGACATTCACTAGTCAGAATTACACAAACAAGATGGAGGTCATGGGTATAAAAAGTCCAGTCCACGTGCTGTATCTTGGGGGTGGTGAATTGGTTCGGACCACCCTCCCCCCATGCCATTCTGGCATGGGGCTGTAACTATTTTCGGTATTTCTATCTTTTTAATAAACTTCTTTAAATCTTCAGCAACTGTCCTAACAGGGGTCCCCGGGAACAGTTTCCCCACAACCATATTCTCCCAATCCGTAACAAACAATATATTTGATGTCCTCCAGATATTTCTGTATAAACATATACTGCTCTTATTCATACATTAATTTATTTTAAAAATGCAAATAGCTTTAAAAATAGGAATTGAGCAGCCAGGTGTGGTGGCATATGCTTGTAATTCCAGCATTTGGGAGGCTGAGACAGGAGGATCACAGTTTGTGGACAGCCTCAGCTACTTAGTGAAGCCCTTTGCAACTCAGTGAGACCCTTTTTCAAAATAAAGAATAAAAAACAGGGCTGGGGTGTAGCTCGGAGGTAGAATGCCCCGGGGCTCCAGCCCCAGTATTGCAATAATAATAATAATAATAATAATAATAATAATAATATAGGAATTGAGCATTTTTGGTGTTTATTTTTCCTGTTTTATGAGTTACATATATGCTTTGCTTATTTGTTTTCCTTTTATCTTTAAGAGGCATTGCCAGGTATGGTGGTGCATACCTAGAATCCTAGTACTTAGGCTTAGACCGAAGGATCACAGGTTCAAAGCAGCTTAGTGAGGTGCTCAGCAACTTAGGCCCTGTTTCCAACTAAAAAATAAAATAGAGCTGGGCGTGGTGGCACACGCTTGTAATCCCTGCGCTTGGGAAGCGGAGACAGGAGGATCGCGCAGGTTCGAAGCCAGCCGCACTGGCTTAAGAGATCCTGTTTTCAAAACTAAAAAAATAGGTCTGGGAGTGTAGCCCAGATATAGAAGGGCTTCCAGGAACCCCAGTATCACCAAAATAAATAAATAAATAAAATAGGGCTGGGGTTGTACCTCAGAGGTAGAATGTCCCTGGATTCAATCTTCAGTACCAAAACAAAAAACAAACCCATTGTATTATTTATCTGTATTAGGGTATTAGGTCTTGGGTGTCTTGGGTCATAGTGATTATAATTTGCCTCTCTTTCTTTTTTTATGTATACCTTTTTTTGTGTGGTACTGGGGATTGAACCCAGGGGCATACTATTCCGAGCTATACCCTCAGCACTATTTTTTAATTCCTTATTTTGAAACAGGGTTTCACTGAGTTGCAAAGGGCCTCTTACTAAGAAGCTGAGGCTGGCCGAGAACCTGGATCCTCCTGTCTCAGCCTCCCAAATGCTGGGATTACAAGTGGGCGCCACCATGCCTGGCTTACTTATTTTTCTTTGAGATGGCTTTATCAGTCTATTGCTCAGGCTGAGCTCAGAGGATCCTCTTGTTCAGCCTCCGTAGCTGGGCAATAGACAATGCCATCATGCCCAGAATAGATGCAATTAATTGTATTTTCTTCCTTCCTCAACTAGAGATCCTTTTCCTCTACATGTTCATATGGTTAAGTACTTTGCCCATGATCATACAGCTGGTAATCCTGTCAGTTTGTCTCAAGAGTACAAACCTTTAACCAGTATCTTAAAACACTTTCACATATGCAGAATTCTATGTCATATTCTTGGATTTTGCTTTTGAAGCTCTATAACATACCAAATACCCAGTACTTTTATGTTTAAATGATTTTGTTTCTTATTTCGTAGTATTTTCCTGTACACAAAGTGAAAATTAAACCTTTAGTTAGGAAGAACACTTGCAAGATGCCCCTGCTAAATATTAAGCAGTCTTTATCTCAGGGCTCCTAAGATTATGCTTTTAGACATACCATTGTGATTGAGAAAATAGATACCCAAATCAAATACTAGTTTTGCTGTTTAAGTAGTTATGTGCCCTTATATACATCATTCAGTTTTTTGTGTCTTAGTTTCCTCACCTGTCAAGTGAAAATAATTAAAGTACCCTCCTCATGGGTTTGCAATAAAAACTGTACCAGGAAATTTATGTGAAGTATTCAGAATAGAGCCTGGTGCATAGTCCATTATTGGATTAATGATCATTACTTCAAAAGATGGGTTTGCTTCTTTGAAATTTGAAAACCCATTTGTGTTGTATAATCTTTTGGGAGAGATGGATTAGTTGAAAGATAATTTGTTCTCTGATAATTTTTTTAACTCCATTTGCTCTTCCCCCTAGACTTCCCAAACAATACCAATAACTTTTGAGAATCCATGCAGTAACTTAGGAACTGAACATGTAAATATGTTCGTTTTAGAGTATAATTTACAATCAGTAATCAACAAAAAGTGGGGAGAAATCATAATGGGAATTTGTTTTCCAACTTTTTTTTCACATTTTCCTTAAGAGCATTCATTCTTTCAGCTGTATAATTTACTGGGGAAAAGAGGTGAGAGTATTAAAAGATGGATGCAGTGTAGTTTGTACTGAAGAGGTCTGCTTATTAAGTTTCTGTATAGGCTAGCCAGGATTAATGAGCATACCACTTGCTAAATTTACAAATTAATTTGGACACTTTTTACACTTCATTGTCCATTCTGTGTCAGTTTTTTGATGAGTTAGTTGGCTTAAGGCTACACTAAGCTTTCTCAGTGGTTTGGAATGTAGCTAGGCTTTTTGGTTTATCTCATGGGCAGAGCATAAAGTACTTGACAAAATTTGATCTGACAGCTTTACAGTTATGTAACATAGAAGTTTAAAAATAACAAAAAGAGGGAGAATTGAAGGATTTATCATAGCTTTAAATCCCCCTCCAGTACCTTAGACCTTGTGCTTGCCTTTTTAAACTTGAGCAGAACCATCAAAAGCTAGTAATTTACAGTCTTAAATTCACCAAGATTTAAATTTTTTTTTTTTTTTTGTGGGTCTGGGGATGGAATCCGCGGGCATTCGACCTCCAAGCTACACCCCTGCCCTATTTTTTATTCCTTAATTTAAAACAGGGTCTTAATAAGTTGCAGAGGGCTTCACTAAGTAGTAGCTGAGGCTGTCTGTGAACCGCCATCCTCCTGTCTCGGCCTCCGGAATGTTGGGATTACAAGCGTGCGCCACCATGCCCAGCTATAAATATTTTTTTAAGCAGTGAAAAGGTCTTTAGTATTATCCTGTCCAGTTGTATCTCATTACCAATGAAAATACAGAAGCCTAAAAAGGATAAGTAACTTGCCTACAGTCATGAACAGCTGACCCAAGAACCAAGGTTACATAATTCCCATTCTAGTGTTCTTTCTGTTGTAAATGTAAAGGTAATTATTGTAATATTTTGCAAAGAGAAATTTTTTATAGCCATGACAAAATACTGTGATATTTGATTTTTGCATATCAAATAAAAACAATTATGTTGAAAGGTGTATCTGGTTGCCTGGGTTCATTCATATTCTTGCTTCACTAGTAATGTGATTGTTGATCATCTCTTTTTAAAATTTTTTTTTAATTTTTTTGTTGGTCTGGGGATGGAACCCAGAGGCATTTGACCTCCGAGCTACACACCCTGCCAATTTTTTATTCTTTTTTTTGAAACAGGGTCTCACTGAGTTGTGGAGGGCCTAAGTAGCTGAGGCTGTCCGCGAACCGTGATCCTTCAGTCTTAGCCTCCCAAATGCTGGGATTACAAGTGTGCGGCTGTTGATCATCATCGCTTAAACTCTAAAGCCCTGTTTCTTCCTCAATAAAATGAGGCTAATAAAAGTACTTTGTTATGTGTAAAATGTAAAAATCTCTTTAAAGCCGGGTGTGGTGGCTCACGCTTGTAATCCCCTTGCTTGGGAGGCGGAGACAGGAGGATCAGGCAGGTTTGAAGCCAGCTGTGCTGGCTTAAGAGACCCTGTTTGCAAATAAAAAAGTATAAAAATAGGTCTGGGAGTGTAGCCTAGAGGTAGAAGGGTTTCCAGAAACCCCAGTACCACCAAAAAAAAAAAAAAAAAGAAAAAAGAAAAAAATCTCCTTACAGCCCGGTACATGGAAACTTCTGTAAATGTTAGCTACTGATACTATTGATTTATAATTATTTCTAGTTTTTGTATCATCATTTTATTTTTTATTTTTTATTTTTTTGCAGGTCTGGGGATGGAACCCAGGGGCATTCGACCTCTGAACTATGCCCTCTGCTCTATTTTTTAATTCTTTATTTTGAAACAGTCTCACTAAGTTTGCGGAGGGCCTCACTAAGTAGCTGAGGCTGTCCACGAACTGCGATCTTATGGTCTCAGCCTCCCAAATTCTGGGATTCCAAGCATGTGCCACCACACCTGGCTTGTATCAGTCTTTAAATTTAGTAAAATTTAGCACTGATAATGACTAGTAAGAAAAGTAATAGATTTAAGGACATATTTGTAAACACAAAAAGATTCTAGGTTTAAACCGGGTGTGGTGGCACCTGTTTGTAATCCCAGCATTTGGGAGACTGAGACAGGAGAATCAGGGTTCGCGGACAGCCCCACCTACTTAGTGAGACCTTTTGCAGCTCAGACCCTGTTTCAAAATAAAGAATAAAAAATAGGGGTGGGTGTAGCTTAGAAGTAGAATGCCCCTGAATTCCATCACAGTACTGTGGGGGAAAAAAAAAAAAAAAGATTCTAGGTTTGTGGTGTTCACATGTCTAGGCCTTGGGAATTAAGGAATTTTTTTTTTTTTTTTTTTTTTTTTTTTTTTTTTTTTTTTGGTGGTACTGGGGGTTGAACCCAAGGGTGTTCTACCTCTGAGCTATATACCTCCAGAGCTATTTGAAATTTGGAAATAGGGTCTCACTAAGTTGCTCAGAGCCTCTCTCTAAGTTTCTGAGGCTTACCTTGAACCTGTCATGCATTCATCTTAGTCTCCTAAGTGCTAAGATTACAGGCATGTACCACCATTCCTTGCTAGGGAAATACCTTAACTTTTTTTTTTTTCATATTAAAATCTGATAGAGACCAGGCATGATGGCACATGCTTGTAATCCCAGTACTTGGGAGGCTGAGACAAGAGGATCACAGGTTCATGGCCAGCCTTAGCTACTTAGATCCTTCAAGATTTAGTGAGAACCTGTTTTGAAATAAAGGGAAAAAATAGGGCTGGGAATGTACCTTGGAGATAGAATGCTCCTGGGTTCAGCAAAAAGAAACAAAACTGATGTATTATATAGTTGTATTAAAATTGTATTGAGAAATCAGAACTTCAGTGTTTTTTTCCTTCTCTGTACTCTTTTTTTTTTTTGGTACTAGGAATTGAATCCAGAGATGTTCTACCTCTTAGCTAAACCCTATTTTATTTTATTTTATTTTTTTATTTTATTTTATTTTTTTAAGTTGAAACAGAATCTTGCTAAGTTGCTGAGGTTGGCCTCAAATTTATGATCCTTCTCTCCTAGCTTCCCAAATACTGGGATTACAGGTGGGCACTACCATGGCCAGCCCCTCTGCTCTTTTGTATGTGAATTTGGAGGTATCAGACACAAGAAATGGGATTATACTTGAATACAATTTTATATATAAAGTAATAATCTTTGATTAACCATAAAATAAATCCAGAGTTATCTTTCTGTTTTAAAACCATAATCTAAAAATGCTTAAGAATGAAGGGCAATGAGTTCTGTTTTTCACATTTTAGACACATTCCACTTGCATTTTTGATCTGTGGGAGAGTATTGTGACGAACAACTTCATATGTATAGGACAGTGTTTTCTAATGTGTGCTGACATTATACTAGTGATTTAGGAGATATTTGTAAATGATATTTAGGTAAATATTTAAATTATGAGAGGGATTTTAATGCTGATTAGGGAAATGTGTAATCTATCAAATTGATGGTCATAGGTCTTAATAGTAAAGTTTTTTTTTTAAAGTAGATTGAGATTGTGATATACACTGTCACACAGGTAGACCTTGAAATTACCGTGAAACAAGAAATAAATAGACACAAAAGGATAGTTATTATGATTTCATTTTAAAGGTTTTTAGAATAGTCAAATTCATAGACACAGAAGATGAAACATCAGAGGATGAAGGGAGGGAGGAATGGAAAGTTATTAACAGGTACAAATTTTCAGCTGGATGTGATGGTGCACACCTGTTATCACAGTACTTGGGAGGCTGAGACAGAAGGATAATAGATTTGAAGCCAGCTTCAGAAGCTTAGCAAGACCCTGTTTCCAATAAAAGGTAAAAAAAAGGCTGGGAGTATAGCTCAGATGTAGAACATCCCTGGATTCAGTTATTAGTACCCTCCCCCCACAAATTAGTTAAAAGTTTTTCTGTTTGGGGAAATGAAAACGTTCTGGAAATTAATAATGGTGATGGTTACATAACATTGTTAATATACTTTCTGTCTCTAGACTATACACTTAAAAATGATTAACATGATAAATCTTGTTATGTATATTTTACTACAATTTTTAAAAGTGAGACAGCAGAGAGGAGAAAAGTGTGTTTTATTTTATTTTTTTATTTTTTGTGTGAGTATAGTACTGGAGATTCAACCCAGAGGCATTCTACCTCCAAGTTAAACCCCCAACCTGTTTTTTTTTTTTTTTTTTTTTTTTTTTTTTTTTATTTGGAAACGTCTCACTAAGTTGCCAAGGCTGGCTTTAAATCTGTGATCCTCCTGTCTCAGCCTCCCAATTACATGTGCCACCATGCCCGGCTGAGTGTGTGATTTTTAAAAAGTGAGTTGAGAAAAACATTAAATAGTTACAAAGGCACTTGGCACACAGAAAAATGTTGAGGTGGCATGCATATTATTGAAGTTTGGGCAACACTGGTATAGAGTCAGGATCAGTGGATTAGGGAGACTTGCCTTTGTTCCTAAGTCTCTCCCATGCTGTGAACTAGCATCCTGTATGTGATTCTTACTCCAGTATATTAATAGGAAACTAAGACTTTTTTTTTTTTTTTTTTTTTTTTGTGGTACTGGGGTTCCTGGAAGTCCATCTACCTCCGGGCTACACTCCCAGACCTATTTTATATTTTGAAACAGGGTCTCGTAAGCCAGCGCGACTGGCTTCGAACCTGCACGATCCTGCTGTCTCTTCCTCCCAAGCGCGGTGATTACAAGCGTGCGCCACCACGCCCGGCTAAGACTTTTGAGATGGGCACTCTGAAAGTTCTGATTCTGTGTTCTGTCATTGGGTTTTTTTTTTTTTAAATTCAGATTACTTACTTTGCCTATTTAAGAGATTTTTCTCCTTTTAATAATACAAGTTAGAAAAAATGCATATTTAGAATTTTAAATGTAACATTAGCATTTATAATCTTTTAAGGACTATATCATTATAGTAATAGTAGGTAAAAAAAGAAAAAAATCACCTGTAAACTTGCTGTTTTTTTTCCAGACTCTTTAGTATGTCTATTTAGACTGCCATATTATTTTTATGTGGTTGTAATTAGCTACACTTTTATAGACTATGTTCTTGGCAGTAGTCCTCAAATACTGACTTATATTTCACTCTTTAGATTATAATTACTCTTAGCAAATGAAAATTTAAAAAATGCTTCATTTGTACATACCTTGTTTTGGTAGGTAGTGTTTCAAGTGAATCTTATGAATTGACTTAAGGGAAATACTGTGATATTAATGCTCTTGAGCTTCCTCTAGTTAATATTAAGAAACTGAGTTATAAATTTGGCTGATTGCATACTTAGGGCATTATTTAACATATTTCTCTAATGGGTTGGTTAGATTTGTGTAGTTGTCTGGTTGTATCACATCAGGATGCGTGAGATGTCTGCTTGTCTCACTTTAGTAAGATTGATTAGGCTGGCTCTATAGATCTAACAAAAATGAATGCCTGTGTCCACCAAAGACTCATGTAGTACTGTTTATGGCAGCTTTATTCATAATTGCCAAATAGTGGAAACAGCCCAGATGTCCATCAGCAATAGAGTAGATTGTACTTACTGTACAAAGCAAACCTTTAATTTCCCTGATAGAGGTATTATTTGTATTTGATAAGATACCAACTGATATGCAGCAGCATTCATATTTCTCACAGAAATAATGTTGAGTGAAAAGGGGTCATAGAGAGTATACTGAATGATTTGTTGTAAGTTTAAAATTTAGCAAAATTAATGTTTCATTTAAACATAAGAAACTATGAAACAGTATCATTAAAAACACCTTTAGCAGGATATGGTGGGGCTCACTTGTGATGCAAGTACTTAGGAGGTTGAGACAGAGGATCACATGTTCAAGACCAGCTTCAGCAACTTAGTGAGACCCTGTTTCAAATTAAAAAGAGCGGGGATGTAGCTTGGACATAGAATACCCTTGAGTTCAATCCCCAGTACCACAAAAAGAAAAACAAAACAAACCTTTAATTTCCCTGATAGAGGTATCTATTTTGTCTTATATTCAATATCCATGGGCTTTAGTGTTTATTTTTATAGTTTATTCATCTATTTATGTTATTTATCACATAGTAATATTTACAGAAGTAAATGTAAAGAAGTTTTAATATCTGACTTTTTTTGTGGTATTGGGGATGGAACCCAGGGACTTTCTACCTCTGGGCTACACTCCCAGATCTATTTTATATTTCATTTGGAAACAGGGTCTCACTAAGTTGTTGAGAGCCTCACTAAGTAGCTGAGGCTGGCTTTGAACATGTGTGATTCCCCCAGTCTCAGTCTCCCAAGTACTGGGATTACAAGTGTGTGCCACTACACCCGGCCCAATATCTGACTTTTTAAAGGGCTTCTATGGCTAATTTTGCCTGTTCTTTCAAGTTAACTGTACAAGCTATCTATTTTACTTCAGGAAAAAATAAAATCCTAAAGGTATTTTCAGTATGATTGCATTACATTAATACTAGGTTATTTTAGGGAGAAATGGCACCTTTGTGTAATGTTAGTGAATCCTGTTTTTGCTATTATAATGAGGTCTTTTCTATTTTTATTTACTTTTTCCATTCTTATTTGCATATACTAGAAGTGAAGTGAGTAACAGCCTCTGTGTGTGTGTGTGTGTGTGTGTGTGTGTGTGTGTGTGTGTGTAGCTATTTATATACGAAATGTAATTTACATAGGACAATATGGAAACAGGGTCTCACTAAGTTGCTGAGAACCTCACTAAGTAGCTGAGGCTGGCTTCGAACTTGTGTGATCCTCCTGTCTCAGCCTCCCAAGTACTGAGATTACAAGCATGTGCCACCATGCCCGGCTCATTATGAGTTTTTTAGTGCATTTATAGGACTGTGCAACTATCATAACTATCATCACGGTCCAGTTGTGGGAAATTTGCATTATTCCAAAAGGTTTCCTTGTGTCCTTTTATAGTGACTTGTGTTGAGAGATATGTGAGTATAATTACATGAATTTTGTGTGTGTATGTGTGTGTGTACCTATATATACATATACCTACATAAATATATTTTTTATCACCTAAGGAAATAAGTCTTTTTTGGGGGGAGGGGATTGAACCCAGGGAGCATTCTACCTCCAAGCTATACCTCTAGCCCTATTTTTTTATTCCTTATTTTGAAACAGGCTCTCACTAAATTGTGGAGGACCTCACTAAGTAGCTGAGACTGTCTGTGAACCTGAATACTCATGTCAGTCTCACAAGTACTGGGATTCCAAGCGTGCGCCACCATGCCCAACTAGGAAATATTCTTTAACTCCTGTTTCATTGCCTGCTTTTAGTACAAATGAATAATGTTAGAAAGTTATATAAGGCTGGGCATGGTGGCACACGTTTGTAATCCCAGCATTTGGGAGGCTGAGACAGGAGGATGGCGGTTTGTGGACAGCCTCAGCTACTTAAGTGAGGCTCTTCACAACTCAGTGAGACCCTGTTTCAAATAAAGAATAAAAAATAGGGCTGGGGTGTAGCTCGGAGGTAGAATGCCCCTGGGTTCCATCTCCAGTACCACAAAAAAACAAAGTGTACACACACATGCCTGCACACAGATACACACACACACACACACACACACACACACACACACACACACACAGATACACATACATACAGTTAAATCAGCTGGTTCAAGTTGTCTATTCTGATAGCGATAAAAATCTTATGATAAAATATGGCAATATTACGTAGAATTTTTGTTCTCTAAAGGTAAAGGAGGGTGGCATTTCATATTCTGACATATGTTCCATGTTGTTTGTTAGAAGATGGCATTCCCTGTGGATTTGCTGGATAATTGCAGTCATGAGGAACTGGAAAATTCTGCTGAAGATTACATGTCAGAGTTAAGGTGTGGGGACCCTGAAAATCCAGAGTGCTTTTCTCTTCCCAATATTACGGTAAGGCATTCTGCAGGGATTTTTATATACTTTTTAGTATAACTTATACATGAAAATCAATAACCTTTTAAAAATACTATTTATAGTATTATTCAGTTTTAAAATCTTTATCAGTTATTGTCAGTAAAATATGTTAATATTAGTTGGTTAATAAATGTTTTTTTTTTATACTGGGGGGCATTCTATCCCCGAGATATACCACCACCAGCCTTTTTGTTTCTTATTTTGCAACAAGGTCTCATTAAGTTGCTGAGAGTCTCACCAAGTTGCTGAGACTGACCTCAAACCTGTGATACTCCTGTCTCAGCTTCCCAAGTATAGGGATTATAGGTGTGCACCATTACACCTGGCATGATAAATTTTAAAAAAGACAAAACCCACAGGATATTGCTTAATATTTTTCTTTTTACTTTAAAAATTATATGTAAAAAGCTTACCTGTTTTGCCAAGAACTGTTACTATATTGGAATTGACTCAATCAGATTTACTTTAGATTTGGAATATGTGAGAAATTTTTAATTTAAAAAATCAGCAATACACTATTTTTTCATTATAGATCTTTTCTTCCTCCTTTGAAACTAGTAAGATAAAGATTCCTAGTCCATAAGCCATGCTACACTGTGATAGAAATATCATTAGACTTAGAATCACTGATTTCTACTGTGAACTGAGGTGGGCAAATCCTTTTTTTCTTAGATGTTTTCAGAAATTTATTAAAATTGATACCATGTCTTCTATCATCCCATAAGCATACACCCAGCGAGCTGTCTTTTCCTTTTTTTTGTGGTACTGGAGATGGAACCCGGGGACATTCTACTTCTGAGCTACATCCCCAGCTCTCTTTATTTTGAAACAGGGTCTCACTAAGTTTTAGAGGGCCTTACTAAGTGGGTTTGTTTTTTGTTTTGGTGGTACTGGGGTTTCTGGAAACCCTTCTACCTCCCGGTTACACTCCCAGACCTATTTTTTTAATATACTTTTTATTTTATTTGGAAACAGGGTATCTTAAGCTAGTGCCGCTGGCTTGGAACCTGCACCATCCTCCTGTCTCCACCTCCCAAGCGTGGGGATTACAAGCGTGCGCCACCACACCTGGCATTCTCACTAAGTTTTTGAGGCTAGTTGGGGCCTAAGTTGATGAGGCTGGCTTAGAACCTGTGATCCTCCCGTGTCAGCTTCCCAAGTACTGGGATTATAAGTGTGCTCCACCATGCCCAGCTTGACTTAAAAGAAATTTAAAAGTCTTTCCTAGCATCATTATTTTATAAATTTTGGAATTGTGATATCAACTTGAAGTGGAGAATTAGTAATGGTTTAATGGAGGCAGAAAATGTTAAAGTATTGCATATATCTGCCAGAAAGATACATTTACCTGGCTGGTTTCTTATACTAGAAAATGAAGTATGTTCCTTTTATGTAGTCTAAATAAAGATCATGGACAATAGTTGATTTTCAAATATGCCTTTTGTTTTTATTCAGTGGTATGGCTAGAGATTAGTGATATTTATTAAAGTAAGTGTTTGCGTTTTCCTCAACACAGTAAAATTCTTTCAAAAGGTAAATCTTTCTGATTTTACTCATATTTTAGAGTTGAGGAATATTGTCTTCTATGAATTGAAATCCTAGAACTAAAGTTAATGTGAGACACGTTTAATATTTTGGTAAGTACTTTGGTGTTTTTGTCATGTGTTCTCGTTACAGACTTGCTACTAATCTCTACTCAATTGTCATTTCAGATTCCTATTAGTCTGTCAAATGTAGGCTTTGTACCTCTTTTTGGTGGAGATCAGACCCAGAAAATTCTTGCTCTTTTTGCACCTGAGGATTCACTCACAGGTCTCTTTATTGATTCATTTTTATAAATTCATAGGTTTTTCTCCAGACCATTAGGAATTTATTAACAAGGTAGCTACATGAATGAATTTGTTTTTGAAAACTTGTTTCAAATTTAAATTTAGGAAAATGTAATTCTCAGTTGCTTATAATTAAATGCTTAATAGATGAAATAAGTGGTATAAATTGGGCCACATTGTATTATAAGATGTAAAGTATGGGTGTATTTAAGACAGTCTGTATAAGCCTTACCAAACAATAATACTGTATACTTAAGTCTTAAATGTTAATGATCATTTATTCTATTTTAGCTGTGGCACTTTACCTCGCTGATCAGTGGTGGGCAATTGATGATATTGTGAAAACATCTGTCCCTTCTCGAGAGGGGCTTAAGCAGGTAAAAAGATTCTGTAATTCATTGTTTCCTATATAGATTGATAAGTTTTTGAAGTTCTAGGACTCTTCTGCATTGTGATATAAACAGGTTATATTAAACTTCTGAAGTTTTATTCTCATGATGAAACCAGCACTCAGATTGGGCTTTCTGTTTTACGTGTTTCTGATGAGGAAGACTGGATACCTATGGGTTAGTTGAGCAGGCACTACCTTTATCTACTTGAGCTTTTGATTTTCTTATTTGGTAGGGGAAAGGCTAGTTTTCTCAGTGTGGTTGCTTGCTTTTCTGTTTCCAGGAGCGACTGGCCAGGACACCTGTTAATTAGTCTGGTCTCCTTTGATGGCCCATGTGGTGTTCTAAACAGTGGAGTAACTAGGTTCGGGGCGAGCAAGCTTCCAGCCACTGAGGTGCTGAGAATGCTGGTTTCCATGCTAGAGGAGAAAGGTTTTTTTTTTTTTTTGCGGGTCTGGGGATGGAACCCAGGGGCATTCAACCTCCGAGCTACACCCCCTGCCCTATTTTTTATTCTTTATTTTGAAACCAGGTCTCACTGAGTTGCAGAGGGCCTCATTAAGTAGCTGAGGCTGTCCGCGAACCGTTATCCTCCGGTCTCAGCCTCCCAAATGCTGGGATTACAAGTGTGCGCCACCACGCCCAGCTTGAGAAAGGGTTTAAGAGCATCTCAGGTATTGTGGTTAAAGGATAACTAGGACAGGAGGAGGAACTTCCACAGGCGCCAAGATGTAAGCTATTTGAGGAAGCTGGGAAAGAAAAAAGCGTAGACCTCTTTAATGGCTGGATGAATGTGACTGACAGTGAAAGTAAAACAACAGGACCCTTGAACTGGTCACAAATATATTAGGCCCTTTTCTTAAGGAAAATACTGACTTTTTAGAAAAACATTACTATTCATCAAGAGATG
Organism: Muscardinus avellanarius; assembly: GCF_963383645.1. Lineage (NCBI taxonomy): Eukaryota > Metazoa > Chordata > Mammalia > Rodentia > Gliridae > Muscardinus > Muscardinus avellanarius. The sequence continues at coordinate 62,040,484 of NC_137786.1, read as the reverse complement.
TAGAAATTCTTTCTGATCCTTGTTAGGTGCAGAGACAGGATCCTTACTCCTAAGAGGAAGATACACTGCTAAGAGGAATGATGTTAACAGATACAAATATGTATCCTGATAATGCTTTCTTTAGTTGCTCTTTAAGATCTTCTAAAGATCTTCATCTGTAAAAACTTGTTAAACCTTCAAGGTGTCAGTTACTTCTGTTCATTTTTGTGGCAATTTGGTCATAAGAAACAAGGAAAGCATGTCAAGAAACTTTGAAATTTGGATAGGAAAGGGAAAATCTTGCAGGTTATAATGGGGGAGGTTCGTTTTTCTGAGTTTAGAACTTTGAAAGAGATCAGTTTCAAAAAGACAAAATGATAGGAAGAGCATAATATGCTTAGTCTTGTTCCTTCTGGATATTGCATTCTTGAATGCGCCTTGGGATAAAATGGGATGATAAGTATTATTACTCTGTGTCTGAAGCCTAGTGCTCACTTATATGGAGGGGAAGTCCCCTCAATTGCTATTGCAAAACTGTCCCTCCCCCTATTTTAGTTCTGGTTACCATTTTATCAGTTATCTAGAGGAAGACAAATGACATACTTGTCAATTCTGCATGTCACAGTGCTAAAAATGGGGAACTAATCTATGAAAGGCAGAATTTAGAAACAAGAATACAATATGATGAAATTAAATAGGCATATATGTGAAGTAATAACCTGTAGGTTCCAAAAAACTAGCTGTACATGTTGACCATGAACCCCAAACTGAAACAGTAGTACTTGTGAAAAGACTTGGGCTTTACTTATGTAGATGCAAAATGAAGCCAGGAAGAACCCTAAGTTCTTTATATAGAAAAGTTCAGTTATCGTCAGTGTTTATTTCTATAATATCTGTATTATAGAAATGCCGGGAATGAAGAGAGATGTTAGGGCTTTGGGCACTGCCAAGGAAGAAGACCAGAATGGCAAAGTACCCCACATTGTGTTAGATTAGCTTATTCCACTGTTTAGCTTTGGTATAAAATCTAGGATGCATCATGGCCAGCTTCAGATATTGTTAGGCTGTGTGGAGGAGAATATGAAAGTATAGTCTTTAGGAAATAGATTTCATCCCAGTATGAGGAAGATTTTACATTTTTCAGAGCTGTATAAGGAAGGAATGGATGCCCTGTACATTACTGCGAGTCACCTCTGTCATTTTTTTTGGTATATTGTTTGGGAGATTTCCTGCTTTAGATATAAATATATTTTTTGTACTGGGGATGGAACCCAGGGGTATTCTACCTTTGAGCTACACACCCAGCCCTATCTTTCATTCTTTATTTTGAAACAGAGTCTCAGTGGGTTGCAAAGAGCCTCACTAAGTAGCTGAGGCTCTCCTTGAAACCAGTTCCTCCTGTCTCAGCCTCCCAAGTGCTGGGATTATAAGCATGTGACACCATACCCGGTGCTTGCTTTAGATATTTTTTTTTTTTTTTTTTTGGTGGTACTGGGGTTCCTGGAAGCCCTTCTACCTCCGGGCTACACTCCCAGACCTATTTTTACATTTTTAATTGGAAACAGGGTCTCCTAAGCCAGCGCACGCGGCTAGCTTCGAACCTGCGCGATTCTCCTGTCTCTGCCTCCCAAGCGCGGGGATTACAAGTGTGCGCCACCACGCCCGGCTGCTTTAGATATTTTTGAGAAGAGTATGTGTATATGTTTTGTTTTTTTTTAATCTCCACTAAGCTAAAGGTAAACTTACATTCTTCAAAGGGATTTGGGAAAAAATAGACTTTATATACAGAACTCTCATTTTTATTATGAAAGATATCTATGAGGAAAAACTATTTGATATCCAAAGGCCATGGGTGTTGGTAGGGTCCCCGTGGCCATGTGGCCCTGGGTGTAGGAAGTAAGCTCTTTTCGTCCTGTCACTGCCTCCAGTGTGCTTCACTAGACTTCCCTGGTGTCACAGTCTTCACTAACCTTGTCTAGCAGATGGGTGTGGGAGAAGGGTGGGATGGGATAGTCCTGTAGTTACAGTGAAGACAGCATTTCACTTGGAAAAGGTGAGACAGATACCTTTTCCCAAGGGAATAATGTGGCTTTCTTCATCAGATGAGACAGATGCTCTTAAAAATCTTCAAGGGGTAACACTAAACCTTTATGTGGAGGCTAGAACAGAGGGAAGAATCTGAAGAGGGGTGTGTGTGTGTGTGTGTGTGTGTGTGTGTGTGTGTGTTGGGAGGCTGCAGTTAGGGCTGGGAGCCCTGGTGTGTGTGTGTGTGTGTGTGTGTGTGTGTGGTGGGAGGCTGCAGTTAGGGCTGGGAGCCCTGGTGTGTGTGTGTGTGTGTGTGTGTGTGTGTGTGTGTGTGTGGTGGGAGGCTGCAGTTAGGGCCGGGAGCCCTGGATCTGCGTAGCTGGAAGCATAAAGCACCAGTGGAGGAGATGCAAGGCTGTTGGTGCGCTGGGAATCTGTTCTGACCCTTTTGGATGTTCTGAGATGCAGTATTCTCTATACAAAATGTCTATAGAGATGGGTTGTTATTCATATGAATGGATAGTCTCTGATAAAATGTTTTACAAATCATTTCAAATGTATTTGAAGTGCTCTGAATGCCAGTATGAGGTACAGGAACAAGAGCAAGGGGACTGGCCTTTCCTAACTGCTGCATACGATAACTGCTGTGCCTGCTGTTTGACTTTTTTTTATAGGTGAGCACTCTTGGGGAGAGAGTGGTTCTGTATGTTCTGAATCGAATTATTTATAGAAAACAGGAAATGGAGAGAAATGAGATCCCATTTCTGTGTCATAGCAGTACTGATTATGCTAAGATTCTGTGGAAGAAAGGAGAGGCCATTGGGTTTTATTCAGTTAAGCCTACAGGTGAGTCTTTAAAATTATTATTTTTTATTTATTTATTTTTTTTTTTATGGTACTGAGGATTGAACCCAGGGGTGTTTTACCTCTGAGCTATACCTCAAGCCCTATTTTTTAAATTTTGAAACAGGATCTCACTCAGTTGCTTGAGGGCCTTGCCAAGTTGCTGAGGCTGGCTTTGATCCTCCTGACTCAGCCTCCCAAGTACTGGGGTTACAGGAGTGTGCCACTGTGCCTGGCTTACAAATTACTTAAACTGTATGTTATGGAAATCTCCATTTTATACCCCTAGCTATATCATTATCTGTTAATCTCTGGAATGTAACTTGAGGAATTCTACTTAGTATTTATTGGGTGTACTCAGATTCTACTACCTTGTGAAAATGAGGATTGTTGAGGAACTCTTTTGAAAAAGAATTAAAATGAACATTTGATACAGAGGAAAATTCTTCCATATATATGGGGAGAGGGTTGTAGCTGAACTTCAGATTTGTCTTCTCTTGCCCTTGCACTTCCTTTTAAATGTTGTTTATTTAGATTTCTGCTGCTTTTCCTATTACTGGCTCCTTCTAAAACTCATGGAGCATAAACACATTGCTCATTTTTTAAGCATTGATTTAGCCTGACATATTAATGAGCAACCTGACTACCAAGAAAAACAACATGCTTTAATATATTTAGAAGATAAATCAGCTTTGAAGTCCTTAATCTGAAGTTTGAGTTTCTGATCCGAAGACTCAACCCTGCCACCTGTGAAAAATGAGTGCAGCATCACACTTCATGTTCAGGTCCCTAGAGCCACTGGAGCAGGAAGGTCTAGCCGACTTAATATGTGTGCATGTACACCCTACTCATTGTTATCACCCATAACAATGCCTGACTTGTTCTCTACCTTGACCAAAAGACCTTTAGCAGAGAACACATTTTTTTTTCCCCCCCATTACTAATCTTCCACAATTACCTCTTCTGGTCAGATCCTGTCAAAAGATCATACTGAATTGACTGCTGATTAGAAGAATAGTTGTGACTGGTACCTTAATTCTGTAATCAGTACACATTGTGATGAAAGTTAATGCTTATAGTCAAAGAAAGGCCAAGACAGTAATAATAATTTTAAATGTTTGTTTTATAGTAAATATTTGGTGTATCTTTTAATATGTTATTTTATTCTTGTTTATATTTTATTTCATTATTAGTTTTTTCTTGCAGTACTGGAGATGGAACCCAGTACCAACTACACGCCCAGCCCTATTTTTTATTCTTTATTTTGTTTACTTATTTATTCTTTTGAGGGTCTGGGGATGGAACTCAAGGGTATTCCAACGTCCAAGCTACACCTGTCCACCCTACTTTTTATTCTTTATTTTGAAACAGGGTCTCGCTAAGTTGCAGAGTGCCCCACTAAGTAGCTGAGACTGTCTGCGAACCGCAATCTTCTAGTTTCAGCCTCCTGAATGCTGAGATTACAAGCATGTGCCCCCACACCCGGCCTTTATTCTTTATTTTGAAGCAGGGTCTCACTGAGTTTCAAAGGACTTAAGTAGCTGAGGCTGTCCACAAACCATGATCTTCCTGTCTCAGCCTCCCAAATGCTGGTATGACAAGCATGTGCCACCATGCCCGGCTCTTGTTTATATATTAAATAGAACCAATAATTTATATGTATCTTCACAATGATATTAAATTATATGGAGATAAAAGAATAGTTGGATTTTATTCCCAGTACCGCAAAAAAAAAGGGGGGGGATGGTTAATGGAAGTTCAGTGTTGTATCACATAAAAGGCATCACTTTGTCATTTTTTAATTGTTTTAATGATTGGAGTTGAGGTTTACTTTGCTTTATTTTATACAAGGCATTTCCTGTGGGAATTAGAGGCTTTTTGTTTTTCATACTGGTTGTAGGTGAGTTTCCTACCTGAAATCAGCTAAGGTGCATTTAGAACATACCATTTACCTGTGTGTCCTGCATAAAAAGCATGCCCTCAATAAAATGGTATTTTGGATTAGGTAGATGGTTTTGTTGTTTTTAAAATTTTTTTTTGGTGGTACTGGAGGTGGAACCCAAGTGCCTTTTACTTCTGGTTTAGACCCCAGACCTGTTTTATTTTTTATTTTGAAACAGAGTCTCACAAGGTTGTTGAGGCTTCAAACCTGCAAGCCTCCTATTTTAGCTTTCTAAGTACTGGGATTACAAGCATGTGCCACCATGCCTAGCCATGTTTTTTATTTTATTTACTTATTTATTTTTCTTATGGTTCTGGGGATTGAATCAAAGGCCTTGCACATGATAGACAAGCAGTCTACCACAGAGCTACAACCCCAGCCCTATGTGATCTAACTCCCCCCAAACACCATATGTTTCAAACTTGTCTTTCAAATAAAATAGAATAGTCCCCACCCCCACAACAAAAAAGAATTTTTTTTTATTCATAGTTGAAAGAGGGCTCTGGAAAATAGTTGCTTGGGATTTCTGAATTTCTGAACTTGCCTTAATTTATTAGTAAAGTAAATCCTCACTTCTTTGATCAGTGCTTGTTTACTTATGTAACCAGTTTTTGTTTGTTTGTTTGTTTGTTTGTTTGTTTCTGGTGGTTCTGAGCATTTAACCCAGAGGCATTGTACCTTTGAGCTACACTCCTAGCCCAATTTTACTTCTTACTTGGAAATAAAGTTTCGCTAGCTTGCTAAGAACCTCAGTAAGTTGCTGAGGCTGACTTTGAACCTGTGATCCTCTTGTGTCAGCCTCCCAATTACTGGGATTATAGGCATGCACTATCTCACCTGGCCATAAACAGTTCGTGTGTGTGTGTGTGTGTGTGTGTGTGTGTGTGTGTGTGTGTGTGTTACTGGGGATGGAACCTAGGGGCATTCAACCTCCGGGCTGTACCTCCAGACATATTTTATGTTTTATTTGGAAACAGGGTCTCATTAAATTGCTGAGAGCCTCACTAAGCTGTTGAGGCTAGCTTTGAACTTGCGAACCTCTTGTCTCAGCCTCTCAAGTACTGTGATTACAAGCATGCACCACCATGCCCAGCTCATAACCAGTTCTCTTATCAAAGATATTTTAAGAAAAAATATATAAGCAGTTCTTTTATCAAAGTTTTTTAAAGAAAAATATGAGTGAGATTAAAGTAATGTTACTGCTTTTTTTTTTTTTTTTGGTGGTACTGGGGTTCCTGGAAGCCCTTCTACCTCTGGGCTACACTCCTAGACCTATTTTATATTTTTATTTAGAAACAGGGTCTCCTAAGCCAGCGTGAGCGGCTGGCTTCGAACCTGCGCGATCCTCCTTTCTCCACCTCCCAAGCGCGGGTATTACAAGCGTGCGCCACCATGCCCGGCTATGTTACTGCTTTTAAGTCATGGGTAATTCTGAGAATACTGCTTTCATTTCTAGAGACAAATAAATTAGTTAACATCTTCTATATTTAAAATTTTACCTCTTAACTGGGTGTAGTGGCATAGGCTTATAATCCCAGTACTTGGGAGGCTCAGACAGAAAGATTGTAAGGTTCGAGATCAGTCATAGCAACTTAGTGAGGTACTCCTCAACTCAGTGAGACCCCATTTCAAAATAAAAATTAAATAAGCCAGGTGTGGTGGCACATGCCTGAATTCCCAGAATTTGGGAGGCTGAGAGAGGAAGATCACAGGTTCAAGGACAGGCTCAAAATGAAACATAAAAATATAAATAAAAAATAGGGCTGGGTGTGTAGCTTGAAACTAACACACACACACACACACACACACACACACACACACACACACACACACACACACACACACGTATGGATGGGAGTATAGTTCAGAGGTAGAATGCCCCTGGGATCAATCCCCCATACCACCCCCTCACCACACACACAAATTATCTCTTATAATAAATTATCTGTGTATGTGTGTGGGGGTGCTTAGGATTGAATCCCGGGGGACTTCTACCTCTGATTTATACTCCAGCCCTTTTTATTTTTTCTTTTGAAACATGGTTTTGCTAGGTTGCTGAAAGTCTTGATATGCTGCTGAAGTGTTCCTCAAACCTGTAATTCTCCTTTCTCAGCCTCCCAAGTTATAAGTTTATAGGTGTACACCACCACGCCTGGCTTCAAATATCTTTTTAAAGTAAGAACAAACATTCCCTAGACTCAAGAAAAAATTGTTTCCAAGAAAAGAGTAACAAAACATTATATTCTCTACATTTTTAATTTTTTTGGTGGTACGGGGGATGGAACCATTCTACCTCTGAGCTATACTCCCAGACCTATTTTATATTTTTATTTAGAAACAGGGTCTCCTAAGCCAGCATGTGCAGCTGGCTTCGAACCTGCGCGATCCTCCTGTCCCCACCTCCCAAGCACGGGGATTACAAGCGTGTGCTACCATGCCCGGCTATATTCTCTACATTTTAAATCAGGTTATCCAATCAAGTTCTATTATTGCTGAAAAATTTTGGGAACTAAGCTTCTATCCAATTTTAAAGTTGAAAATTTTTATGAGGATTTATAGTTATTCCACTGCAAAATATTAGCACAGCTAATATGGTGTTGAAAACTACATTATACATTTACTATAGTTTCATATCTTCCCCAGATGCCTATACGATTGCATTTAGTTGGTTTGAGAGACAGTGATTATTTCTTTCTTTAGATGCATTATTAGTTTAGTTTTTGTTTTCTTTTTGGAGAATAAGTTTACTTTTTATTCAAGGGGAATCTTTATTATTACTTTCCTCTACACCTGTGGTATATAACTTAATTTATAAAGTGAAGGCTTAGCAACAAATAGGAAACTGACATATATGTCTTAGGAAAATTATTAATTATTACTTTCCTTAGGCCTGTGTATTCCCTGGTATTCACAAAGAACATCGATGCTAAAGTCAGATACACCTTTGTGTTACAGCATAGCACTAAAGACATAAAGGAAAGCACTTAATGAAAGATCATTGAAATTGTGAAATCTATTTTATAATATTTCCCTTTGGGTCCTTGATATGTAACAAAACTTACTGGCAAAAATAGTTTACAAAAATAGTTTAGACAAGTGAACGATAGTTTACTCTGCAGTGAAGACTGCAGAGAAAGGCTTCTTATGAAAAAAAAAGTGTAAAATAATTCTACATTAACAATTTTACAATAATTGTTGTACTGAGTACTACATAATACCTTTAATTTTTTTTTTTTTGCAGTACTGGAGATGGAACCTAGGGGCATTCTATCTCTGAGCTACATCCCCAGCCCTATTTTTTATTCTTTATTTTGAAACAGGGTCTCACTGAGTTGCAGAGGGCCTCACTAAGTAGCTGAGGCTATCTATGGACTGAGATCCTCCTGTCTCAGCCTCCCAAATGCTGGGATTACAAGTGTGTGCCACTACATTTGGTTTATGTAATACTTTTATTTCATACATGATACCATTCAGAATTAATTCATCTCAGGCACAGAACTTTGTGTTCAAAGTCTTCATCTAAGTTTAGGTGTAAGGGGGAAGAGTGTTGATTCACACATTTGTCTTATTCCATTTTATGTTCAGTACCGCAGTTAAAAAGAAGACATTTCTATTTGGGCTCAGTTCTGGTCTAAGGTCCAAGGGCTGTATCTGATGATGGTTTTATTGCTGGCAGATTCTCAGGGTGGCGAAGGCACCTCTTGAGGCTTCCATTTGGTCCCATGTTTTAAAATCTCATAATGGGGATGAAATCACAGCATAAATTTTGAAGGGAACAAGCCATATTCAAACTATAGCTACCTCTTACTGCAAACTTTTCTCAGAGTTTTGTAGTTAAAATTTGGATGGCATGTGAGGAACTTAAATTGGCAGGGGTTGGTCATTTTATGGCTATGAAGATGATGCTTTGAATAAAGATTGTGGGTTGAACATGTGCAGCAGTTTTCCCTCCCACTTTTTTTTTTTGAAAATTTTTTTTTTTTTTTTTTTTTTTTTGGTAGTACTGGGGTTCCTGGAAGCCCTTCTACCTCCGGGCTACATTTTTATTTGGAAACAGAGTCTCCTAAGCCAGCGCGCGCGGCTGGCTTCAAACCTGCGCGATCCTCCTGTCTCTGCCTCCCAAGCGCGGGGATTACAAGCCTGCGCCACCACTCCCGACTTCCCTCCCACTTTTAATGCCACTAAAATGACAGAGCCAGGTACTGTGGTGCATGCCTGTAATCCCAGTAATTGGGAGGCTGAGATGAAAGATTGCAGATTTGAGGCCTGCTTTAGTGAGACCCTGTTTCAAAACAAAATATATCAAAAGGGCTAGGGTTGTAGCTCAGTGGTAGAATACCCCTAAGTTCAGTCCCCAGAACGTAAAATAAAGTTAAATAAAATACAGCAAACACAGTTTATAAATCCATGCATTTTGAACTATTTCTATAGTGACTTGAACTAGTATCACATTGTGAACTGCTTTTAAAGGGCTATTATAAATAGTTTACATAGACATCTTTTAAAAGCATAATTCTGAGAATGTTTCTTAAAAATAACAAAAATAGCATAAATCTAAAATGGCATAATAAATAAGAGGGGTGATATAATAGTAACAATTGTATAATTGGGAAAAGGGTAGACATGTAGGAACTGAGTCCTGAGATGTTAGCGCAGAAGGCTGGAAGCAATACAATTTATATTTGTAGAACCGTCAAGAAGTTTCTGAAAGTTTGGATAGGTCTCTTCATGCTCCCTGTCTCTCATCATGCAATGCCTTCGCCACCGTGGGAATCTGCCAGCAATAAAGCCATCACCGAGATACACAGTCCTGGACCTTGAACCAGAACTGAGCAAGACAAGGACATTAGTAGAGAAACTGGTGAAATTTTGAAATTTGAACAAAGTTAAAATTTAGTAGATGATAGTATAGTATTAATAATTTTCTGTTTCTTTTTTTTGGGGGGGAGATATTAGAGATTGAACCCAGGAACATCCTTTGAGCTATAGTTGTAGCCTTTTTTTTTTTTTTTTTTTTAAAAAAAAAAACAGGGTCTAAATTGCTGAGGCTGGCCTTGAACCTGCAGTCCTCCTGTCTCAGCCTCCCAAGTGCTGGGATATAGGCATGTACCACTACATACAAATAATGTTTCTTTTGAGGAATTTGACTAGGCCAAGAGGAAAAATAAGAAAACTAAAATAATGTAAGTACTTCAGTCAGGAAAGAGTCTAGAGAGAGCAGCCTTCTGTGTTGCTGCTTGTCAGTAAACCCTGTCAGTAAACCCTGGGCACATAGAGCTTTTTTTTTTTTTTTTTTTTTCTCTTTGTGTTACTAGGAATTGAACATAGGGCTATTCTACCTCCTAGCCCCAACACCCACAGCCCTTTTAATTTTTATTTGTATTTATTTGCTACTGGAGGTTGAACTCAGAGGCATCCTACCTCCAAGCTATACTCTCAGATTGATTTTATTTCTTATTTGGAAATAGGGTCTCACTAGGTTTCTGAAAGCCTCTCTAAGTTGCCAGGCTGGCTTTGAACCTGCAGATCCTCCTGTTTCACCTTCTCAGGTACTGGGATTACAGGTATAGACCACCATGCTCAGCACATACAGAGCTTTTAGTTGGCTTCTAAATGCCTCTTAACTATGAATAAAGAGCCATAATTAAGAAAAACCACAGACTTCAAAGATGCAGATCAAAACAAAGAAGAAGAAGTGGTTGGGAAGAGATAGACCATGCACAAAACAAAACAAAACCCTGAAACAAAAAACCCAAAACATAGCCCTTTTTTTGGAGCCAGGCGTGGTGGCACACACTTGTAATCCCAGTATCTGGGAGGCTTTGAGAAAGGAAGACTCGCAGGTTCGCATCCACCCTCAGCTACTTAGTGAGACCCTGTTTCAAAATAAATAGCAAAAAAATAGGGATGGGGGTGTAGCTCAGAGGAAGAATAGCCCTGGGTTCAATACCCAGTACTGCAAAAAATAAAATCTATATTTTTGGAGAGGTAAGGATATTTGTTGTATTCATGAAAATAAGAACAAGATTTATTAAAAGAATATCCCTAGAGCTCTTGGATATTAAAATTTCAATATAAGGGAGATAAAGTTGGAGAATTGATGATAAAGAAGAGCATAAACAACAAGACAAATCGTAAGTGATGGACAGTAGGAAAGAAAAAATAAAGTTAGAAGTCAGTCTAAATAATGTATCAAAAAAGAACAACCCGGAGGGGTAGGAATAACCAATGAAATAATTCTAGGAAATTTTTCAGAATTATAGATTTTCAGATAGAGCATCCATTACAATGATGGATGAAAGTGGATATGTATTAAGATAGATTATTGTAAAATTTCAAAACATTTGGGATAAAGAAAAGACTGGGTTTCCAGAGAGTGAGAGAAAGATCCATACATATAGAATTAACATGATATTAGATTTCTCAGCAGCAATATTTTAAGGTAGGAAAATAATTTCCAATGTAATTCTGAATTAAGTCAAATTATGAATAAAATGTGAAAGTAAAAAGTAAATTTCTAGATGGTCAGTCTGAAAACAGTTACCCATCATGCATTTTTTTCAGGAGGTAAATAAAAGTCTGTGCTCTAATAAAATAAGAAGGTAAATAAGAAAGTTAGATACTAGGTCAGGAAACTTAAGAGAGGAAAGAAAGAAAATCTTCAAATCATAGCTATGTCATTATTATGCAGGTGCTCTTTCCACTGGCTTTATGTAGCAACACGGAAAAAAAAGCAGTCATGGTATACTGCATGGCTCAGTTGTTAAAAGTACTTATACAGTCATCATCTATTGACAGTTGATCTAAACTGAGCCCACGATCCTTCTGTCTCAGCCTTCCAAGTACTGGGATTATAAGTGTGCGCCACCACACCTAGCTTGATGGCATTCTTATAAAAGTTGAACCCTGAAGAGTAGAAGCATTTAAGATATAGGCAAATGAAAATAACCAGCATGATAATTTTTAAATCAACATGTATTAACAAGTAAACAGTATAAGACCTTTAAATTTTGTGAACACTATTTGGTGATCAATTCATCATTTTAATATTACTTTTAGATGCTAGAATATATCTTCTCTCACTTAGAAGGAATGTTTCTGTGAAATCAGAAAAGAATACAACTTATGAGAATGTATCTTCATATAATTAGTGTTCCTTTGTAAGGAGTCAAAGCACAAAATAGTGAACAACCATAAATCATCAGATTTTGTACTGAACACTGGGACTAGATAGTACCTTTTTGTCATTTATTCTTTCTTTCTTTCTTTCTTTATTTTTTTATTGGTGCACTGTATTCATACATCATAGTGGGATACAAACTTTTGTAGACATACATGCACACATTGCCCAGTCAGCCCCCACCTGATCCCCACCCCATTCTCTCCCCATCCCTCCCTCCCATGCTTGGCTTAGTGGTTGACATCTAGTATTATAGCAATTTATCCAAAATTAAAAATGATAATCTCACATAACAGTTTCATTTGTCTGATACCAAGCTTTTGATGACTTAAAGATAAAATTTCAATATTTCTTTTTACTTTCTTTTTTACCAGAGAATATTTTTTTCTATTTTTTTTAGGTGAAACTATCATATATTTATATATTTATTTTTCAGAAAAAAACTATCTATATTTAATATGGAATATGGACTCTAGATACCCAAAACGATCTTGAAAAAGAACAAAGCTAGAAGATATATATTTTCTGATTTCAAACCGTATAAAGCTACAATAATTGAAACAGTGTAGTACTATTCTAAAGGCAGATATATAAACCATTGGAGTTAAATAAAAGCCTAGAGCTAAATTCTTCCCTATATTGTCAAGTTATTTTTGACAAGGTTTCCATGAACATTTGGTGGTAGAAATAATAATATTTTAACTAAATATTGTTGAAACATAATAATTACATGGAAAAGAATAAAGTTGGACCCTTACCTAATCCCATATACAAATATTAACTCAAAATAGATAAAAGACATAAATATAAATCTTAAGACTATAAACTTTTAGGAGAAAATCTGGGTCATAAAACCTCATAACACTGAAATTGGCAGTGATTTCTCGGATATGATTTCAATGGCACAGGCAACAGAAGAGTATACAAATTCCCTAAAAAATAAAAAAAAATATTGTATATCCAAAGACAATGTAAACAGAGTTAAAAGTTACTAATAGAATTGGATAAAATATTTCCAAATGCTATATCTGAAGGTATATTAATATTCCAACTAGAAATCCTAAAAATTAACAACAATAAAGGCAAACAATACCATTTAGAGATAGGTAAAAGACTAACATAAGTAATGAATCTCCACAGATAACCAATCTTAGTTGACTGTTGGATGGAAACTCTTGTTTCTCTGGTTCTGGTGAGTGTTACCTATTTCTTCTTTGTAGTTAATCTCTTTGAGTATTTTCTCTAGCGCTGGTTTTGAAGACAAAAATTCCTTCAGTTTCTGTTTGTCATGGAAGCTTCTTATTTCCCCATCTAATTTGATAGAAAGTTTTGCTGGGTAGGAAATTTTTGGCTGGAAGTTGTTTTCTTTCAGAGTTTGGAATATGTTACTCCAAGTCCTTCTGGCTCTCATGACTTGGTTTGGGAAGTCTGGAGTGATTCTAATTGGTTTGCCTCTGAATGTCACTTGGCCCTTTGTTTTTGTTGCCTTTAAGATTCTCTGCTTGGCTTCCACATTGGTCATTTTGACAATTATGTGGCATTGGGATCCTCTTCTCCGATCCTGTCTAAAGGGAGTTCTATAAGTTTCCTGGACCTGTGTATCAACCTCTTGCTCTATGTTTGGAAAATTTTCTGCTATTACTTCCTTGAAGAGATTGTTGATCCCTTTGGTTTCACTTTCTTTTCCCTCCTCTATTCCAATTATTCTTAGGTTAGCTCTCTTAAAATGGGCCCATATTTCTTCAATATCAGATTCCTGCTGTCGGATATTTTTCCTAGATTAGAAACTATGCGTTCATTTTTGGAATGATCATCTTCTAAGAGTGAGATTCTGTTCTCCATGTGGTCTAATCGGTTGTTTGTGCTTTGAATTGAGGCCTTCATTAATTGCACCCTTTATCTCTTTTTGGCTCTCTCTGAGTTCTTTTCGAAGCACCTCTATTATTTCTACAGTTATTTTCCTGATTTGATCTTCTAGAAATCTCTGATTTTCTGTTTTATCGGGTTCTGATGTTGTAGGGTTGTGGGCATTCATTGCTCCAGTATTATTCCTCTTTCCCATGATTTCGGAAGTTTGTGCCTTCTCTGGGTTCTTCCCTTGGGTCACTATGACTTCTCTTAAGGTGTTCTGGATCTCGAGTCAGTAGTATCTCAGACCCCACTACTCCTTTACTGGGTTGTATCACAGAGTCTCCGACCCATAGAGTCGATAGAGGCTGCTTTAGACTGTGGGGGGTGCCAGGTTACACGTTCTCCTATAGTGTGATATCTCTGCCACCGCCACTCCTCCACTGGGTCAAGTCCCAGGGAGTACAGTACTGGGATTTCTCCTCTGTGGCCCGCAATTTGACTCACTGTTCTTGAGTACGCAGATGTAGCTGTACTGGATTCGGTGAATTCTCTGCTGCTGCCGCCGGTGGCAATATGGCGCCGCTGCTACGCCCTCGGCCGTGAGGCTGGCGTATTTCTTCTTGGTTTTGATTTCCACTCTGAATCCCTGCGGCGTGTGCTGAGCTCAGCCACTGGGAGCTTTAGATTTTACCTGCGAGCTGGGCTTGGTGGTGCACGCTTGTAATCCCCGTGTTTGGGAGGCGGAGACAGGAGGATCGCGCTGGTTCGAAGCCAGCCACGCTGGCTTAAGAGACCCTGTTTCAGAAATATAAAATAGGTCTGGGAGTGTAGCCCGGAGGTAGAAGGGCTTCCAGGAACCCCAGTACCACCAAAAAAAAAAAAAAAAAGATTTTACCTGCGGCGAGAAATCCCACCTGGCTGTGCCGCAGCGACTCACCTCGGCTTGCTGTAGCTGTTCGGTGAATTTGCCGCTGCCGCCGGCAGTATGGCGCTACTGCCGCGTCCTCGGGCGTGAGGCCGGTTATCTCCTCTGTGGCTCTGAGCTCTGTTCTCAGTCCGCTTTCTCTCTGGAGCCTGGTGATTTTTTTGTTTCTCTGGTGATGGTGTTTTCTGGCTATGAAAGGCGCTGATTTTGTGGTAATGGAGATTGGTTGTTAGCGGGGCTCTTAAGCCCCGCTTTTCTCGGTCGCCATCTTCCCGGAAGTCTGTCATTTATGCTTGTAGTTGAAACTTGAACTGCTACTACTACTAGTAATGCCTCTTAATTTCATGATCACTACTATAGCTACAGTGATAAAACCCTTATTTAAAGACACTAAAAACTGATAATGGTCACATTAAATTGTTAGTAGAGCTACTCGTTAGATTCATATGCGAAATTTAGACCCTTAAAATATCCCAACTATATGTCAGCAACTAAGGTCTAAGTATAAGCATGGGGTAGTGGTGCACACTTGTCCTAGTTCTTGGGAGGCTGGGAAAGGAGGGTTTTAGTTTGAAGGACAGCTTCAGCAAGTAGTGAGACTTTAATCAACTGAGATCCTGTTTCAAAAACAAATATAAAGTAGGGCTGTGAGTATAGCTCAGAGGCAGAATGCTCCTGGGTTCAATCTCCAGTACCACCCAGAAAAAAAAAAAAAAAAGTTGCAAGTATATAAGCCAGGAGATTTGGTTCACACCTATAATCCCAGTCTTTGGGAGGGTTGCATGATTGAGGACAGCCTCAGCAATGTAATGAAGCTATTGACAACCGATTAAGAGCCTGTTTCAAAATAAAAATAAAATGGGCTAGGGGCATAGCTTGGATATAAAATGCTTCAGGGTTCAATCCCTAGTCACTCACACACACACATACAATCTAAGTATATAAGAATGTGCATTACCTGCTCTAATTTAAATTGATGGTCTCAGAAAATTATAAAACATTACTGAAATTCTTCAGTTAAATCATAAATATGGAGCCGGGTGTGGTGGTGCACACTTGTAATTCCAGTTACTTGGGAGGCTGAGACAGGAGGATCACACAGGTTTGAAGCCAGTCTCAGCTACTTAGTGAGGCTCTCAGCAACTTATTGAGACCTGTTTCTTTTTTTTCTTTTTTTGAGGTACCCGGAATGGAACCCAGGGGCATTCTACCTCTGAGCTACACCTTCAGCCCTATTTTTTGTTCTTTATTTTTGGAACAGGGTCTCACTGAGTTGCAAAGGGCCTCACTAAGTAGCTGAGGCTGTCTTTGAACTGTGATCCTCCTGTCTCAGCCTCCCAAAATCTGGGATTACAAGCATGTGCCACCATGCCTGTCTTGAGACCCTGTTTCTAATGCAATATAGAAAAAAATATATATATAGGTCTGGGAGTGTAGCCTAGAGGTAGAAAGCCCCTAAGTTCCATCCCCAGTACCACACACACACACACACAAAAAAAAAAAAATCAAAAATACTTTTCAAATCATATTATTTGTTTGAATAGCAAAGCAAAGTTTTGTTAAAGGAATCAGGTCCTTAAATGATATAATTGGTAAGTCTGAGAAATCTGAGAATAATAGATTGATTATTTTGAGGCAGAAGAGAATATTGTTTGATAACTATGAATTCTACAAATAAGGAAATACCCCCTCAACTTGTAAACCATCTTAAGATCTATTGGGTAAGTGTCCGGATGGGTGGGAAATGGAGATTGAACCTAGGGGCATTCTATCTCCAAGCTACTTTCCTGGTCCTTTTTATTTTGAAACCGGGTCTTGGTAGGTTGCTGAGAGTCTTGCTAAATTGCTAAAATTGGTCTCAAACCCATGATTCTCTTGTCTCAACCTCCCAAGTGCTGGAATTACAGGTTTACATCACCATGCCCAACTTCTTAAAGAAATAAACAGGGTTTTTTTTTTTGTGTGTGTGGGTCTGGGGGTGGGACCCAGGGGCATTCGACCCCTGCCCTATTTTTTATTCTTTATTTTGAAACCCGGTCTCACTGAGTTGCATAGAACCTCACTAAGTAGCTGAGGCTGTCTGCAAACTGCTAGCCTCTGATCTTAGCCTCCTGAATGCTGGGATTACAAGCATGTGCCACCACGCCCAGCTTTAAGCAGACAAATCAGTATAGCTATACAGTAAGGACAAATCAGTATAGCTATACAATAAGGAGAAATATATTTGCACAGTACAAATTATTTTTCTGGCTTAACCTTAAACATATTAGGTATATTAAGAAATCTGTCCACAGCAAGATTTTTGCTGATTTAGCTATTTCAAAGCCAAATGTTTCCAATTAGTGGTAATCCTTAGTCCTTAACAGTTTAGGAGAACTAATTGCTTTTTTTTTACCATCATCAAGTAGATCAAAATGAGATGGTACTCATTAGGGAAAAAGTGAAGGGAAAAGTTCAGTGCTCTAATTAATGGGCACTAATGTTGGAATTAAGTATCTAGTGTATTATAAAATCATCTACTATGGGTGTACTCATTTGAGTCATCCCCTCATGCCATCTTGGCATGGGGCTGTATTTCTATTTTCTGTATTTCCATCTTTTAATAAACTTCTAAAAAAAAAAACCATCTACTATTCGAATTTGAAATATGGATAGTTGGTGAGTTTGAAACTATGTATATAAATAGTTACAGTATATATAGTAAATATAATCAAGTTTATTTTTCAAATAAAGATAAGGTATTTGTATTTGGCCTGTATTAGATGATACTGTTGGCAAAAGATTACATGAATTTTTCTCATTACATATATATATGTGATAAAAGCTGGAAAATACTTGATGTTATAGAATTTATACATTTATTTAACCTTATGCGATATAGGAAAAATATTTTTTAGAAAGACTGTTAATTCACCAAATGCATATGTATTTTAGCATAAAAATTGTTGGGTTTCTGCTGTTATTACTACAGGAAGCATGTGCGCCTCATTTCTTACCCAAAGTTACCAACTGCCAGTTCTTGATACAATGTTTGTAAGAAAGAAATATAGAGGCAAAGATTGTGGACTTCATATGCTGGAGGACTTTGTTGATTCCTTTACAGAAGATGCACTTGGCTTGCGGTATCCACTGTCTTCTCTTATGTATACAGGTAAGTGGACTAAGTTGAAAATATTAAATTTATCTTAGTGTCACATCCAACTTGTTTCTCCAGAATATTGGAAATGCATAGATACCAGTATTAAATAAATTTGGGATTTTTTACTTTCTGAGGGCTTAAAATTGTGAATGTGTACTGACTTTTTTTTTCAATTTCTTTTATTTTTTATTTTTTATTTAATATATTTTTATTGGTGCATTGTAGTCAAACATCACAAGGGAATACAAGACTTGTGAGGATATACAAGCACACATTGTCCAATTAGCGTTTACCTAATCCCCATCCCATTCCCTCCCCCTCCCTCAATCCCATGCTTGATTTAGTGATTAATTTTGATATATTTGTTTACATACATCATGTGTTTTAAAGAAATTCCATCTTCCCCCATCCCATCCCCTCTGGTTGGTCACCTTAATTGCTCCTCCATAAGGCCCTTCAACTAGATCTCCTATTACCCATTTCTTCCAGCTTTGCATATTAGGGAAAACATCTGTTTTTTAATTTTCTGTGATATTTCTCTGTGTATGCCACATTGCAAGTTCCAATCCCACTCTTGATGGCCCCGGCACCGGCCTGGGCACCCAGCAGACTCTGATCCTGGCCTTGCTGGCTCCAGCACCAGCCTTGCCTCATGGCAGGCTCTGATCCCGGCCTCGGAGGCCCCAGCACCGGTCTTGCCTTAAGGCAAGCTCCTAACCTGGCCTCGCTGGCTCCAGCTATGACCTCACTGCATGGCAGGCACCGATCCCGGCCTTGCTGACTTCAGCACCATTCTTGCTGCCTGGTAGGCTCCAATCCCAGCCACGCTGACCCTGGCACCGGCCTCACCACTCGGCAGGCTCCGATCCAGGTCTCAGAAGCCCCAGCACCAGCTTTGCCTCCTGGCAGGCTCTGATCCCAACCTCGCTGGCTCTGGCACTGGCCTCACCCCTCAGCATGCTCTGATCTGGCCTCTGCGGCCCCAGCACCGGCCTGTACTGATCTTATATTTGGCTTTTAGGGGTGTGGTAGTGTTTAAAAAATTAGACATTCACATAACATTTAATTCATTCTTGAAGAGTACAATTCAGTGTTTTTTTGGTTTTTTTTTTTTTTTTTTTTTTTTTTTTTGCAGGAGTGGGGATGGAAACCAGGGGCATTTGACCTCCAAGCTACACTCCCTGCCCTGATTTTTATTCTGAAACAGGGTCTCACTAAGTAGTTGAGGCTGTCTGTGAACCGTGATCCTCTGGTCTCAGCCTCCCAAATGCTGGGATTATAAGTGTGTGCCACTATGCCCGGGTTTCAGTGTTTTACTTTAATTCAGTGGTTTTCAATATATTCACAGTTGTGTAGCTGTAACTACTAACTCTAAAACATACTCATCACACTAAAAGAAACCTTAAACCAATTAGCAGTCACTCTTCATTCAACCCCTATATAGTCCCTGGCAGATAACCACGAATCTACTATATGTTTCTTTGGATTTATCCATTTTGAGATTTCATATAAATGAGATCATATATATAGCATTTGACTCATGTCTGGCTTCTTTCTTTTAGCATAATTATGCTTTCAAGTTTCATCGATATTTTAGCCTGAATTAATAATTCATTTTTATGGCTGAATAATATTTCATTTTATAGATGCATAACATTTTGTTCCAAAGTGGTTGCAATATATTACATTCTAATAAGCAATATACGAGGATTGTAATTTCCCTAAATTTTTTGTCTATATTTATCACCTATGTATTTAATTATAGTCATTTTTGTGGGTATAAAATAGCATCTTACTCTAATATTATTGCATTTGATCATTTGATGTTGACCATCTTTTTATGTGTTTTTTTTTTCCTATTTTGTATATCATCTTGGAGAAATGTCTATTGAGAACCTTTTACCATGATTCTTTTGGATTATTTGTCATAGGTTTAAAATTAATAACACGCCAGACATGGTGGCACCCACTTGTAATTGTTTATTTAGGAGGCTAAGACAAGAAGCTTACAGGTTCGAGGACAGCCTCAGCAAGTAGATGAGATACTCATCAACCTAGTGAGACCCTGTTTCCAAATAAATAAAAATCAGGCTGAGGATATAGCTCGAAGGTAGAAAATCTCTGAGTTTAATCCCCAATACCACCAAAATATAGAAAATAAAAAATAAAGGCTGGGTGTGGTGGCGCAGGCTTGTAATGTCCACGCTTGGGAGGCGGAGACAGGAGGATCCCGCAGGTTCGAAGCCAGCCGCGCTGGTTTGAGAGACCCTATTTCCAAATACAAAGTATAAAATAGGCCTGGGAGTGTAGCCCAGAGGTAGAAGGGCTTCCAGGAACCCCAGTACCACCACCACAAAAAAAAAAAAAGAAATTGTAGGCATAAAAATATAAAGAATGAGGTAATGAGGTAGCAAATGCACATATACCTTTCAGTATGTACCATCCATGAGAAATGGATTGTTGCCAATACAATTGGAGCCTGCACTCCCACCCAATTAAACACACTCCCTTCCAAGATTGGGGTGCTGTCCTCAACTTTGTATTTATTTTTTATGCATTTTTCAGACTTAAAAATACATATGTATGTATCCTCAGACTATATGTTGTATTTACATATTTAAAACTTTATATGTCTTTATTTTATGAATTCTGCAGTTTCCTTTCTTTGCTCATCTTTGTGAGATTTATCCATGTGAGTTCATGTAGCTGTTTTCAGTTCTGGTTAGTATTCTGTTGTGTGAATATATGATTTCTTGATGTTTTAAAATCCATTAGTTGATGTATGTTCATATTTGTACAAAGCCCATATAGCTCCTTTTTTCTTGATGAAATAAGAGTTAATCCTGAAAAATAATTAATTTGGAGGTAGAAACTTTGCTTTTTCCCTTCCCTCAGTTTTGGTAACATATTTTTGCTTTGTGTTTCTTTGAATTTCCCTATTCTAGATACATTACCTAAGTAGAATTATGCTAAATTTGTCCTCTTGTGCCTGACTTATTTCACTAGACATGTTTTTTTTTTTTTTTTTTTTTTGGTGGTACTGGGGCTCCTGAAAACCCTTCTACCTCCAGGCTACACTCCCAGACCTATTTTATATTTTTATTTGGAAACAGGGTTTCTTAAACTAGCGCGGCTAGCTTTGAACCAGCACTATCCTCCTGTCTCCACCTCCCAAGCGCGGGGATTACAAGTGTGTATCACCACGCCCAGCTCACTAGACATGTTTTTAAAGTTCATCATATACCAAAATTTTATTCCTTCTTATGGCTGACTAGTATTCCATTGCAAAATATACCATATTTTCTTTTTTTCTTCATCTATTCATTTATACTCAGGTTGTTTCCACATTTTGGTTCTTGTGAATTTTGTTCCTGTGAACTTTGGTTTACAAATATCTAATTGAGTTTCTGTTTTCAGTTCTTTTGGATTATGTCTGAGAGTGAAATTTCTGGGTCATATTGGTACTTCTTTAACTTTTTTGAGGAACTGCCTATTTTCCACAGTAGTTGTACCATTTGGTTTAGTGTATTTTTAAACTTTATATCAGAGACACTATTTTGTACATGTGGCTGACATGCTTTTTTAGATTCATCAGTGTTAAAACTTGGGATTGTATAGAATTTTTCTCATAAATGAGACTTTGTGACACACACTTGTAATTCCATTACCTGGGAGGCTGAGATAGGAGGATCGCAGGTTCATAGCCAGCCTCAGCAACTTAGCAAGACCCTCCATAAATTAGTGAGACCCTGTTTCAAAATAAAAATAAAATAGGACTGAAGGTACAGCTCAGAGGTAGATTGCCCTTGGGTTCATTCCCCAGCATCACACACACACACACACACACACACACACACACACACACACACACACAAGAGACGGTTCAGTACTTTCCTTGGTCATGTTTTGGTATCGGGGTTATGCTAGTCTCATTAAGTAAGTAACAGAGCTTACTTCTTTTCATCTTCTATTTTTAAAACAATTAATATTGTGTGGTGTGTGGTGCATGCTTGTAATCCCAGCATTTAGGAGGCTGAGACAGGAGGATCACAGTTCATGGACAGCCTTAGCTACTTGGACCCTCTGCAATGTAGGGAGACCCTGTTTCAAAATAAAGAATAAAAAATAGGGCTGGGGGTGCAGCTCAAGTGTAGAATGCCCCTGGGTTTCATCCTAGTGCTGCAAAATAAATAAATAAAACAATTGATATTTGAGATATCTAAGAAAAATTCTAACTGTGTAGGTTTTATGTGTTATTTTTAGCTTGCAAGCAATATTCTGAAAAGTATCCGGGAGACCATGAACTCCTTTGGGAAGTTGAAGGTGTTGGACACTGGTACCAGCGAATACCAGTCACCAGAGCATTGCAGAGAGAAACACTCAAAATTACAGGTAAGAATGTTCTAGGTTTGAACTCAGTTCAGTTTAAAAAGCAGCATCTAATAATGGTGGTAACTTACAGTTTATAGCAGTGGAGTATTGTGTGATCTTCCTAGTAACAGACTTTTCTCTAAAGCTTGAATTTTTATTATGTACTTTTACATCACTAAAAATAAAAGGGACATAGATAGCCCAGTAGGAACTGGTGGATTAAAAAGTAAACACAGGTCACTGAAATAGCATAGAATAGGTTTCTGGGACCAAAGCTTGGGGTTCATTTTAATCATCTTTCCTCAACATCACTAAATACTTAACTATTGAAGACTCTTGATAATGGCAAGAATTCATGATAAGATAATGTGAAGGAAATATTTCATACCTAGATTTTCAGTACTTTACCACTAAGGCAGAAAATCAATACAGTATTACAATTAAAACTACTATTAATTGAGTTACAATCTAAAAACTTTTCTATACATAGCAGTTTCTCAAAATGAAGCCAAAAGACCTATATCTGGAGATTATGGTCTTGCAACTGTTCCAGAATATGAAGCAGGAACTGAAGACAATCAGTCTACTGAGATGCAGCTAACTGTAGGTACACTGTATGTTCTATTAAGTAATAATATTTCAATTTCCTTAAAATAGATTCAGTTCATATTTAGGTTTTTTTTTTTTTTTTGGTGCTGGAGATTGAACCTGGAGGCATTCTACGTCCGACCGAGCTCCACCCCCAGCCCAATTTTTTATTCTTTATTTTAAAACAGGGTCCCACTAAGTTGCGGAGGGCCTCACTAAGTAGTTGAGGTTGTCTGCACCACAATGCTTGGCTATATTTAAGTTTTAAATGTTATAATTCAACAAACTTAGGTAATCTTAACTGCATTAGATTTTTTGGCACCTTCTGTCAGTTGATTACGAAGGTCTTAATTTTCTTACTTTTTTTTTGTGCTGGGGATTGAACCCAGGTGCAGTCTACTTTGAGCTATACCCCCAGTCCTTTAAGATTCTCACTAAGTTTCAGAGGGCCTTACAAGTTGGTGAGGTTGGCCTTGAACCTGCAGACTCCTGTCTCAGCTTCTCAACTATTGGGATTACAAGTGTGTACCACCATACCCAGCGAGGGCTTACTTTTCTTTGAGAAATAATTCTAATGGTATTACAAGCGAATTAAAGGTAATTTAGAATATATGTGTGTGCGTGTGTGTGTGTGTACGTGTATACACATATACATATGTACACATACATATATAAAACGATATAGAAACAATATAGAAAAACTAAGTATCCCTAATCTTGCTACTCAGATATAGCCCTGTTAAAATTTTTGTGTATGTACTTAATGTTTTATACACGTGTGTGTGTGTGTGTGTGTGTGTGTGTGTGTGTGTGTTGCTAGGGATGGAACCCACAGATATACCTATGAGCTACACCCTGAGCCTTTTAATTTAATTTAATTATATATATATATATAATTTTTTTTTTTTTTTTTTTTTTTTTTTTGGTGGTACTGGGTGGAACCCAGAGGCTTTCTACCTCTGGGCTATACTCCCAGACCTATTTTATATTTTTATTTGGAAACAGGGTCTCAATACGTTGCTGAGAGCCTCACTAAGTAGCTGAGGCTGGCTTTGATCCTCCTGTCTCAGCCTCTCAAGCGCGAGGATTATAAGCGTGCGCCACCACGCCTGGCTAATTTTTTTTTTAAACGGGGTTTCTCTAGGTTGCTGAGAGTATCACAAAGTAACTAAGGCTGGCCTTGAACTTTCAATCCTCCTGTCTGAGCCTCCCCAAAACTGGGATTTCCAGGCATGTACAACTATACCTGATTATATTCTTTTATGCTCATTCTAATTGCCTAGTCCTATTTTATTTTTATTTTGAAACAGGGTCTTTCTAGGTTGATGAGAGTCTCAGTAATTGCTGAGTCTGTCCTTAAATTTAAGATCCTCCTGTCTCAGCCTCCCACATCCTGGGATTATAGGCATGCACCACCATGCCCGCCTAGTTTTTTACATTTTTAAGTGGTCCAGTGATAAATACATTTTTGTGTATATATAATTATTTCCCTCCACATGTAAATCTCTAGAAGTAGAATTAATAGTAGGTTAAAGATTATGAAATTTTTGTGGAAAGTTTGAGGCTGTGCATACTGTCTTTGTAGAATGAATATACTTTGCAAATGTTAAGTATGCTGTAAGGAAGGTCAGATCTCATTACTGAACACATAGGACATACAGATCCTTGTCCAGAACTGATGCTTTGTGGAGCTTCAGAATAAGTCCCTATTCTTATATTACAATACAAATTCATTAGATGTACACAGATTCGTTTAGTATTTGTCAGATACATTAAAATTAAAGAAAGTAGAAAATTACCTTTCCCATAAGAATAATGAAGGCAGAAATTTATCTTAATATTAAGCCAAAAAATTTTAGATGTGTCTTTTGAGTGAGAATACATTATAGTGACACCATGTCATAAAGTTGACAGTATAAACTAAGTTGCCTTTAATTTTAGAAATTCACATTCTTCATATTACTTTAATATATTAATTATTTCAAGTCAAATGTTTATCTCTCATATTAGCTATTTTATATCTCCTTTGATCACCTATCACATGGGAAATGGTTTTGTTTGAACTACATAATTTATCCATAGATGATGTTTTTTTTTTTTTTTTTTGGTGGTACTGGGGTTCCTGGAAGCCCTTCTACCTCCGGGCTCCACTCCCAGACCTATTTTAACATTTTTATTTGGAAACAGGGTCTCCTAAGCCAGCATGCGCGGCTGGCTTCGAACCTGCGCGATTCTCCTGTCTCTGCCTCCCAAGCGCGGGGATTACAAGCGTGCGCCACCATGCCTGGCCATCGATGATGTTTTTATTTGCCTTTTCTTATTTTTGTACATAAAGTGCTACGTGTAGTGGAGCATGCTGGCACAGGCCTATAATCTGAGTACTTGGGAGACTAAGACAGGAGGAATGCAGGTTATAGGCCAGCCTCAGAAACCTAGTAAGACTCTCAGCAATTTGGGGGGACTGTTTCAAAATAAAAAATAAAGGCTGGGTGTGTAAGCCAGAGGTTGAATGCCCCTGGGGTCTCTCCCCAAAATTGCATTTACTTCTCTTATACTTTCTTTAACCATATATATATATATATATATATATATATATATATATATATATATATATATATATTTTTTTTTTTTTTTTTTTTTTTTTTTTGTTGCGGGTCTAGGGCTGGAACCCAGGGGCATTCTACCTCTGAGCTATACCCCCAGCCCAATTTTTTATTCTTTATTTTGAAACAAGGTCTCACTAGGTTGCAAAGGGCCTCACTAAGTATTATCTGAGGCTGGCTGCAAACTGTGATCCTTCCGTCAGCCTCCTGAATGCTGGGATTACAAGAGTGAGCCACCACACACGGCTCTGCAGACTTCTTGAAGGCATTTTTTTCAAGATATTATTTGGAACATTATAATTATCATCATAGTGAAATTCAGAGTGGTATACTCATATATGCACACAACATTTTTTGGTGTGTTTCCCTTGTACCTCACCCTGCTACTTCACTCTTCCTGTACATGCTAGTGAGATTGGAAGTGATTCATTCATATATGAACATAACATTTTATAATCTGTTTCTTTCCTCGAGCCTCTTCCATCTATTCTACTAGTCTCCTCAGTTTCATGAAGTTCCTTTTCTTACTTTTTCTCTGGCTTTCCCATATGAGAGAAAATATATGACCTTTGACTGACTGTTTCTGAGACTGGCTGATCTCACTTAAAATAATGTTCTCTATTTCTGCTGGGCGTGGTGGCGTATGCTTCTGATCCCTGTGCTTGGGAGGCTGAGACAAGAGGATCACAGAGGCTCAAAGCCAGCCTCAGCTACTTAGTGAGGCTCTCAGCAACTTAGACCCTGTTTCCAAATGAAGTATAAAATAGGTCTGGGAGTATAGCCCGGAGGTAGAAAAGCCCCTGGGTTCCACCCCTAGTACCACCAAAAAAAAAAAAAAGTTCTCTATTTCTACCAGTTTTCCAGGAAATTATTATTATTATTATTTTTTTGTTTGGTAGTGGTACCGAGGATTGAATCCAGGGGCATTCTATCTCACAGCTACAGACCCAGGCATTTTTATTTTTTGTTTTGAAACACTTTTGCTATATCGCTGAGGCTATCCTCAAACCCATGATCCTCCTATTTCAGCCTCCCAAGTATTGAGATTAAAGAAATAATGCTACCAAACCTTGCTAATTTTGTTGTTCTATATGGTCAAGTAAAACTCCATTGTGTGTATATACCACTTTTTTTTTTTTTTTTGCAGTACTGGGGGTGGAATCCAGGGGCATTCTACCTCCAAACTACACCCCTAAGCTGGGCGTGGCGGCGCACGCTTGTAATCTCCATGCTTGGGAGGTGGAGACAGAAGGATCGCGCAGGTTCGAAGCCAGTCTTGCTGGCTTAAGAGACCCTGTTTCCAAATAAAAATATAAAAAATAGGTGTCTGGGAGAGTAGCCCGGAGGTAGAAGGGTTTCCAGGAACCCCAGTACCACCAAAAACAAAACAAAACAAACAAACAAAATAAAACAAAACTACACCCCTAGCCCTATTTTTTATTCTTTATTTTGAAACAAGGTCTCATTAAGTTGCAGAGGGCCTCACTAAGTAGCTGAAGCTCTCCAGGAGCCGCAGTCCTCTTAGCCTTCCAAGTATTGGGATTACAAGTGTGCACCACCACACCTGGCTTATATTTTCTTTATCTGGTCATCTGTTCACAGACACCTAGGTTGGTTCCATAATTTGCTTATTGTTCTGTTATAAATATGGGTATGCATGTATCACTATAATTTGTGGAAATATAATGAGGAGTAATAAAAAGAGGTTCCATTCCTAGTCTTTTGAGGAACCTTCATAATGATTTCCGTGGTGGTTGTATTAATTTACAATCCCGTTAAAAGTGTTTAGGTGTTCCTTTTTCTCCACATTCTCACCAGCATTTTTTATTTTTTTCTTGATGATTTCCATAATTTTCATTCTAACTGGAATTAGATGGAATCTCAGCATATTTTAATTTTCATTTCCCTGATTTGTAGTGATGTTGGACATTTCAGGGAAATGAAAATATATTTTTGGCCCTTTGTATTTCTTACTTCATCATTAGAGAGTGCATTCAGTTCAAGTGCCTTTTGTGTTTGTGTGATACTAGGGATTGAACCCAGGAGCATTCTACCTCTCAGCTATACCCTCAGTCTTATTTTTTAATCTTTATTTTGAAACAAAGTCTTACTAAGTTGCAGAGGGCCTCACTAAGTGGCTGAAGCTCAGTCTGTGAACCCATAATCCTCCTGACTCAGCCTCCCAAGTACTGGGATTTCAAGCATGTGCTTGAAATTGAGTTATTTGGGTTATTTTGGCATTAAGTTTTTTGAGTTCCTATATACATCCTAGATATTAGTCCTCTATCAGAATAGTATCTACAAACATCCTCTCCCATTTGGTAATCTTTCTCTTCACTTTCTTGATTGTTTCCTTTGTTGTGCAGAAGCCTTTTCATTTGATGCCATATCACTTACTGATTGTTAGTTTTGTTTCCTGATCATTAAAGGTCTTGAGGAAGTCACCCAGTGTCTATGTTAGAGATTTGGTCCTGTGTTTTCTTCTAGTAATTACAAAGTTTCTGGTCTGGCTTCTAGGTCTTTCATCCATTTTGAGTTGACTTTTGTGCAGGGTGAGAAAGAAGGGTCTAGTTTCATTCTTCTATGCATGGATATCCAGGTTTCACAACATTTGTTGAAAGGGCTGTGTTCTTTCCAACTTATAGACAGTGAATTTTTGCTAGCTTTGTCATAAATCCACTGGCTATAAGTGCATAGATTTGTCTCTATATCTTCTATTATATTCGTTGGCTTATGAGTCTTTTTTATGCCAGTAACATGATGTTTTTGTTACTATAGCTTTGTAACTATAAGCTGAAATCATGTATTATGATGCCTCCTGGATGGTTCTTGTTGCTCTGAATTGCTATAGCTATTCTATGTGTTTTGTTCTTCCATGTGAATTTTATGACCATTTTTTCTGGTTCTGTGAAATGGTGACATTGATATTTTGAAAGAGATTGCATTAAATCTGTAAATTCCTTTTAGTAGTCTGGCCATTCTGACTATTCTGCCTACCTGAGAACATGGGAGGTTTTTCCATCTCCTAAGGTTATCTACAGTTTCTTCTTTGTGTTCTTATAATTTTTTGTTGTAAAGATCTCTTACCTTCCTGCTTAGATTTAGTCCTGAGTGGTTTTTTTGTTTGTTTGTTTTTGGCTATTTATGAATAGGATTATTTTTTCTGGATTTCTTTTTTAGCATATTCATTATTAGTGTAAAGAGACGCTGTTGATTTTTTGTTTTGTTTTATTTTTGGCCCTGCAGATTGAACCCAGGGTTATTCTACTGATAAGCTACACCTCAACCCTTATTTTATTTTTATTTGGACACAAGGTCTTATTAGTTTGATGAGAGTCTCAGTACTTGCTGAGGCTGTCCTTGAACCTACGATCCTCCTGTCTCAAGCCTCCTAATTACTGGGATTACAGGCATGTCCCACCACATTGATTTTTGTTAGTTTGTATTTGGCCAGTTTGCTAAATTTGTTTATCAGCTATAGACATCTTCCGATTGAGTGTTTTGGGTCTTCTATGTATAGGATCAAGTATCTGCAAACAGATAATTTTACTTTTTCTTTCTCTATTTATATCTCTTTAATTTCCTTTTCTTGCCTCGTTTCTTTGGCTAAAATTTTAAGTACTTTATTTTATAGGAATGGGGATAGTGGGCATCTTTGGAAGATATTATTTTTTCCATACCATATCTTATATATCACAGTTACTTTCCTGTTGCTGTTCTATAGACTTTAATTTTTTTAAAGTAACATATAATAATTGTACATATTTATGAGGCACAGTGTGATATAAAGGAATACATTATATAACATATAATAATTATTATAGTAAATGATTAGAGAAATATAGCAAGTGAGAGTTCTGTGACATGGGTTGTTAGGGCATCTCAGAAGATAGCATATAAAAAAGCAGTTGTGAAAGAAAATGTCATGTTTAATATAAGAAAGATAATTGTTATTGGTTATTGAAGAGTTTGAGTTTCTGTTCTATGAGATGATAAACTTCATTGTTATTATTGTGTGAAGAAGTGGCACAATTTGTGATTTGGAGGCATCATTCTGTCATTAGGATGTGTTTGTTGGCATTCTCACTGCTGTGATCCAAAATACCTCACACACAAAACTTAGCGAAAGAAGTTTATTTGCGATTGGATCTAGAGGTTGTCAGTTTGAACACACACACACACACACACACACACACACACACACACACACACACACATATTTCAGTCATATATACTGAAAAGTCCATTTTATATTGACTCCTAAGCAGGAGCTGGGGCTGTAGGTCTCTAGGACATGATGGTGAGAAATAAAGAGTAAAATATCAGAGAGATGAGGTTAGGAGGTTAGAGCCAGTCACACACACACACACACACACACACACACACACACACACACACACCACATAGTATTCAGCTACTACCAGGGACCCTTGCTGTAGTAGCCCTTGCTCACAACTGTACTCTGCCCATGCCTCCCACTCGGAGCACGACTGCCTCCAAAGCATGAGGTCTGGGGGAGATATTACATCCAAACCACAACAGGATGGAAGAGATTAAACATGATAAGTTTAGAACAAGGAATACATTTAGGAGGCTGTTGGAAAGTTAGGGCTAAAGGTAGTGAATGAAGTCAATCTGCCTGACATAGTGGCACATGCCTGTAATCCCAGTCCTTGGGAAACTGAGAAAGGAGGAGTGCTATTTTGAGACTAGGCTCAAAAGCTTAGACCCTGGGTTTTTTTTTTTTTTTTTTTTTTTTTTTTGGTGTGTGTGTGTGTGTGTGTGTGTGTGTGTGTGTGTTACTGGGGGGGGTGGAACCCATGGGCTTTTCTACCTCCGGGCTATACTCCCAGACCTATTTTATATTTTATTTGGAAACAGGGTCTCACTAAGTTGCTGAGAGCCTCACTAAGTAGCTGAGGCTGGCTTCGAACCTGTGCAATCCTCCTGTCTCAGCCTCCCAAGCGTGGGGATTACAAGCATGCGCCACCACGCCCAGCTTAGACCCTGTTTTATTTTTTATTTTTATTTTTTTGTGGTACTGGGGTTCCTGGAAGCCCTTCTACCTCCGTGCTACACTCCCAGACCTATTTTTACATTTTTATTTGGAAACAGGGTCTCCTAAGCCAGCACGCGTGGCTGGCTTCAAACTTGCGCGATCCTCCTGTCTCTGCCTCCCAAGTGCGGGGATTACAAGCGTGCGCCACCACGCCCGGTGACCCTGTTTTAAAATAAAATATAAATAAAGGCTAGGTGTATAAAGGCTCAGAGGTGAAATACCCCTGGGTTCAATCCCTAGTACGTATGTACACACGCGCACACGAAAGAAATAGATCTATAGAGAGAAAAATAGTTTAAAATGTTGGATTTTAATATTTTATTTCTATTTTTAGGTTGACTCTTTTAAAGATACCTTTGCAAGCACTTCTGAAGGTAAGGAATTTGGCTGATATATCAGCATTTGAGGTACTCGGGATTGGTGGGATGTGCATGTCTGAGATCTAGAACAAATGAAGACTTGTACAGATCTAAAATGTAGATTGGGTTCTGATGCCACCACTTCTTCTAGTTTGCTATGTGTGAACATTGACAGCACTGTTGAATCTCTCTCTTCCTTCTTTCTTTACCTGTGAAATATCAGTAGTCTGCATCATTTCCCCGAATCACTGGGAGTAAATATAATTGAAGATACAAAAGCACCTTGCAAAGCCCAGGGTAACATGGAAATATGAGGAATGAATTTTGACAATTATTTTATAACTTAGAAAAAGAAACCTTGTTCTCATACCTCAAAGTGAAGGAAGGGCAAAATATATAGTGATGGGCATATGTATAAACTTAACACATTTCAAAGATAATGCTGTCAATATATAATCAGTGCGGGTTTGCAATTTTTTTCCTTAGGTCATGAAAAAATACCTGTTTCTACTCGTACTCGAAGCAGTAGTCATCTAAAGCGGCCAAAAATTGGAAAGCGGTTTCAGGATTCCGAATTTAGTAGTTCTCAGGGTGAAGATGAAAAAACTGTCCAGACTTCATCACCAGCTTCTGCAAACAAGTAACACATTGTTTATTTTACTCCCACTATTTTATTCTTATTTTCATATTATTAGTATTTAGTACTTAAGGTAGAGACTCTTTCATTTTGTAGCAATGCTGTTGGTGTAGGAGTTTATATTTGCATTTTTCTACAAGATTACTTATGCCTCCTAGGAGTATGTGTTATCTTGGCAGTGTAATAGAGAGCAATTGCAAGTGAGAGTTGGATAAACTTATTATTGAATCTTAGTGTGCGAAAATCCAGAAGAATATTCTAGGTATTACCCCAAATGTTTCATTATCACCAGTTTTGAATTCAACAGTATAGTTTTTAGTAAAATTGAAGCTTAGTCAATTAAAAAACCCTGTTTTACTTATAACATCTATTTTATTGGGCTTTTGGATAGAAAGTATAAATTAGTAATAACCATAAATAGTGCGGTCAGTTCTTTTAGAAACTTAGTAGTCAACTGAATCAATAGAATACTTGGGCTAAAACTATCCTCTGAACTGGGTGTGGTGGCGCACACCTGTAATCCAGTACTTGGAGACTGAGACAGGAGGATTGCAGGATCAAGGACAGCCTCATCAAGTAGTGAGATTCTCATCAACTGAGTGGTGCTTTGTTTCAAATAAAAAATAAAAAATAGGATGGGGGTTTTGCTCAGAGGTAGAGTGCTTCTGGGTTCAATCCCCAGAACCACAAAAAACAAAAACAAAACTTCACCCTCTATTTTCCTTTGAGACTTAAAGAAAGCAAGATATAAAATTGGACTTTAGCCCTAGTCTTATAGTAGTGTCAACTGTTCCTGAATGAAATCAGCCATTTAGTTACTTTATAACATTGCCATTTTTGTTGTCATATTATCTTACTCAGGTAGTAGATTCTGTAGCTGTATAATTGCAATATGTAGAGAATTTTAAATTTTGATAATTAAATATGTAAATTTTTAAATAAAATTCATAATATTAAAGGCAAATACAAGTATTTTAATCTAGTAATTTGTGAAAGAATACTAAGAATTTAGATAATTACTTGCTGAGGCTATCCTCAAACCTGCAATACTTCTTTCTTAGCCTCCCAAGTGCTGGGATTACTAGCATGTACCACCACACCTGCCTCAAAACCTAGATTTTTATTTATTTTATTTTATTTCTTTTTGCGGGTCTGGGGATAGAACCCAGAAGCATTTGACCTCTGAGCTACACCACCTACCCTGCCCAATTTTTTATTCTTTGTTTTGAAACAGGGTCTCACTGAGTTGCAGAGGGCCTAAGTAGCTGAAGATGTCCACAGACTGCGATTCTCTGGTCTCAGCCTCCCAAATGCCGGGATAAACCTAGATTTTAAAATTTCACTTCATTTTAATTAAAGTCTGAATAATGACATGTGTCTGTGGCTACCATGTTAGTGTATATCTAGACTAAAGAAATGCCCTGAGAAAAAGTATAAAGTTAGAAGCAGTATTTACTGGGATAATTGACATATAAGGTAAGTATAGCATATATTTAGTAGAAAATAAAAACATAGGGATCTAGTCATTTTAAGTCTTGAGAGGAAGTATACTGTATTTACAGAACTTATGGAGAATCATCTGAGGTTTCTGGTCTGTCTCAGGTGCAGATGGGTGGATTAGGAAGACAATTCTGAAAGCTATTTTTTTTTTTTTTTTTTTGGTAGTACTGAGGATTGAGCTCAGGAGTATTCTACCTCTGAACTATACCCCCAGTCCTATTTTTCATTTTGAAAAAAGGTCTCATTAAGTTGCACAGGGCCTCACAAGGTGGCTGAGGCTGGCTGTGAACTTGTGATCCTCCTGTCTCAGCCTCCCAAGTACTGGGATTACACATGTATGCCATCATGTCTAGCACTCTGAAAGCTTTGATGAAGAATGAATTGGGAAGACGTTAGAGTGGTCCAGAGAGAATGGGAGCCTGAAGCAAAGCTGGGAAATGGGAATAAAAGTTAGGCATGTCTTTGAAAATTATGTTAGAGCTAGAACTAAACCATTATAATTTCTTGTCTGTGCTGATGGTGTTGAGAATGAAAGGGGCATTATTAATAATTTGGCTAGGTTGTTGCTAAGTGGTAGAGCATGTACTTGGCATGCAGGAGGCCTTGAGTTGCATCCTCAGCACCACAAAAATATAATTATGCCAATATACATAATTATGGACAAAAGCTGTAAACTGAGACTGTTCCAGATAAAATGGGGTAGATGTTCATTCCAGTAAAATAAGATCTGGTAAGTTATGGATAAAATAAAATGGGATTAGTTTATAAGAGTAAACAGATGGTGATGTTATTAATTTGAATTTAAGAACAAGGTAAAAAAGAGAACAAATTTGTAAGGAGGATGAAGAAGTTGGTTTTGGACCTGCAAAATCTATAGTTGTTAGCTGGGCTTGGTGGCACATGCTTGTAATCTCAGTATTTGGGAGGTTGAAACAGAATCACAGGTTCACCGTCAGCCTCAGCTACTTAGTGAGGCCCTCTACAACTTAGTGAGATGCTGTTTCAAAATAAAGAATTAAAAATAGGGCTGGAGGTATAACATGCTCAGAGGTAGAATGTTCCTGGGTTCAATCTCCAGGACTGGAAAACAAATCTATAGTTGTTGACTGACAGAGACTTAATTCTCTAAAATAACATTTTGTTAAGAAAGGATTTTAGCCGGGCGTGGTGGCCCACACTTGTAATCCCAGCATTGGGAGGCTGAGACAGGAGGATCATGGTTGGCAGCCAGCCTCAGCTACTTAGTGAGGCCCTGTGCAACTCAGTGAGATCCTGTTTGAAAATAAAGAATAAAAAATAGGGCTAGGGGTATTGTTTGGAGGTAGAACCCTCCTGGGTTCCAACCCCAGTACCACCAAAAAAAAGGGAGAGAGAAAGTATTTCTATACTTGAGAGGCCAAGACAGGAGGATCACAGGTTTGAGGCCAGCCTCAACAACTTATCAAGGCCATTAGCAACTTAATGAGACCCTATTTCAAAATTTAAAAAATAATAATAAAGCTGGGCGTGGAGGATCGTTCAGGTTCAAAGCCAGCCGTGCTGTCTTAAGAGACCCTGTTTCCAAAAATAAAAAAGTATAAAATAAGTCTGGGAGTATAGCCCGGAGGTAGAAGGGCTTCCAGGAACCCCAGTACCACCAAAAATTAAAAAATAAAAAATAATAATAATAAAATAAAACTGGGAGTATGGGTCAGAGGTAGAACACATCTGGGCTCAATACACAATACTCCCCTCCACTTCAAAGAAAAACAAAATCCAAAAGGGATTCCAGAATTTTTCTTTTCTTTTCTTTTCTTTTTTTTCAATACTGGGAATGGAACCCAGGGGCATTCTATCTCTGAGCTACACTCCCAGTCTTATTTTTATTCTTTATTTTGAAACAGGGTCTCACTGAGTTGCAAAGTGCTTAAGTTGAAGCTGTCCTTGAACTTCGACCCTCCTGTCTCAGCTTCCCAAATGCTGAGATTACAAGTGTGTGCCACCATGTCTGGCTCTGGATTCCAGAATTTTATATTGATCATTAATAGAACAAGTTAAGAATGTTTTTCTTTTTTCATGATACTGGGGATTGAACCCAGAGTTGCTTTATCACTGAGCAACATTCCCAGCCCTTTTGTTTTAGTTTAAGACAGGATCTCATTAAATTGTTCATGCTGGCCTTGAACTTGCAGTCCTCCTCCCTCAATCTCCAGAATTACTGGGATTACAGGCATACACTACTTCACCTGGCCTTTGTTACCTTTTTTTTTTTTTTTTTTTTGCAGGTCTGGGGATGGAACCCAGAAGCATTTGACCTCCAAGCTACACCCCTGCCCAATTTTTTATTCTTTATTTTGAAACAGGGTCTCACTGAATTGCAGAGGGCCTCACTAAGTAGCTGAGGCTGTCCATGAACCTTGATCCTCAAGGTCTCAGCCTCCCAAATGCTGGGACTACAAGCATGCGCCACCATGCCCAGCTTGTTATCAATTTCTTTTTTCCTCTTTTGTGGCACTAGGGCTTTCCATATGCTAGGCAAGTGCTGAACCACATCCCTAGCCCTTTTCTTTTGTCTTCTTTTGTCTTTTGTCCTTTTCTTTTGTCTTTTAGAGCTACACTGAACTACATCCCTAGCCCTTTTCTTTTGTCTTCTAGATTGGAGTCTACTGCACGCACATCAGAGAGCTCAGAATTCCTTGAAGAGCCTGAGCAGGGAATGACTGAATTTGAGGATGAAAGCAATGACAAAGATATAAGGCCTGCACCAGAAACACAGCCACACCTGGAGAAGCAAGATGGTGAAAAAGTATGAGGTCACTTATTAAATAAATAGAATGGAAATAAAGTAAACTTAAACATTCTTAATCGCACATTGTTAGAAGAGTATAATATATTGTTTATTGTCAGAAAGCTAAGGTCATCCAGGTAGGTAAAAGGATAAAGTTATAAGTATAATTTTCTTATAACAAGCTGAGTTTACAAAAGTTTAAATTGTATCAGATATAGAGATGTTTAAATAGCAAGATCCCTCAGTACAATTAAAATATAAATTGATTTGTGGGGTTAAATACCCTGAACAAGTACACAAATGACGTGACCTTGTAGACCCAATTTTGAGTGCCTTCATGTCCAACAAACCCTCATTTGCATTTCTATTTTGATTAAAAGGATGGGAATT
This sequence comes from Muscardinus avellanarius, assembly GCF_963383645.1. NCBI lineage: Eukaryota > Metazoa > Chordata > Mammalia > Rodentia > Gliridae > Muscardinus > Muscardinus avellanarius. Next base: position 62,004,326 of record NC_137786.1, on the reverse strand, counting down.
AACTATCCCAGAAAAAATAATTAACTACAATTGATCTTAGAAATTTCTGTGAAAATAACTAAGTTCATTTTTTCTTTTTTAAACAGGAGAAAATAAATAGGCAACTCTTTTGTAACTATGTCATCTGTCTTGATTCCTGTAGTTTTTAAAATATTTCTGTCCTCTATATATCTTCTCTCCATTTCCTATTGTTTTCTTTTTTTCTTTAATATCTTCAATCCTTTCCTCCGTACAGATTCCTTATTTCTTCTTTTATATGTACTTGACTTTCTTGAAATACCTTTTACCTGTTTCCAAGTATTCACCAAGCATATGGATAACTGTATTACCAATTTTATTTTCCTAAAGCACTTTAAAAAATAGGATTTGAGCTGGGCGTGGTGGCGCAGGTTTATAAGAGACAGGAGGATCTTGCTGGTTCAAAGCCAGCCTTTCTGGTTTAAGAGACCCTGTTTCCAATTAAAAAATATAAAATGGGTCTGGGAGTGTAGCCTGGAGGTAGAAGGATTTCCAGGAACCCCAGTACCACCAAAAAAAAAAAAAAAAAAGAAAAAGGATTTGAGAATCCAGGCGTGGTTGCGCACACTTATAATCCCAGCATTTGGGAAGCTGAGACAGGAGGATTGCAGTTCACGGATCACGGACATCCTCAGCTACTTAGTGAGGCCCTCCGCAACGCAGTGAGACCCTGTTTCAAAATAAAGAATAAAAAATTGGGGCCGGGCGTAGTGGTGCAGGCTTGTAATCCCTGAGCTTGGGAGGCGGAGACAGGAGGATTGCGCAGGTTCGGAGGTAGAAGGGTTTCCAGGAACCTCAGTACCACCCTCCCCCCCAAAAAAAAAATTGGGCAGGGGGTGGAGCTTGGAGGTTGAATGCCTCTGGGTTCCATCCCCAAACCCGCAAAAATAAATAAATAAATAAATAAAATAAAAAATAAATAAAAAATAGGATTTTTAATGTATGTAAATGATTATGGGAATATATATATATGTATGTGTACATATATATATGTATGTATGTGTGTGTGTGTGTATATATATATATATATTTTTTTTTTTTTTTTTTTTTTTTTTGATGGTACTGGGGGTGGAACCCAGAGGCTTCCTACCTCTGGGATATACTCCCAGACCTATTTTTTAAATATTTTATTTGGAAACAGGGTCTCACTAAGTAGCTAAGGCTGGCTCTGAACCTGTGTGATCCTCTTGTCTCAGCTTCCCAAGGCCACCACGCACAGCTATGTATATTATGTATATATTCTTTTAAGTACTAAAATACACTGTAGTATACTATAGTATATTTTTTATCATTTAACTTGTTATATCCTGAGTACATGCTCTTTTTTTTCCCTTTCTTTTTTTCTTTCTTTTTTTTTTTTGGTGGTACTGGGGTTCCTGGAAACCTTTCTACCTCCAGGCTACACTCCCAGACTTATTTTATATTTTTATTTGGAAACAGGGTTTCTTAAGCCAGTGAGGCTGGTTCCAAACCTGTGTGATCCTCCTGTCTCCGCCTCCCAGGCGCGGGGATTACAAGTGTGAACCACCACGCCCTGCGAGCACATGCTCTTCTAGTACCCAAATGACAACTTCCATTTGCTTTCCTTACCTGGTTAATTACTTTCCCATTGTCAGAAGGGAAATCCATGGGTTTATAACACTTCTGTATTTGGTTTCTTGGATTTAAGAAAAAAATCTCTGCAGTTTTATTTGTATTAAATTGATAAGAGCAGATACTATACTTATATACTTCTATACTTGTATACTATACTTGTATACTACACTATACTTATATACTATACAAAAGGCCAAGAAGTGATTTTATATGTATTTATTTATGTTTGACTCTCCTCCTTCTTGCTCCTTTCCCCTTATTGTGGTCATTCGACAAAGCTCTAGAAAACTTTGGTTTTTTTGGATCATGGCCTCTTTTTTGAAAACACAGTCAATCTGATAACTTCAACTGTATGTCTGTGGGGATGGCTAATAACTCTAGATTTCCAATATTAATCCAGACTTGAGTCTGATAATGTCATTTGCCTACTAAATGTTTCTATTTGCACAGATGTCTTTTGTCATCTTAAATTCGTCTTATTACTTCATCGGGTTTTTTTTGTTGTTGTGGTATAGCTACCCCCAGCCCTATTTTTTATTCTTTATTTTGAAACAGAGTCTCACTGAGTTTCAAAGGGCCTTACTAAGTAGCTGAGGCTGTCTGCAGGATCCTCCTGTCTCAGCCTCCCGAATCCTGGGATTACAAGAGTGCACCACCACGCCCAGCTGTCTTATTACTTCTGTATTGAGTCTCTTTTTCTTATCTTTCATTATATTCTCAAATCTAAAACTTAAAGGATTGACCTTTTCTTTTCCATTGCTTCTTACTTTGAGTTACCATAATTCTATTTTTTAAAGTTTTTGAGCTGGGCATGGTGACGTACACTTGTAATTCTAGTGCTTGGAAGGCTGAGACAGGAGGATTGCATAAGTTCGAAGCCGGCTCTCAACAACTTAGTGAGAGCCTGTTTCCAAATAAAGTATAAAAAAGTCTGGGAGTATAGCTCGGAGGTAGAAAAGCGCGCTTTTCTACCCCCCGTTCCACTCCCAGTACCACACACACACACACAAATAATAAAAATAAAATAAAGTGTTTGGCTTACCTTTCTCATTTTCTTCTTTTTAACATTCTTCCCACTCTGGCTTGTTCTTTCAAGAGCTCATTGTAATTACCTTTCTTCTGTATGCATTTTATTTTGTATACTACTTTGAATAATAATTGTATGTATTATAGAAAAGCTTTTAGAAAATTTTTATTATAGAAAAGTATAAAAGTAACCCAGTTGTGGTGGTGCATGGTTATAATCCCAGTACTTGGGAGACTGAGACAGGAAGAGCACAGGTTCACAGCCGGAACTGCTTAGTGAGGTCCTCAGCAACTTAGTGAGACCCTGTTTCAAAGTAAAGAATTAAAAATAGGGCTGGGAGCTGGGCATGGTGGCGCATGCTTGTAATCCCAGCATTCAGGAGGCGGAAACTAGAAGATCACGGTTCACAGACAGCCTCAGCTACTTAGTGAGGCCCTTCACAACTCAGTGAGACCTGGTTTTGGAAAATACAAAGACTAAAAAAATAGGGCTGGTTGTGTAGCTCGGAGGTAGAATGCATCTGTGTTTCATCTCTAGTAATACACACACACACACACACACACACACACACACACACACACACGCATGGTGGCCTTCACTTGTAATCCCGTTATTTGGGAGCCTGAGGCAAGGATAGGATCATGGTTCGCAGACAGCCTCAGCTACTTAGTGAGGCCCTTTGCAGCTCAGTGAGACCCTGTTTCAAGATAAAAAATAAAATAAAAAATAGGGCTGGGGGTGTAGCTCGGAGGTAGACAGCCTCTGGGTTCTATCCACAGTACCAAAAATAAAAAAGAAAAAAAAAATGCTGAAATCAGACTTCTTTTATATATATAAATCTATTTCTGAACATTCAAGTGCATCAGTTTTCTTTTAATTTTTTATTGGTGTATTGTAAGTCATACATCTTAATGGAGTACAAAATGGTGAAGGCATACATGCACACACCACCCATTTAGCCCTTACCCAGTTCCTGCCCCATTCCCTCCCCTTTCTTCTCATGATTGGCTTAGTGATTGACTTTGATATGTTTGATAATGTACATCATAAACATTAGAGAATTTCTCTCTTCCTCCCTCCTATCCTCTCAGGTCATCTTATTGCTCATTTATAGTATCTTCTAATTCATCTAGAGTTCCTCCTATGACCTATTTTCTCCCTAACCTTTGCATTTTAGGGAGAGCATCCGATTTCTTATTTTTTGTGACTGATTATTCTCACTTAGCATAATGTCCTCCAGTTCCATCCATTTCCCTGTAACTGATGTAACTGCGTTTTTCTTTATGGCTAAGTAGAATTCCATTGTGTACATATCCCACAGTTTTGTAATCCATTCATCTGTTGATGGACATCTTGGCTGGTTCCACAGTTTGACAATGGTGAATTGTACAGCTATGAACATAGATACACATGCATTAGTTTGGTAGTTTGGTTTCATTCTTTTGGGTAGATACCCAGAAGTGGTATTGCTGGATCATATGGTGAGGGTGAGTTTGTTCTCATTCTTCTGAGGATTCTCCATACTGTTTTCCAAAGTGGTTGCACTAATTTGTAATCCCACCAACAATGTTTTAGAGTTCCCACTTTTCTATATCCTCGCCAGCATTTGTTGTGCTTTGAATGATTGCCATTCTAGTTGGAGTTAGGTGAAATCTCAAAGAGATTTGCATCTCTCTGAATGCTAATGATGTTGAGAATTTTTTTTCATGCAGTTACTGGCCATTTGAATTTCTTCTTTTGTGAAGTGCCTATTTAGTTCACTTGCCCATTTTTTGTTTGGGTTGTTTTCTTAGTGCTGAGTTTCTTGGGTTCTCTGTATATTTTGGATATTAGCCCTCTATCAGAGGAGTAGATCACAAAAATCTTCTCTCGTTCTGTTTGCTCTTGGTTGAGGTTCTTTTTTTTGTGGTCCTGTGGATGGAACCCAGGGGGATCCTACCTCCAAGCTATATCCCCAGTTCTATTTTTTGGTCTTTTTATTTTTTTTAAACAGCGTTTCACTGAATTGCGCTAAGTAGCTGAGGCTCTTCGTGAACCCCGATCCTCCAGTCTCCACCTCCCGAATGCTGAAATTACAAGCATATGCCACCACGCCTGGTTCGGTTGAGGTTCTTGATAATCGTTTCCTTTGCTGTACAGAAGCTCTTCCGTTTAATGCAATCCCACATATTGATCTGCCTTTTAGTATCTTGTGCCTTTGGAGTCTTATTGAGAAAGTTTTTACCTGTGCCTGTATGTTGAAGTGTTGGACCTATATCCTCTTCAAGGAGCCTCAAGGTCTCTGGTCTCATTTCCAAGTCTTTGATCCATCTTGAATTGAGAAAGTGCATCAGTTTTTTTCTTTTTTGTGATGCTGGGGCTTGAACACAGGGGCATTCAACCTCCAAACCATACCCTTAGTCCTATTTTTATTATTTATTTTGAAATAGGATCTCACTAAGTTGCAAAGGTCCTCACAAGGTTGCTGAGGCTGGCCGCAAAACTGCAATCCTACTGTCTCAGCTTCCCAAGTACTGTGATTACTACCATACACCAACCACACCTAGCTCAGTTTTCTAATTTTTAAACTGGCAATAAAATTCCATCTAATTATAAATGTCACTAGGATTAGTTTGGTATATTTAACAGTAAAAATAAGTAAATGACAAAAATCGGAAGAATTTCAGAACTTAGCGGACTTGTGTTAAATAATCACCTTTCCATATTTTAATAATATGATGCAGAGAGCCAGATTGTTTAGAAAGGACCCTGTGTTGACTGACTGTGAGCTCGCTGAGAATGGGCCTCTTTCTCTTAGACAGAAACAGCACCCAAACTCAGCTTCCCTGGTAGTGTTTTCTCTTTCTGGCAAACTAATTTCCCACAGGTCCAAAGATTTCAGGTGCTGAATAGCTGGTATCAAATTTAGACTCTCTTTTTACTGAAAAAGTTTCTCCCATGATTACTCTGTAAGAAAGAAGAGCAAGGAGGGGGCTGGGTCCTTTCACTGAATCTGACACCCACACTGTGCTCCCTCTGCAAAACATTCTGCTCTTACTTCATCTCTGTAAGAAGAGTAGAAGTATGGATTCTTTATTTTGCTGATCTTGCCTCTCAAGCTTCCCATGCTTCAATAAAACTATTATTTCAAGAAGGTTAGCAAGCCGGGCATGGTGGCGTACATTTGAAATCCTCGTGCTTGGGAGGCTGAGACGGAGGATTGCATAGGTTTGAAGCCAGCCTCAGCTACTTAGTGAGGCTCTCAGCAACTTAGTGAGACTCTGTTTCCAAATAAAATATAAAATAGGTCTTGGAGTATAGCCCAGAGGTAGAAAGCCTCTGGGTTCTACCCCCAGTAACACACACACACACACACACACACACACACACACACACACACACACAGAGAGAGAGAAGGTTAGCAGGGCGTGGTAGCACATGTTTGTAATCCCAGTACTTGGGAGGCTGAGGCAGAAGGATTGCAGGTTCACAGCCAGCCTCAGCTACTTAATGAGGCCTTCTGCAACCTATTGAGACCCTGTTTCAAAATAAAGAATAAAAAATAGGGCTGGAAGTATAGTTCAGAGGTAGAATGCCCCTGAGTTCAATTTCCAGTGCTGTAAAACAAACAAATATCTCATACACATCAAAATGAATTAAAATATTTTCTTTTTTTCTTTGTGGTACTGGGAATTGAACCAAGGGGCATTCTACCTCCAAGCTACACCCCCACCCTATTTTATGTTTAATTTGGAGACTGTCTTACTGAGTTGCTGAGATCCTCACTAAATTGCTGAGGCTGGCCTCAAACCTATGATCCTCCAGTCTCAGTCTGCCAATTGGTATTACAGGTTTGCACCACCACTCCTGGCCTGAAGTTTTCACTTAAAAAAAAAAAAAAAGCCGGGCGTGGTGGCCCACGCTTGTAATCCCCACGCTTGGGAGGCTGAGACAGGAGGATCGCATGGGTTTGAAGCCAGCCTCAGCTACTTAGTGAGGCTTTCAGCAACTTAGTGAGACCCTGTTTCCAAATAAAAATATTTAAAAAAAGGTCTGGGAGTACAGCCTGGAGGTAGAAAGCCTCTGAGTTCCACCCTCAGCACCCCCCCCCCACAAAAATAAATAAAATAAAAATATTGTAAACCATGAACCTTTGCTGCGCATGGTGGCTCATGCTTGTAATCTCAGCTCTTGGGAGGCTGAGACAAGAGGATCACACAGGTTCAAAGCCAGCCTCAGCTACTTAGTGAAGCTCTCAGCAACTTAGTGAGACCCTGTCTCCAAAGTATAAAATAGGTCTGGGGGTGTAGCCCAGAGGTAGAAAAGCCCCTGGGTTCCACCCCCAGTACCAAAACAAAACAAAACAAAAAGGTTAAATAATAGTTCTAACCCCCTATAATGTTCTAAATTCAAGGGACCCATCTTAGATAATAAGTTAGTTTTTAATCATGTCTTAACTTTCCTCTTGGTGTAGGACTCTGAACTAGAGCCTATGAATGGTGATATAATGGATGATACTCTTAAGACTTCACTTATAACAGAAGAGGAGGATTCTATTAGTGAAGGTTTAGAAGAAGAATTAAAAGTACAGTCATTTAATTCTAGTGAAGACACTACAAATCTTGTTCCACTGGCAGAATCTTCAAAACCCCCAGAGGCCACTGTACCAGATAAGGTAAGGCAGAAATAATCTCATGTTTTATAGTTAAAGTATGCCAATATTGGTGCTACTGAGGGTATAGGATGTAATATATATAAAATATATAATAAAATAATACATATGTAATATCTTATGGGATTCAATCTTCAGAACCCCCCACCCCCCCAAAAAAAGTCATGTTTCTCTTGCAATAAAATGAGTTTTACTTTGTAGACATATAGGAATACTTAGAAAAGTAGATAAAACATGATTTAACAAATATTTCAGTACTTATTGGTTACATAGTCTATGACCAATATAATAATTAATTGTGTTGATTAGGGAAATAGATTAGTGGGAAAATTTGGAGCATTTTTAAAGTTTAATTTTATTACACTTGAGTATACTAATTTTTGGCTAAAAAAACTGTTGTATTAGATTGCTTTATTGTGTTTCATCCAAAATCAGTGAATAAAACTTTCATTCCTCTTATGTATTACCTAATGAAACCATAGTTAAAGTTAGGTCGTACAGTTTTATTCAAAGAGATTTATGGTTCTGGCTGCAGTAATACCAGGAAACTAAAACTTAGAGAGTGATTCATAATTTTGAGCAAGAATCTTGTTATAAAGTATAAAGTGCCAAGCTAAGACAGGAGAATTGCAGGCTCAAAGCCAGCCTTGGCAACTTAGCAAGGTTCTCAGTACCCTAGTGAGATCCTATTTCTAAATGAGAAAATCAGGCTGGGGATGTAGCTTGGAGGTAGAATGCCTTTCGGTTCAATCCCTAATATCGATATAAAATAAAGTGTAAAGTGTCTTAAGTACTCTTTGAAGTAGAACAAGTACTTTATGTAGTATATTAAAATTACTATAACTTTGAATAAATTGGTTTATATTCATAGTATGTACAGAATTAAATGAAATAATGAATACCGAAATAACTTAATGTTTAGTATTATTACATATTAATGTCTGAGAATAATTCCTTTTAGAACTGTATTGATTCTTGACCAAGTGTTTTATTTTCAGACACCACATATAACTGATTCAGAAATGTTGATAGACCAAGACCCTTCTGATGATAAGGGGCATACTGAAGAGAAACTGTCCCCAGTTTCAAGAAAGAAAGCACATTTGGGGAATTCAGACAGTGTTGCCACTATCTCAAATGAAGAACGATCTGACAGTGGTTTTCCAAACTCTGTGATGGCTGAGCTTTCTGAAGAACCGGCCTCTGAAAATTTATCACCTAACACTACTTCATCAGTGGAAGACCAGGGTGAGGAGGGAGTACCTGAGCCCCAGGAAACATCTGCTGCTCTTCCGCAGAGTTCTTTGATAGAGGTTGAACTTGAAGATGTGCCATTTTCACAGAACACAGGACAGAAGAACCAATCAGAGGAGCAATCGGAAGCATCTTCTGAGCAACTGGATCAGTTTACACAGTCGGCAGAAAAAGCTGTGGATAGCAGCTCTGAGGAGATAGAAGTAGAAGTGCCTGTGGTAGACAGGCGGAATTTAAGAAGAAAAGCCAAAGGGCACAAAGGACCAGCTAAGAAGAAAGCCAAACTGACCTGAGTGAAGAAGAATGCGTATGATAAATCCTCTTCTTTGTAACAATTGTTTCTAAAACATGGTAATTAATAAACAGCATGGGGCACAGGACAAAAATTTCCAAAATTTTAATTTGAACTTATTTATGACAGTTTTTCTCTTCCCTTTAGGACCTAGGATTCACCATTTTTCTTAATTATTTCAGGCAATTTTGTGTAAATACAATTTTTTATTTTTATTAATCATTTTTCAATTTTGAGAAACCAGATCATAATATATTTTTCTTTAGCAGGTGGGACATCTGACCATTAATATTACAAAATATATAAATTAAAAAATTAAATAGGCTTTCCATTACTTGTAAGGATCACAGAAATCTTTTATACTAAGGATTTTAATAGTAAAAGTTGGTGAGAGTTCTAGAAATTTTATCTTAAGTATCAAAACTAATCACCATGTTTTTCAAATTACAAGATTTTATTAAAATCTTTAGTACTATAAGTTAGAAAATATGTAAAGATAATTGCGTTATTTTTTTTACTTTTATTTATAAGTGGAACATATTGAAAATGGTATACATTTAGACTGTGCTTGATGCCTTCTCTCCTCCCTTCCCCCTCCCAACAATGAGTGTCCAGATTAACCATGCTATATTCTCATTTTACACATATTTAGATGTAGCTCCTCCATTAATCAACCTCAGCCTTCTTCTTCTCTTACCCTTCCATTCTAGCTTTGCTGAGATTTCCCCTCCATCATCTGGAGTCCCTCTGGTATCCCCAATGCTCCCTAGTTTGGGCATATTAGAGAAAACATGTCTCTTCTCTTTCTGTTCTTGGCTATCACTTATCATAATGTTCTCCAAATCTTTCCATCTTCTTGCGAATGCCATGATTTTGTTCTTTAAGATATATCATGCCAGTGGAGACCAAAAATGGGCAGGGGTAGCAACGCTGATATCTAATCACCATTTTTAAAATGTTGGTATGGCTAAACAAAAATAAGTGCAGTAAATTAGAATAAATTTAACCTCAAGTAAATGAGAGCACAAAAATAGAAATTTATGGTCACAGGCTTATCAAGGTGATATTTTGGTTTGACCTCTTAATCTTAGATGAGATGCAGTTTCGTTTGTAGTCATAGAAGATCTATTTTTTACCCTTATTATTTGATATTAACAAGACTGATAGGGATTTAACACGTGGGTACATTATTTAAAATTCCATTTGAAGTATTTGCTGTGATTTTTAAAAATCTCTGTATATTTGAAGATGTTTACAAGCTTGAGTGCCCTTCCACTCTTAGTCAGGTAAACATCTCAACTAATGGAATTTAGCAATATAGTTTAATTTAGACTGTCTGGTCCCGATCTCAGATAAATTAAGCCAGAGACAATACTTTTGTTCCCATCTAATTAATCTCAACACTTCAGAAGTGAGGCTTCTTAAGCCTTCTCTTTAATCCCCCTACTGCCCTAATTCTATAGTTCTATTTCTACTCAGCTTTGACCTGCTCCTCTAACTAATGGAGTGATTCTCCAGTCAAAATGCCAGCTTGCCACTCAGCCAGTCAGCCAGTTTATAGCCCTTGGTATCCATTGGTTGGCTACTTTGGAACTGCCCCCACAATCTTAGAACCTAGACAGCAGGAGTAAAGCTGCCTTAGGAGCTGTAGTCACAGAGCGTGAAATCAAATGTTCAGTTGTTCTGTTGATCTTCTTCACTTCAGATTTGTTCTGAGAATACCGGTTTCAAGGTTGTCTCCTTTTCATACTTTGCATTTATTTGCCTAGGCAATATTGGAGGGAAAAGTTTTCATTTTTGTTTGGTAATTTGTTTTAAAATAAAAAAGGTTATTCTTACAATCCAAAGAGAATTTCAAAACTAGCCCTAATCTTTGGAAGTATTACGTGTACTTCTGTTTGCAGTTAGGTTGGAGAACGTTTTAAGACCATTGTGGTTTGTTTTTGAAACAGCTTGTTATTAATCCCTTTGTAAAAGAAACATGACTTTCTGCCATCATTTGTGGTGCTATGGCTTTATGTTGAAAGTTTATTCAGTCCTTAGTTGGGTGATGTCATGTCATTACGTTTATTTTGGGATATTGGTGTCATAGAAAGATCTAATTAGTTAGGAATCCTTAAGTAAAATAATAAGCACTCATATTTATATCAGATCTTGAACATTCATAGTTCCCATTTTCTGAACTGGTTAGGAAGTTAGATGGCAAGCAAAAAAGCACATTGGCCATTTCTCAGCAAATGCTAATTAAGTAAAAGAATAAGTATGACTAATGATACCAAATCTATCAAATGTTTGTGCTGTTTTGTACATTTTATGAGAAACTCGTTAAAATCACAACTAGGGATTTAACTTAAAAGACTGTTAAGATTCTGAAAATTCTTAACTTTCCTATTTTTCTTTTCCTCAAGTCAATTTTTAAAATTGTAGATATCTTCATATACTAATCTTTTTGTTCATTATTATGTTCACCTTTTTGCAGGTATAGTTTTTAAGAGATTGTGCAATACTGTTGATTTGTGAATAGTTGTGAGTTTAACAAAAAAAATTATTCATATACAGTCAGTCACTGGGGACTAACAGTATAAACTTGTTAAGCTTGTTTGGGTTAAACAGTAAAGGAATTAGCAATTTTAAAACTTTTGTTCAGCATATAAAATCTTGTTATATATTTTCTGCCAGAAAATGTTATTTTGGGGTTTATAGATCATAGAGAAAAGTTAGGTCACATGGGAAAAGCTAACTTTCATGGTCAGTAACCTGTGTTGATTATGTAAAATTAATTAACAAATTTTATTCTTCATAGAAAACCTAAATAAAGTTAATCAGATACTTGTAGGTTTTACAGGGCATTATAGAAACTTCCAGAATTAAAGAGGACTGCAATGTGATTTCAACCAGCTAGTCTAGTTGTTGAGTGTTTAGTCACATCTGCATAGTCCTTTGTGAACTATTTTGTTTAGAAGTCTTGTTTGTGGAGAAGTTGACTTTTGTGTATATACATATATATAAATATATATTTCCTTGTGTAATATAAAGCAGATGGTTATTAGCAAAATTTTAGTTCTACAGGTTTATTCAATTGCTAGACCTCACAAAAATTAGTATATTTAAGAATTTATTATAAAGTTCCTCTACAACTTTTAAGTGTTCTATTATGATTTTTTATAAACTCAACAGCATGACTTAGAATGTCAATCTTCTACTTAAAATGTATCTATATTCATGGTTTCCATTCATTGCAGAGATGGTAAGGATAACATCTAGTCATTGATGGTTTACTTTTAGCAGATTACCAGAACACTACCTAAAATAGTTTCAGTGACTTTAGAAAAATATCTTGAAGGTTTATGATTGCATCAAACGGAACCTTTACCTAATATCTAAATATCTACTCTTATGTTGTTTTATCCTTCAGGATTACCTTCTAAGGTTTGGTTACACCAGCAAACTGAGACAATTTTAATGTATATAACTTATACTAACAGTATTCATCTGTGTAACAGAATTTTAGAAACAGATTTCTGCCTTTCATGTCCACTAGTAGTAATATGGTGTTTCAGGTGTGTGATCCAGTCTTTCACAGGTGACTTGTTGTGTTATGCTTGTTTTCATTCTTAATATCAAGCTTCCTTTTACAAGATAATTTGCTTCTTTATTTTTTAAAAAAATAAGCAAGCTTTGCTTCTGTAGCATCTAATGATTATCTGGTCATTTTTTCTTTCACCTTCTAGAACCTAATTCACACATTACCTACCCATTTTTATTAGTGGCAGAATAATTTGTTAACTTCTAATAGTAACAAAGGTTTGGCCACTGTCAAGTGATCCTGTCCTACTAAATTGTCATTTCCAAAGAACTAGTCTTCCTTCCTGTCTGTGATCTGAAACTTGAACCATTTATAGGACCTTGAAACAGTGTTACGTTATGCAGAGTAGCAAGTCTTACCAAAATACTTATGTTTATTTTCTTGATAGTTTTTTTCCCTTTTCTTTTTAAAAGTATGAAGTAGTTATTAAACTTACACTTTGTATTTTTTTCTGGTCTGTTTTGAAATTCTTTTACCTTCTCTTTTCCCCATGTTCATTCATGAAGTTGTGCTTAATGAAATTGTTTAGACACTGAATGACTTTGTTAAAGGCACAATTACTCATACTGGCTGTACTTTGAAGACAGACTAAAAAATAAACAGAATTTAAAGTGATGTGGTGATTAGAGATTAATGTATTAGATACCCTAAAAGTTTGAAGTCATGACCATTGAATTCTGATCACAAAATTGCTTTGATCAAGTTATAACCCTAAAACATGTTTTTATATTTGCTTATTAACTGTAAATAAATTTCTCTTCAGGATACCAGTGCAAACTAAGAATTATCTAAACAATTTTTAGAAGCATGAGAATAGTCTACCTTATATTTAGAGAATTGACTTACTATACTAAGAAGGGTTAATCGTAGGTAGAGATACGAGTTAAAGTTTTTTTGTGTGTGTGGAACTGGGGATGGAATCCAAAGGGCATTCTACTTCCAAGCTATACCCCCATCCCTATTTTATTCTTTATTTGGAAACAGGGTCTCACTAAGTTGTGAAGGGCCTCATAAGTAGCTGAGGCTGGCTTTGAACCTTTGATCCTCCTGTCTCAGCCTCACAAGTACTGGGATTACAAGTGTGTGCCACCAGGCTTGGCTGAGTTGAACTTTTTCTATTTAGTGTAGCCTGCCTTCTCTTAAAATTTAGCGTAAATATTTTATAAGCTTAAACTATCATGTGTTAATCCTACAATGAGGTGGAAATTAACAAGCCTAATCCTTCTAAGTAAATTTGCATTAACTTTTGTAACTACAATATTTATTCCAGAAATGACAGATCTATATTGCTGAATATGCATTGTTTAATGCAAATATTTACAAGTTTGCTTTTAGAGTTAATTTTTTGGGGGGACATACTGGGGATGGAACCCAGGGGCATTCTACCTCCGAGCTATACCAAGCCCTATTTTTTATGCTTTATTTTGAAACAGGGTCTCACTGAATTGCAAAGGGCCTCGCTAAGTAGCTTGAGGCTATCTGTGAACCGTGATCCTTTAGTTTCAGTCTTCCAAATGCTGGGATTACAAGTGTGTACCACCATGCCTGGCTATAGTTATTCAATCTTAGTAAGATGGAAAAGCCAACCCAAAAATAAAGACCAATTTGTAAAAGTGGGCCATTTTAATGATTTTCTTTTTTTACAGTTTAATTAATAGTTCTCTTGATGACAACAGATATGGTAGTTACTAAGAAATATCTCAGCAGTGGTGGTTTATCTGACTGGTTTGTAAGTTGGAATCAACTTGTATGAAGTTGCTGTTAAACCAGTAAGACTGCATTTATGCATCCATCATTTTCAGGATTGTTGGTAACCTGGGCATATTTCCCTAGGAAAGAAAAAGAAAAAAAGAAAAAGGAATGTTAGCTAATAAAAATTAATCTGAGTTTAGTGCTGAGGATCAAACCCTGGGGTATGTAAGTATGCAACTACTAAGCTACATCGCTAGCCCTCAAAGAATTTAACCTTTGCCTAAAATATTTCTAATTACCACTTTTAAGTGAACAATGAAGGATAAATGAAATTTTTACAAATTTAAGTCATGGAAAATCAAGTTGTGTTCTTTTGGGGGGAAGTACTCAGGATCCAACCGAGAGGCATTCTACCTCTGAGTTACACACCCAGCCCTATTTATTTCTCTTTTGAAACAGGGTCTCACAAGATTGATAAGATTTTCACTATCTGCTGAGGCTGTCCTCAAACCCATAATCCTCCTGTTTAGCCTCCCAAGTATTAGACAAGTATACACTACCATTCCCAGCTTCTAAGATGTGTTCTGAATACTCTGTGTGTGTGTGTTGGGGGGGGGGGGCTGAGGATTGAACCCAGGGACATTCTACCTCCAAGCTACACCCCAAGCCCTATTTTATATTTCATTTCCCTAAATTGTAGGAGGCCTCACTAAGAAGCTGAGGCTGGCCTCGAACCTGCAGTCCTCTTCCCAAGTACTGGGATACTGGGATTACAAGTGTGTACCACCACACCTGTCTTGAATGCAATGGTTTTTTTTTTTTTTTTTTTTTTTCATTTGACAAATAGTAGTCAGCTTCACTAGTAGATTGTACTAACAAGCCTCTAGTTTTCCACATGACTCTTCCTGAAAAATGCATCAGATTTTAAATGAGTTTTTAATCACCTTAACCTATTTTATTTTTTGGTGGTACTGGGGGTGGAATCAGGGACTTTTCTACCTCTGGGCTATACTCCCAGACCTATTTTATACTTTATTTGGAAACAGGGTCTCACTAAGTTGCTGAGAGCCTCACTCAGAGGCTGGCTTTGAACCTGTGCGAACCTCCTGTCTCAGCTTCCCAATTGCTGGGATTACAAGCATGCACCACCACACCCGGCTACCTTAACCTATTTTAAAACAGGTTAGCTAACATGAAGTATGAGTCAAGAATTTCAGGGGTTGTCTTTCCTTTTGAAGAACATAAAAATTTAGAGATAATCTGGCACTAACACCAGGAAACTATGCAATGAAAAACATTTTAAATTCTATATGACAAATTTCAATGATAAATTACGGTAGAAATACTATGGTTCAATGATAAAAGCCTCCCTTCCCCAGCTCACAGTATATTTATTGTACTGTATTTTTTTGTTGTGGTCATAACTTGGTATGTTTGCTTTAGAAAAATAAGCATCAAATTTAACAATGCAAATACCTTATATAATGAAGACCAATATGCTAAATGATTTTATTTTTAATTTTTTTTGTGTGTGTTACTGAGGATTGAACCCAGGGGCATTCCGCCTCTTAAGATACATCCTAGTCCTATTACATTTGTTTTGAAACAGGGTCTCATTATGTTGCCTAGACTGGCCTTTAACTTGCAATCCTACTCTTCCAGCCTCCCAAGCAGTGGTGGGATTACAGGTACGTGCCACCACACCAGGTTCCAATAAGCTAAATTTAGAAAAAAAAACTGCATTTCTAACTTTTTCTACAAAAAAATTCTTCCTAATCCTAAAGATTTACATCAAGTTTTAAATTAACTCATTAAAAAAAATCTTGATGTATATTTTTTAATCAGCTTCAAAACTATTCCTATTAGTATGGATCAGCAACAGCCCAGCATTCAAAAATTCACTTACCCCAAATAACCTTGCCTCCTTGTGTTACAAGGCCCAGCTCGCTCACGTTCACCTCAATGACTGTACCTTTGGTAATAACACCCAAAGTTGTATATAGTGGGGATGAAGGATTTTTTTTCACACCAAGAATTGGCAGGCAAAAGGTGGCTTTCAGTTCAGGATGTGTCACATGGGCCTTCTTGAAACGTAAGCCCTAGTAAGTCAAACACAACAAAGTATATCCAAAATGTTAATGAGTAGTAGTCATTTTTTTTTTAATCTTTTCTAATCATGTCAAAAACCCATGGGTTGAGTTGGTTATATCTTAAATCACCTAACAAAATACATAATTTCTACAGAATAACAACCTGACAAATAAGTATGAGGATAAACTCTATACATGTACTCTTGAAAAAAATTTTTAATCATTTAATGGCTACCTATCAAAATACTCATATTTTGTCTAGTCATTTACACTGAATGAAAACTTGCTACATGCCATTCACAATGCTAGAGTTCACATCTGGCTCCTTGAAATGTGGAACATTGCAACATAGCCCGATAAGACAAATCCCTCCATTTTAAATGATAAAAACAAGTACCAGCAGGCTTAATGACTCGATTCCAGATTAAATGGCATGTGGTAAATAAAATAAAATCTAAACACTTATATACCTCAGCTACTTTTCATGATGCAAAACAGGATGGACTGTCAGCCAGCCTTCTTTGGTTGATGGTAACAGTTCAAAAACGAGATCATCCAGAGAGGTCTTCCTTATAAAGACCAGTGTGACACTAATCACCTAGACAGGGTCTTCTGGGGTGTACTACATCAAATGTCACACAACACTATAGTATTATTGTGTGTGTGTGTGTGTGTGTGGTACTGAGGATGGAACCCAGGGGCCTTCTACCTCTGGGCTACACGCCCAGACTGAGTTTTTTATATTTTATTTGGAAACAGGGTCTCTTAAGCCAGCTGAGGCTGGCTTTTACCTGCACGATCCTCCTGTCTCAGCCTCCCAAGTGCCACCACACCTGGCCTATAGTCTTAATTTTACCTGTATGAGAGTAGGGGTAAAATAATACTAAGTCAGGTCTTAGTAATCGACTCACTAATTCTATGGAACTGCTACCAAAGTATATTGAGAAGATTATAAATATGAAATTAATTGAGCTGGCCATGGTGGCACAAACCTATATGTGTAGTACTTGGGAGGCTGATACACATTGTAGGTTCAAAGCCAGCCTCAGCAAGACTCTGTTTCAAAGTAAAATAGAGATGGGGTTGTAGCTAGGAGGCAGAATGCTTCTGGTTTCAATCCTAGCACTATCAAAATAAATAAAATATAAAGAGGGAGGTCAACAATATAACCTAAGATGCAAGTTTTCTATAAAAGATTACAGAATAGACAAGAGCCATGTGTGGTACCACACACTTGTAATCCCAATACTTGGGGGCTGAAACAGGAAGATCACAGGTTCAAAGCTAGACTCAGCTACTTAGTGAGGACCTCCACAACTTAGTGAGACCTTTTTTCAACATAATAAAAAACAGGGCTGAGAATATCGCTCAGAGGTAGAATGCCTCTGGGTTTAAGCCAGATGAGGTAGTGCACACTTGTAATTCCAGTAGTTGGGAGGTTGAAATGGGAGGATTGCAGGTTTGAGGTCAGTCTCAGCTATTTAGTGAGGCCCTCTGCAACTTAGACCCTGTTTCAAACAAAAAACAAAATAAGCCCAACATAGGCTTTGCAGACCTTGGGGTCTATAGTGTAGCTATTCAACTCTTGAGGAATGGAGTGGGTATGTAATATACACATGAACAGACATAGCTGAGTTCAGGAAGGCTATACAAAAACAAGACTGTGTTACTGGGGTTCAAACCTAGGGGCATTCTTCCTCCAATGTACACCCCCAAACCTTTTTGTTTTGAAACAGTCTTGCTAGGTTGCTGAGGCTGGTCTGGAACCTGCGACCTTCCTATTGCACTCTCCCAAGTATTGGGATTACAGCCTGTTTGCCAATATTTTAATCCACTAAAAACTGAGTACTAGGATTAATACTACTAGCTTCCCTCTGATTCTTCCTATTTTGGTGGTGGTATTAGGGATTGAACCCAGGATCATTCTACCACTGAACCACACTCCAAGGCCTTTCAAAAAAATTTATTTTTAAATAGGATTTTACTAAATTACAACATGCTGGCTTTAAACCTGCAGTCCTCCTGTCTCAGCCTTGTGAGATTACAGGTACTGGGATTACACATGTGCATCACGATGCCCAGCTTTGATTCCTTTTTTTTTTCTAAGCAGGCTGGTATCTTGTAGTGTAATTCACTCTTTGAAGGGGTTGTATATTTTATTTTTCCTAAAGTAGGGGTGAGCAGGTGGGGGTGGGGATTAGATTGGGGACATACTACTATCACTGATGTCAAAAAATTTAGGCTATTTTTCTGTTTCTCAGGAGACTGAACTCAGGAGCATTCCACCTCTGAGGTATACTGCCAGTCCCATTTTACTTTTTATCTTGAAACAAGATCTCACCAAGTTACTGAGGGTGACCAAAATCCTGCAATCTTCCTGGGTCAGGATGAAGGTGCTTCCTTA
Organism: Muscardinus avellanarius; assembly: GCF_963383645.1. Taxonomy (NCBI): domain Eukaryota; kingdom Metazoa; phylum Chordata; class Mammalia; order Rodentia; family Gliridae; genus Muscardinus; species Muscardinus avellanarius. The sequence continues at coordinate 61,985,716 of NC_137786.1, read as the reverse complement.
GTAAACTAGAACTGAACGAACAAGCTGCTACTCAAGTTTTTTAGCTGGTGTCAAAGACAAATGTTTAATATCTAGCACTGTTAGATATATATGTTTTAAATAATTCACTGATAAGGCCCATTATGAAAATTCCTTTTAATTTAAATCTCTTAAAAAGGTGAAGATTTGATTCTTGACTGTGATGGAAAAGTGCTAAACAATCCCTATCAAAGCAAGAAAAACAGTATAAAAACATCTTGCAACCTGTTTTTCATATGAATCTTATAAAATTGTAATGTACTTTATCCAGTTTAACATGGGGAACTATAATACTTAAGTCACCACATCTTGGAAAGGACTTACCATAGGTCTGATGAATCTTTCATATTTAGGTGGTTTTCTCGTAAAGCCATCTCCAACAAAACAGACTTTAGTAACCATTCTCTTCCATGCCTTCTTTTTCCTTTTTCCTGTTCGAATCACCTTTAATACTTCTGTTTCTCCTTGGGCACGAACTTTTGGCAGAGGAACTTCCCATTTTCCCTAATAATAGACCACAGTTAAAAAGATAATGTTAAATATATTTCAGTTGTGCATAATAGTAGATTTACTTTTTCCTTTAATCATTCAAAATGGTTTTTGTTCAGTTTTTTTCTACAAGTCTGTACTGTCTCTTTGTAAAGCCACAATTAGAGAAAACTAGTAAGATTTACATTTGTGGGCACATTAAATCATTTGCTTAAGCTAAAATTGTTTTTTTTTTTTTTTTTGGTCATACCGGGGATGGAACCCAGGGGCATTCAATCTCCAAGCTACACTATTTTTTTGTGTGTGTGTGGTACTGGGGTTCCTGGAAGCCCATCTACCTCCGGGCTACACTCCCAGACCTATTTTTTTATATTTTGAAACAGGGTCTCGTAAGCCAGCGCGGCTGGCTTCGAACCTGCACAATCCTCCTGTCTCCGCCTCCCAAGCGCGGGGATTACAAGCGTGCGCCACCACGCCTGGCCTATTTTTTATTTTTGAAACAGAGTCTTACTAAATTGCAGAGGGCCTCACTAAGTAGCTGAGGCAGTCCACGAACCGCGATCCTCCTGTTTCAGCCTCCTAAATGCTGGGATTATAAGAGTGCACCGCCACGCCCGGCTAAGCTAAAATTCTTAATGCCTTGTTATGGGGAAATGTACCATCTGCAATAAGGTGACTTCTAAAAGCAGGGACTGTGTACTATTAGTTAATAGTACAACACTGGAAGACTGTTTCCACTTAATTGTATCTTTACAATTCTACTTTAAATGGAATTTGGGGTTGTATAATATTAGTGAGATAAAGTTCTCATCATATGTTTTGTACTTCCCTAGAATGCAACTTTGTGTGGGTGCACACATATATACATTAAGTTATGGCATTATAATTTTGATACTACAAATAAGAAAAAATGGGAGGCAGTTAAGATTTATTTTTTTCCACTAATGGGGATTGAACCCAGGGATATCTATCTCCAAGCTACACTCCCAGCCCTATTTTTTTTTTTTTAATTCTTTATTCTAAAACAGGGCTTCACTAAGTAGCTGAAGCTGGCCACAAACCTGTGATCCTCCTGTCTCAGCTTCCCAAGTATTGGAATTATAAGTGTGCACCACCATGCCCAGCTAGGGCAGTTAAAATAAAAAAAAATCAAATTTTGGAAACTATAAGCTCTTCAAATCAAATAAAAATACTGCATAGTCTTAGATTTCTTTCTTTCTTTCTTCCTTTCTTTTTTTGCGGGTCTGGGGATGGAACCCAGGGGCATTGACCTCCGAGCTACACCCCCTGTCCTATTTTTTATTTTGAAACTGGATCTCACAAGTTGCAGAGGGCCTCACTAAATAGATGGGGCTGTCTGCAAACCGCCATCCTCCAGGTCTCAGCCTCCTGAATGCTGGGATTACAAGCATAAGCCACCATGCTGGGCTTTTCTTAGATTTCTATCAACATATTCACACATGTTTAAAAGTATGTCCCTGTTTTTGGCAGAATTTTTACTTTTATTTTCTGGTAGTACTGGGGTTCCTGGAAACCCTTCACCTCCTGGCTACACTGGCTTCGAACCTGCACAATCCTCCTGTCTCCGCCTCCCAAGCGCAGGGATTACAAGCGCGCACTACCACGCCCAGCCAGAATTTTATTTTGATACCAAATGCAATCTAAAGGTATTTGTTAAAAAATATTTAAGTCAAATCATCTTCCTTCTTTCTGTTTTGGTTCTGAGGCTTGAACCCAGGGTCATCTGTCCTCCAGACTATACCCCAGCCTTATTTTTTTTACTCTGAAACAGGATCTTGCTAAGTGGCTGAACCTGGCATTTAAACTTTTTATTATAAAATTTGCAAAATTTTTAAGCATTTCAACATCTATATGAAATCTATATATAAGAATAATGTTTCAAATTAAACTGAACCTCAAAACTAAAGATAACAAAGTAAAAAAAAAGACTTCAATATTTATTGCTTACCGCCTTTTCTTTTCGTTTTTGTTTAATCATGTTGGAAAGTACTTTGGCTCGGGATTGTCCTTCTCTGTCCAGCAGATAGGCAGGCACTGCTCCCTGTGGAGTCTTGTCATCATTCTTCTGTTTGGTGTTTCTCTTTTCATGCATCTTAATACTATCAAGAAGAAAATTGATTCACGATTACCTGTTTGACAAGTATTCACCCAAAGGATATAACCTTATGAGAAATAAATCACTTACGTCTTTTTCATTTGTATTTTCTCAGCATGGCGCTGTTTATGGTAGAGCTTAGCCTTCAGGCCTATCATTTTTTTTGCCTTCTTTGAGCGTTCATGAGCCTCTCGACTTTCTTTTTTTCTCTTTTTCTCATGGTAATCCAAACGATATCCATAGCGTTTACGGTGCAACTCAATATACTCGTTTTGTGGCTATAATGATGCAAGAAATGTTACTTAAATATTATAACGATAAACAAAGATTACTTAAATATTATAAAGCACATAAAGTAAGCAAGACTCCATATTGCTCAAATGCTCACTTGCTTAAATAACTCTAACGCTTGGGTCTATTTACATGCTCTAAGTTAAATAATTTTGATCTTGGATGATAGCAAAGCAGAGTTTACATCTGTAATAATCTCAGTGACAATCACTCTTCAATGAAAGGAACTGTCCAAAATCTACTGGACCACTAAAAGGATGAGCTGACTACAGGATCTCTTGTTCTTTCCTCTCTGAGAGAGGTAGTTGAGTTTTTAATAACATTACCATTATTTTATATTTTATTTAAAAAAATGTAAGCCAATTTTGCCTGGCATGCTGGTGCACGCTTGTAATCCCAGCATTTGGGAGGCTGAAACAGGAGAATCGTATGTTCAAGGCCAGCCTCAGCTACTTAGTGAGACCCTCTGCAACTCAGTGAGATCCTGTTTCAAAATAAAGAATAAAAAAATAGGGCTGGGGGTGTAGCTCAGTGGTAGAACTCCCTGGGTTCTATACCACACACACACACACACACACACAAAGCCAATTTTATTGAAATAGAATGTGCCTCTTTTTAGGTGTACATATATACTTTTCCTAACCCCCAATCTAATAGTTTTGCCTTTCCCAGAATAGAATGTGAATGGAAGCTGTAGTACATAGTCTTTTACATCTGGCTTATACTAGTATAAGGCTTTTGAGATTCACCTACCTTGTTAAACATATCAGTTCTTCAATAGTTTTTATTGCTAAGTAATACTGCATTGTATGGATATAACATTACTTGTTTATCCATTATCCATTAACCAGATGATGGACTTTTGGAGCTATTTGGACTGTTCATAGATTTTGGTAATTAGGAAGAAAGCTCTATGAAGATCCATGTGGACATGTTTATTGCCAGACGTAAGTGGCTGTATCACTTTGCATTTCATTAGTAATGTATAGGATCCCTTTTGCCTTGGGGGGAGGGTACTCAGGATTGAACGCAGGGGCATTCTTCTTCACAGCTACCGTCAGCCCTATTTTATTTTGAAACAGGGCCTCCCTAAGTTGCTGAATGCCTCACTGAGTAGCTTAGGCTGATCTTGAACCTGTGATGCTCCAGTTTCTGCCTCTCAAGTGCTTGGATAACAGGGTTGTGCCACCATGCCTGGCTCCCACTTTTGCATTTTAAACAAGATGTTGTATTTTACATACATGGCCAGTCTATTTGTATTTTAAGACAAAAATACGCAAAACATAATGCTGCAAAGCCAATTCCAGCTCAGAAAATAATGATAAAGTATTAGTTGTAGTGTTTTCAAAACTGCTAACACAAATCGCAAACACAACAGAAAGGCATAAGAATTCATTCTGTAGAAAACACACAGAAGTAGAAAGTAAGAATCTGGTAGTCAGTTCTGGGCCCTTAAGTTCGACTTCGCAATTCAGTCATCTTTAGGTCTCTGGAAAGGATCTGTTTCCTCAGCAGTAAAATGAAATGATGCGATTAATGCTTACTGTATGGGGCAACCACAAGGCTCAACCATGCTCCCATTAGGCGCTGGCACTAATAACCAAACCCACATGAAGCGAAACCAGGAAGTTTACAGGATGAAATGCACTCGTTCCCAGATTCGTGTCCTGGCAAACTCGCAGAATGGGATACTCTACGTTCCAAAGGTAAAGTTTTTTCCCACTCCAAGTCCACCTTTCCTCTCTTCAGAAGCATCGCATTTCCGCTTCCCCGCTCTCGCTCCCCGCCCCGGCGCCGTGGCCTCCCAGGCTCCACGAACTCAGACGCCCCAAGTCGCGAGCGCCGGAGGCAGCCTCCTCACCATGGTGACGCTCGCAGAGCCGCCGGGTGCAGCCTCCGGGGCAAGAAGTTTTCAACTTTGGGTCCCGTAGACACACAGTCCAGCTCCAAGCAGTCCGGAACAGGAAAGAGTTACACTCAAAGATGGCCGAGCGAAGCGCTAGCGCAACGCGCCCGTTCCGAGCTTATCCACTCTGGGCATGCGGGCGGACGTTGCTGGCCGGCGACATTTGGCTGGTGCACCACCGGAAGTCCCGGCGCGCGGCTGCCCGCGGAGCCGAGTCGGCGAGCTAACCGCGTTCCTTCCTGCAGGTAAGAGGGCTGTCGCGTTGTGGTGCTTTAAGCGCGAGGCCTTTACACACTTTGGAGGGCTTGGTCCCTCTTGCTCTCTACAGCCTGGCAAGAAGAAGCGAGACCCCGTGCACGGCGGAGCGCCAGGTGGCTGCCGCGCCGAGCCACCCCGCGCACCTCGACCCTGCCCTGTGCTGGGCGTCGCTGACCGCCAGCCACCGAGGACCACAGGGCCCCGGCCGCGCCCGGGACCTCGCCGACGTCCATCGCCATCCTCAGCTTGGGACACTGACCCCCCACTTCCAGCGTATTGTCTGCACAGTTAAGAAGAACGCGGAGGAATGAAAATTTATTGAATAGGAAAGTAAAAGCACTAGACTTTATAACCTGGAGCTTCAGAAAGAGTTGCAGAAATTCCTAAGGCCTTGCGGTGTACTGGACTAAGGCCTGAGTGGACTTGCCTGTAGTGGGCCTTTAGTGCCGCCAAGGAAGTAATTCACAAGCAAGTAACATCTAAGAACAAGCCTTTCCTGCCTTCAGAAACATCGCATTTCTGCTTCCCACTCTTTTTTTTTTTTTTTTTTTACTAGTCACAGAAGTTTCCTTAATTACTCCACGGTTTGGAACCTGATTCAGTTAGGAAAATAAGAGCAACCAACAACAGCAAATGCATACTGTACCCCCCAAAAAAGTGCATTTCATTAAATCTTAGTGCTTGGATTTGAGGCAGTTCCTTGAGGCTCCATCTTCTAATGGGATCTTATTTTATTTTTTGGTGGTACTGGGGATGGAACCCAGAGCCTTTCTACCTCTGGGCTATACTCCCAGACCCATTTTTATATTTTATTTGGAAACAGGGTCTCACTAAGTTGCTGAGAGCCTCACTAAGCTGCTGAGGCTGGCTTCGAACCTGTGCGATCCTCCTGTCTCAGCCTCCCAAGTGCGGGGATTACAAGGGTGCACCACCACTCCCGGCTAATGGGATCTTATTTTAAAACCAGAACTAATATTAGCATTTGTGTATTTGCAGGTGCAATCAATTATATAATCTCTATTTGCAGGTGCAATCAATTATATAATCTCTGCCTAGGGTATGCTTCCTTCCCCCCATTGCCTTCCACACATACTTTAGGTCTTTGCTTAAATGTCACTTGTTAGGCCTCTTTTGACCTCCTTACAGTTATAACTGCCTCAGTTCAACCCCTTTCCTGCTTATAGCACCTGTCACCATAGTAGATGCTGTGTATTTTTCTGTTTGTGTCTATCCCTTGAGAAGGATGGAGGCAGTGTAAAAGCAGGGATTGTTATATTTTGTTCACTGCTTTTTTTTTTTTTTCTTGTACTCAAGGTTGAACTCAGAAGCATTCTACCTCTGATCTACACCCCATCCATATTTTATTCTTTAAATTTTGAAAGAGGATTTCACTAAGTTGCTGAGGCTAACCTCAAACCTGTAGTCCTGTCTCAGCCTCCCAAGTACTGGATTACAGTTGTGTGCCACCATACTCAGCCTTTTTGTTCATAGTTTTAACCCCAGCACCAAGAAGGGAATGGTCTAGACATTTTTTCTTTTTTTTTTTTTTCAGATCTGGGGATGAAACCCAGGGACATTTGATCTACGAGCTACATCCCCTACCCAGTCAGTCAGTCATCTTTCAGTCTGTCTGTCTGTCTGTCTTTCTGGTGGCACTGGGGTTCCTGGAAGCCCTTCTACTTCTGGGCTACACTTCCAGACCTATTTTATACTTTTTTATTTTTGGAAACAGGGTCTCGTAAGCCAGCGTGTCTGGCTTCGAACCTGCGCGATCTTCCTGTCTCCGCCTCCCAAGTGTGGGGATTACAAGCGTGCGCCACCACGCCCGGCTTCTTTATTTTGAAACAGGGTCTTACTGAGTTGCAGAGGGCCTCACTAAGTAGCTGAGGCTGTCCTCAAACCGCGATCCTCCGGTCTCAGCCTCCCAAATGCTGGGATTACAAGTGTGTGTCACCATGCCCGGCTCATACTTCTTACTAAATAAGTGAATTTAATTCTCATACCAAATCCTGTAATGTGATAAATGAAAGATATTTTCATGAGATTTTAAATGATTTAGACAAGATCACAGAAGACTTGGAACCCCAGCAAGTCCTTTTATTCTAAAGTCTTTTCTCAAAGACTTTATTCAAATGTCAAATACATGCAGAAAAATGCATGTACTATAGTTGTTCATTTCATTGGGTTTTCAAATCTGAACACACCCATGTTATCTGCACCCAGATCAAGAAATTACTTTGACAAGCCACCCCAGAAGCCCTTCTCTTGCCTCTTTCCCCAAAAGTAAACACTATCCTGACCTCTAACATAATTACTTTTACCTTTTTATCCATGGCATAATTGAAATCCAATGGGATACATTCTTTCATGTTGCTTTCTTTTGCTTAACATTTGAGCTTTATTATTCTTGTTTCCTGGTTTTGTTTTGTGGTACTGGGGATGGAACCCGGGGGCATTTTACCTCCGAGCTTTACCCCCCAGCCCTATTTTTTTAATTCTTTAGTTTGAAACAGGATCTCACTAAGTAGCTGAGTCTGTCCAAGAACCTGGGATCCTCCTGTCTCGGCCTCCCAAGTACTAGGATTACAAGCATGCACCACCACACCTGGCACTGTTTCCTGTTTTTGTAGCTTGTTCAGATAGTGGACATTTTTAATAGGTTAGATTAATATGTACCAATATCTTTTTCATTTATAATTTCTCAAACCACTAGTTCCCCTTTTTCTTTCTGAATCAAGAAGAGAAAGTAAGTGAAGTTTGAAAGGTTGGCCAATGAGCACTCCTTGATTTGTGCAAAATATAAAAGGCAGAGTGATTGGTTATGCTATTTAGTGTTTATTCCTAATTTCACGTGTTATCATGACATTAAAATGGGCCAAACAGACCAAAAGCAAAAAGTTCTCTTAAAAGATTATGCTCTGTATTCATGGAAGAAGCTAAATTGAATATTATCACTACTTTGTTAAATCTACCAAAGGTTGTAGGTACCCAGTCTTTGCTTCTTGATGATCAGAAGCATAAAATGATATTCTTCTGATCTTGATGAAACTTTACATAACATTTATTGGTGTAGATTAGATTTGATGTGAAAAGCCAGAGGAATGTAGGAGCTACTTTGTCGTTTGATTGTGTGCAGTTAAAGAGTGATGCTAGCCGGGTATGGTGGCTTGGAATCTCAGTACTTAGGAGGCTGAGACAGGAGGAGGACCACAGATTTGAGGACAATCTTTGCAGTGTAGCCAGACTCTCAGCAACCTAGTGAGACCCTATTTCAAAACAAAACAAAAAAGGGTTGAGGGTGTAGCTCAGAGGTAGACCATCCCTGGGTTCAATCCCCAGAACCACAAAACAAAACAAAGAGTAAAGCTTATTTATATTAAGAAGAAAAAACAGGTATAATTTTAAGAGCTTTGCAAAAAGTTATAATGAACAATAATGCTTGCTATGTGTGATATGCAGGGGATTGACTAGAATTTTTAATACTTTTATTAGTGCATTGGAAAGATACATCATACTGTGGCTCAACATGACAGAAAGACACAGGCACACAGCATTTGATGTATTTCCTTCTGCATCCCACTTGTCTCCCTTCTGCTTCCCTGTAGGTTAGTGAGATTGTTGGTGGTGCCTGTGTATATGGACATAGCATTATTTGAACTGTTTCCTTTCTCAATCCTCCTTTTTCCCCTCTTCACTTCCCTCCTGACTCCCTCCCACTCTTCTACTGGTCTCTTTTCTGGTCCGTTATGTTTCCTCTTTAAGCTTCCACATAGGAGAGAAAACATAGGCTCCTTATTGAGACTCACTGATCTCACTAGGCATAATATTCTCTGATTCCATTCATTTTCCTGTAAATTACATAGTTTTGTTTTTTTTTTTTAATGACTGAGTAAACTTCCATTGTATGTATATAGCAATTGGTTCCCTAATTTGGCTATTGTGAATTGTGCTGCTATGAACATGGCTGTTCAGGTATCCCTGTAGTATTCTGACTTTAATTCTTTTGGAAGGATGTCAAGGAGTGGTATAGCTGGGTCATAGGTGGCTCCATTCCTAGTCTTTTGAGGAACCTCTGTGCTGATCTCCATAGTGGTTGTTCTAATTTATAATCCCACCAACAGTGTAGAAATGTTACTATTTTCCCACATCATTGCCCGTATTTATTATTGTCTCTTTCTTGATTGCCATTCTAACTGGACTTAGATGGAATCTCAGTATAGTTTTGATTCGCATTTCTCTGATTGCTAATGATGTTGAACGTTTTTTCATATATCCATTTGTACTGAGAAGTGTCTATTCAGTTCAGTTGTCCATTTTTAAATGTGTGTGTGTGTGTGTGTGTGTGTGTGTGTGTTATGTTTTTCAAGTTCTTTATTTATTCTAGATATTAGTCCTCTACCATAAATAAGGTTCCTCAGCTTTGGCACTGCTAAAAATTTGGACTAGCTAGTCCTTTGCTGTAGGGTGCTGCACTGCCAATGGTAGACTTTTTTGGTAGACTTTTTGGTAGCATAAATCTCCTGGAGTAGCAGCTTTTACTTACCTACTAAATACCATAGTGGTTTGAAGTCATTGCCAGATGTCTCTTGGGCAGGGTGGGTGCAAAATTGCTCCTGGTTGACAATTGCTGAGACAAATATGTATTACAGTGGTAACCAGAGAGGGATGATGAGACCCTGAACCTTGGCATTCGAATGAAGAGGGAACGGGTTCATGAAACATTTAGGAAATAGAACAAAAGGACCTGGTGACTTCCTAAATAAGAAAGGAACAGATTTGGGAATAGTACTGTTGAGTTTCTACATGACTTCCTAAGTGACCCTGAGTATTGTGGTTTAGCATTGCCTCCTCCCACCCCTAGTGTCTCAGATGCTTCCATGCTTTCCCCAGAGCCTTGATACTGTGTTTAAAGCAGTAATTTAGTTGGTTTTTTTTTTTTTTTTTGGTGTGTGTGTGTGTGTGTGTGTGTGTGTGTGTGTGTGTGGTACTAGGGGTGGAACCCAGAGGCTTTCTACCTCTGGGCTATACTCCCAGACCTATTTTATATTTTATTTGGAAACAGGGTCTCACTAAGTAGCTGAGGCTGGCTTCGAACCTTTGCGATCCTCCTGTCTCATCCTGTCTCAGCCTCCCAAGCACAGGGATTACAAGTGTGCACCTCCACGCCTGGCTAGTAATTTAGTTTTTTTTTTTTTTTTTTTTTTTTTTTTTTTGGGTGATACTGGGAGTGGAACCCAGAGGCTTTCTACCTCCGGGCTATACTCCCAGACCCATTTTATATTTTATTTGGAAACAGGGTCTCACTAAGTTGCTGAGAGCCTCACTAAGTAGCCGAGTCTGGTTTCGAACCTGCGCAATCCTCCTGTCTCAGCCTCCCAAGCGCGGGGATTACAAGCATGCGCCACCACGCCTGGCTAGTAATTTAGTTTAATAAGTATGTTTCTTTTTGCTCCTGGGGATGAACTCAGGTCTTTGCACATACTAGGCAAGCACTCCACTACTGAGTTAAAACTCCAGTCCCATTAATTTTATTTATTTATTATTATTATTACTATTACTATTATTATTTGTGGTACTAGGGATGGAACTCAGGGGCAGTCTACCTCCAGGCTATACTCCCAGCCTGATTTTTTATTCTTTATTTGAAAACAGAGTCTCACTGAATTGCAAAGGGCCTCACTAGCTGAGGCTGTCATAAACTGCGATCTTCCTGTCTTAGCCTCCCAAATGCTGGGATTACAAGTGTGTGCCACCATGCCTGGCTCTCCAGTAAATTTTTATTTTTTTATTTTTTGTGACACTGGGGATTAAACCCAGGGGTGTTCTACCTCTCAGCCATGCCCCAAGACCTATTTTACTTTTTATTTTGAAACAGTCTCACCAAGTTGTGGAAGGCCTTGGGAGTTTCTGAGGCTGGCCATGAACCTGTGATTCTTTTCTATCAGCCTCCCAAGTCCTGGGATTGCAGGGCGTGCACTGTCACGCTCATCTCCTAATAAATATTCTTAAAATAAAAATTCTTAGTTTCTATAATCATAGAGTAAGAAGACTTGCTTCTGTGCCTTTTATGCATGATTTTACCTTTACATATTTTTGGTAAGACAATCAGAATATAGAGAGGAGTTTCATGCCAATGAGAAATTACCATATTTACATGAGAAATGTTTACCTTTCTATACTAAACTCTATATACTTACATAAAAATGTATTTGGTTGGTATGATGTTTTTCAATTTCAGTAAATTTATTTCAATATCTTCATATCTTTAAGGATTCAGAAGTGTGTTGAACAAATAAGAGATATTTTAATCATGATCATATTCTCATATTTAGTCAGAATATTTGTTTTTGGAATGATGCATTGAATGTTTTGATAGCTAAAAATTTTTTCTAAAGGTAATACACTTCTACCAAACATATGTCTTATAAATGTCTTATTTACTTGTATTATAAAAATTAATTTTAAAATTTTCTGTATTTTTTCAGAGGCTAACACTTTAGAAGATCAAGATGTTGACCAACTTGAGGATATTTGCACTGAATCATCAGAAAATACCCAGCTTGCACATTAATGTAAGCTTTTCTTGTGAAATTAAATAAACTATAATAACCTCAGTTATTTTACTCCCCACACCTACTGTAGCTTATCAGTTTTTTTTTTAATCTCAAACTTAGTTTAATCATAACCTTTAGCTATCCTCAAGGCAAACTAATTTAAAAGAAAATAATTTAGTAAGAAATATAATAAGAAATTAACTTAAAAATAACCTTGAAAGCAACAGTTTAAACCAAAGGGTGTTCTCAGGAGTACTGAAATATCAGTTGTTTTTGGAGGTAGATGTGCTCTATATCTCTTCTAAGAATAGCAGCACTTAAGGCACATTAAACTTGTAACTATGAGTGTGCTTTATGCTGTTCACAAATGGAAACTTCTATGAAATAAATTTCTCTTAAGTTAATGGCAAGATATGTTACTTACAATGGCGGCTGTAATTTTAGCTTGGGCAGACTTGCTCTCAGTCAGTGATTGTCAGCTGCACTGCTACACTGGAGACACTTGGAGAACTTTTAAAATGCTGCAACCCAAAGCCGGGCGTGGTGGCGCACGCTTGTAATCCCAGCGCTTGGGAGCTTGAGACAGGAGGATTGCACAGGTTCAAAGCCAGCCTCAGCTACTGAGTGAGGCTCTCAGCAACTTAGTGAGACCCTGTTTCCAAATAAAGTATAAAATAGGTCTGGGAGTATAGCCCAGAAGATAAAAAGGCCTCTGGGTTCCACCCTCAGTACCACCAAAAAAAAAAAAAATTCTGTAACCCAGTTCTCCCAATTCTCCTTTCCTTCTTCCACCCCCTTGGGAGGCTGATGAGACAGGAGGATGACAGGGTTTTTTTTTTTTTTTTTGGTGGTACTGGGGTTCCTGGAAGCCCTTCTACCTCCAGGCTACACTCCCAGACCTTGTATGTATATGTGTGTGTGTGTGTGTGTGTGTGTGTGTGTGTGTGTGTGTGTACTTTTTTTTTTTTTTTTTTTTTTGAAACAGGGTCTCTTAAGCCAGCGCAAATGGCTTCGTTTTCGCCTCCCAATCACAGGGATTCAGTGCGATCCTCCTGTTTCCGCCTCCCAAGCACGGGGATTACAAGTGTGTGCCACCACGCCCGGCAAGGATCACAGTTTTGAGGACAGTCTCAGCAAGTAGTGAGACTCTCATCAACCTAGTGAGACCCTGTTTCAAAATAAAATAGGGCTGGAGGTGTAGCTTTGAGGTAGAATTCCCCTGGGTTCAATCCCCAATGATAGACAGACAGACAGACAGACACACACACACACACACACACACACACACACACACACACTTTCCAGATGATTCTCATTGTAACTACTGTTACAAGTCCTGAAAACAGCTAATTATTTTTAAATTCAGGACCCCCACAGGCTCCTAGCAGCTGCAAAAGAGAGGGTATGTTCAAGGTTATTTAACCTTTCTGATTTCCTTATCTAAACTGTAGGATACTGGTTTTCAAACTTTAGCTGCTAAAGTCACCTGGAGTGCTTGTTAAAACCAGGTTATTTGCCCTATCTCTAGGAGTGGAGCCTGAGAATGTGTATTCTGTATAAATTCCCATCCCATGCCAAAGATGCAGGTCTAAGAGAGTTCTCGTTGTTTTAAAATCAGCCCAAAATAGCAAATTAATATTAATCTTATTCTTTCCTGTGGTATAAATTTGGGTTGTCACTTTGTACCTGAGTGCATATGTGTGTGTGGTACTGGGGATGGGACCCAGGGGCATTCCACCTCTGAGCTGAACCCCCAGCCCTATTTTATTTTTTATTTTGAAATAGGGTCTCACCTAGTTGCTGAGACTGGCCTTCAAATCTGATCCTCTTGTCTCAGCCTTCCCTGTACTGAGATTACAGGCCTGTACCACCAGACCCAGCTGGGTTGTCACTGTGTGTGTGTGTGTGTGTGTGTGTGTGTGTGTGTGTGTGTGTGTGTGTGTGACATATACTGGGGATGGAACCCAGGGGAATTCCACCTCTGAGCTGCACCCACAGCCATATTTTATTCTTTAATTTGAAACAGGGTCTTACTAATTGCTGAGCTGGCTGTGAACCTGTGATCTTCCTGTCTCAACCTCCCAGGTACTGGAATTAGAAGCATGAGCTGTCACATGTGGCTCTTACTTTTTTTTTTTTTTCTTGTTTAAGAATTATTTTATTAGCCGGGCGTGGTGGCGCACGCTTGTAATCCCCGCGCTTGGGAGGCAGAGACAGGAGGATCGCAGTGGTTCGGAGCCAGCCTCGCTGGCTTAAGAGACCCTGTTTCCAAATTTAAAAAATATATAAAATAGATCAGGGAGAGTAGCCCGGCGGTAGAAGGGCTTCAAGGAACCCCAGTACCACCAAAAAAAAAAAAAAGATTTTATTAAACCTTGAGTATACATGCTTTTAATATTCTGAGCAATGAAACGGGAAAACACATAAAGCATTTCTGATGCATGCATAAATGAAATTGTCCCCCCAAAACGCTCATGTTATTATTTGAGTCAAAAGTTCAGCTAGTTGCTTTATTATTGAAAACAATTTTTACTCTTTGAAAGAATTAGAGTTAATTGAGACTGCTTTAAGAAGAGTCAAGCCGGGCTTGGTGGCGCATGCTTGTAATCCCAACATTCAGGAGGCTGAAACCAGAGAACGGTTCGCAGACAGCCTCAGCTACTTAGTGAGGCCCTCTGTAACTTAGTGAGACCCTGTTTCGAAATAATAGGGCAGGGGGTGTAGCTCGGAGGTCAAATGCTTCTGAGTTTCGTCCCCAGACCCGCAAAAAAAAAAGGGGCAAAATACTTTCTTCTGACAAATCATAGGGACAAAGTTTAAACTACTTAATAAGTATCTATAATACTAAAATAAAAATTAATACCAAATTCTTTTTTCTCTTTACTAGAATATATGCTGCTGTAACATAAGAACAAGTTTAAGAAGATCAAAGCCACATGTACCTCCTGGAAGAAATTACAGTTCCCTACCAGGTAGAAATGTTAGGTTCTTCTCATTTTACCACGTAACCTGCTTTCTCTTTTCTTTTTCTCTTCATTTTGTTGGTGAGAATCTTCCTTTTTTAAGGCCTCCAACCTTTTTTTTTCTATTTCCCTGAGATCATCAGAGGTAGGAGTGTTCTGATAGATCAGGCGGGAATGCTCGTACAGTCATGCTCTTCATCCCCTGGATGTGCTGATGAGCCGAGCAAGGGGTGCATTGGTGACTTTTATAGATGGCTTACAAGTTTAGCATGGGAACTGACTTGTAGAGTGCTTTTGCGACAAAATATGGATTCTCTAGTTCATTGTTGGGTTTTATGCAAAACTGTTTTCTGTCACAGAGGTTTACTAAAATAGATACATAGCTCTTAGAAGCTGGAAGGCCGAGGTGGGGCCACTTTAAATTCCTGGTGTTTTTCTTGTGTTTGAAGTAAGCAAACATGGTAGACTCCATGAAACTAGTTTAATTCTGTTGCTGTTCTCATTACCATCTTTGTCACTTGAGACTAATGGAGTAAAAATATTGATTGGTTTTTGACTTATAAGGACACATGAATTCAATGTGTTTCACTATGGAGTTATGTAGGTTTTTGTATTCTGCCCATGTAAATTTACCTGTAGTAATATACATTATCTTCTGATCTTCACTAAATTAACTGTTGTTGCTTTAATATTACTTATTATTAAAGCCTGTGGTAAGCATGAAATTGGTCATTATGGAAATATTTTAAATTTAGGAACTACTACCTGACCTTTTAGAAGCAATACATCATCATAAGTTCTGTCCAGTGTTGCCTCCCAGGTCATCCTTAAAGGTATTCTGGCCTAGGATTACTGAGGTTTCACGTTGTGCAAAAACTTGTATCGGCTGGGTGAGGGCCGCTCGAGCTCTTCAGCCCTTGGGACATGCATGTCTGTAGGGTGGAAACTAGTGCCGTTAAATATTATCATTCTGAAATTCTAATTCTGCGCTTCTGTTAATAGAGCTATTAAATGACAGAGATTGGGGTAAATCTGTATTTTTCTAAAAATAGATTTATAAATTGATGTTAAAATTTTTTACCTTAGCCTTTTTCCTTGCAGACTATACGTAAATAAATTTTAGATTCAGTGATTTTTATTTTGCTTGAATTTTACTTTATTTGCAATTACAGTATTTGACTTACATTAAATTTATTTGTAAATTAAAAGAAAATTTCATGAATGTAACAGTTTAATTTTAACCCTCTTTCCATTAGGCTTAATAGGAAATGATATCAAATCCCTTCATTCCATCATTAATCCTCCAATAGCTAAGTAAGTATTATAATTCGTACTTTTTTTTTAATAGGCTGCTGAGAAAAGTTACAGGTTTTTTCTAATGCACATTATTAGTAAATATTGTAATTTCTGTGACTTTCTGTCCTGATAATTATAAGTAGATGATGATAGGTATCTTAAAAGTGGTTTTCTTTTCTCAGTGCTATAAAGTTTTAATGTGAAAATAGTACACTTTTCATGGAAATAAGCATAATATATTTTCTTTTTTGTTGTTGTTACTGAAGGTTGAACCCAAAGGAGTGTTACCTCTGAGTCACATCCTTAGCCTTGTTCTTGTATTTTAGTTTGAAACATGGTCTTTTTAGGTTCTTGAGAGTCTTGCTACGTTGTTGATGCTGTTCTAGAACCTGAGATCCTTTCTGATAGCCTCCATGTACTGGGATTACAAGCCTGTACCACCACACCTGGTTACAGAACATATTTTCAAGATTGTAGGTGGCTCTTTTGTTATTTAGTTACTTTGTCAGAGTAATGTAGTAGCATGTATTCTAAATGTTTTTTTGTTTTCCATACTTAATATAAGTCATAGAATTCAAATCACCTTTGAAGTTTACACAACATAAGTATTTTTGTTGTATATTTTACTAATGTACACCTCATAATGCATGTGTTTATTTTTCTTTTTCAAACAGAATCCGTAATATTGGAATTATGGCTCATATTGATGCAGGCAAAACTACTACCACAGAAAGAATATTGTACTATTCTGGATACACAAGAACACTGGGAGGTTAGAATGGATTCTTCCTCTCCCCACCCCCATTAGCTAAAGCATCACTGGAAAATATTTTGATTAAGAAGTCAACATAGAGACCTTGAGTATGATGTGGAGTCAGTGACGTCTAAACCACAGCATAAAGATAAGGTAGTTGCAACACCCACATAAAGGTCTGACTGGACTCAACTAAACGTGCAGACTCCCAAGGCTGTTGTGGGTCCCCACTGTTCTACTCAGAAGGCTTTAGGACAGGAGTCGTAGCTTACCATTAGCACTGGATATTTTTTCTACAAGAGCTGCCCTCAGGGAAGATATATTACTTGAGTTATGTAGCTCAGGTTATAGCTTTGCTCAATTCAGATACACATTTCCAATCAGAAGTTACTTTTTGTCAGGCGTGGTAGCACATACTTTTAATCCCAGTACTTGGGAGGCTGAGACAGGAGGATTGTGGGTTTGTGGCCAGCCTCAGTTACTTCGTGAGGCTGTCCACAACTTAGACCTGTTTGAAAATAAAGAATAAAAAATAGGGCTGGGACTGTAGCTCAGAGGTAATGCTCAGATACCCCTGAGTTCAATTGCCAGTACCAGACACACACACAGAAGTTATTTTTGTCATGTTGCCTAGCAACATAGTTGACATATTTATCTGGTTCCTGGGGGGGGGGGGGACTGGAAAGCTAAATAGAAGTCAAATTCTCACATAGAAAATGAACTTTATTAATCCTTAATCCAATAGTAATACCTAAATTTTGAATGTATTTTTTATGTAAAATATAAAAAGTGTGGTTCTTGACTAGGCATGCATATGTGGATTCCCATGTAGGTTTTAGATTTTGTATTTTTGTTTTGTTTTAAACTAATGCTGCCTTAGCCCAGCTCTGGAAATTAAGATTCAGATGGTCTAGTTTATGATACGAACCCTATTGGAAACCACTTCTCTAGACCCTTGGAAATGTCTGAGAGTTAACATTTATGAGGAAAAGAACAGCAGGATTTGAATTTTCCTGATGATACGTTCCTAAATGTATAACCACCTGAATTTCTCATAGAATGACTTATATAAATGAGCTGTATGACAGATAGAAACAGGGGAACATTGCTGGGTTTCCTGTGTTGTATCATGAATCTGATAACAATTCCTAACTCACATGCCAAGTTTGTATACCTGAAGGGATGATCTATTTTCTCAGTTACTATATTTTTAAAATTGTGACAAAATAATTTTAACAGTTGTTAAGTATACAGTACAGTGTAGGTTAAAATGCTTAAAATACCAGAAGCATTTCAAAATTTGGAATTTTTTGGATTTTAGAATATTTCCATGGTCTTTACCAGTTGATCATCATTAATCTGGAAGTCAGAAATAAAAAATGCTCCAAGATTTGAAACTCCAAAAACTAACTTTGGGTTTCCATAGGCCTAGGAACAAACTAAATTGTGCAGAACTTGCTGGTCCAAGGTTGATTTTATAAACTATAAATTAATAATCATAAAGAGGTAATGTGAAAAAGGTTTTTATCATTGCAGAAGACCTTACATGTTTTAAAAACTTACTGCTTCATTTAGAAATTATGGTTAGCTATTTTGTCTTTGTTACTTAATGATGTGTATTTTCTCTGGTAGCTATGTTGTCAATAACTGGCAGCACTGATACAAATCATAGATGTTAACAGATATTTGGATATGCTGACAAATACTTTTATTTTTCTTGTTTCCCCTGCTCTTGTTTGCATTACGTGTGTGCATATTCTTATATTGTATGCAAACAAAAATAAGGGAAAACTAGCTGCCATTTTAGGGGTTTGGTGCTGACATAAATAGTATAAGGCCATGATATCTCATATTCCTGAATTTTGAGTGTTAGCAAAATTATTTTTGTTAATTGTACTGCTTATAAATTTAATCAGAATAAAATGCATAGTTCAATAATTGTATTGCCTAGTAATTTGAGTGAGCTTACAGGATAAAGACTTGATATTGGAGAAGTTTTCCTTAGACTTTATTTGCATTTTGAAAATTTAACGAAAGGGATTTGGGAAAGATCATTTAACTTGGAAATCATTTTTTTTTCTCTACTTCTTTTCATATAGTTGCCATTTACCATCTACTGGATTAGGTACTTTATCCTTATAAAAACCAGCAAGGATAGGTATAGCTTTATTAACCTTATTTATTATAAGTAAATTAATTAATTTACTTAGGATCATAGAGTAGTATGTGATAAGGTTAGGATTTAAATCTAGGAATATCTGTTTTCCTTCGTTGCACTACTCTGCCTCCTATTAAGAGAATGGGAAGGATAAAAAGGGGATAGTGAAAGTCAAGCTAGAAAAGAAAAAATGAAAAAATATACAGTTCAGTAAAGTTAAAGGAAGACTACCTTTTAAAAAAAATTATTTTCTAAGATACTAGGGATTGAACACAGGGTCATTCCACCTCCGAGCTATGCCTCCAGTTCTATTTTTTATATTTTATTTTGAAATAGGGTCTCATTAAGTTGCAGAAGGCTTAATTAAGTAGCTGAGGCTGGCTGAGTACCTGTGATCCTCCTGTCTCAGCCTCTTAAGTACTGGGATTATAAGTGAATACTACTATACTAGTCTTGGAAAGAATATTTTTTATGACAAAATTACTAATCTTTCCAAAAAAGCTCTTTTTAGAATGAGGCTTTACTTAGAGAATGGATTCTAAATATTAAAGGCTCTAGATATTTATTGAGGGCTCTAAATATTAAACCAAATATTAAAAAAAATTTAAAGCATATTAAACTATGTCAGATAGATTTCAAGTGTCAGTAAAATACACTTGCCACTATAAACTGTGTCTGTTTTTCTGATTAGATGTCGATGATGGAGATACAGTGACAGATTTCATGGCTCAAGAGCGAGAAAGAGGCATTACTATTCAGTCAGCTGCTGTTACATTTGATTGGAAGGGATATAGAGTCAATCTGATTGATACACCAGGTATGGCTCTGTTTCACCAAAAGAGCACTGCTGTATCATTGGGCTTTTTGGTTTGCTTGTGTGGGGTTTATCATTTGGGGTTTTTCGCTTTTGTTTTTTCTGTGGTAAAATTGTAAAAAATCAGAAGTTTATCATCTTAGCCATTATTAAGTGTATAGTTCAGTAGGTATTAACTATGTTCACATTACTGTGAAACATCTCCAAATCTGTTCACTTTGCAGAACTAAAACTCTATATTCATTAAAAACTCCTCCTCTTTGTCCCCTGTCCCCACCCTCGGTAACCATTGTTTTGATTTCTGTGTCTGTCTGTGGCTTGGCTACTTTAGATACCTCCTGTAAGTGGAGTCATATATTTGTCCTTTTGTGATTGGCTTATTTCACTTAGCATAAAGTCCTCAAGGATCATTCGTGTTGTAGCATGTGACAGGATTTCCTTTCTTTTTAAGTTGCACAGTATTCCATCGTACATACAGTGACTATCTCTTGGTATCTAGGACCTCTGTGGGTAGCAGAAATCTTGAGATGATCAAATCCCTTACATAAATGGCTTAATATTTGTATATAATCTACAAAATGCTCTTGTGTGCTTATGGTAAGTAATATATAGATGCTGTATAAATGTTGTTATGCTTTATGTTTAAGGAATAGACAAGAAAAAAGTCTGCACATGTTCAGTTCAGACCCAGTTTCTTTTTTTCTGGATATTTTTAATCTGACTGATTGAATCTATAGCTACAGAACTCATGGATGTGGAGGGGTGACTCTATACCACATTTTGCTGATCCACTCATTCATTGAAGGACACGTGGGTTACTTTCACCTTCTGGCTATTGTGAATAATATTGCTATGAGCATGAGTTTACAAATGTCGTTTTAGACTCAACACTTTTGGCTATATTCTCAGAAATGAAATTCTGATCATATCACTGTTTTGTTTTTAAAACAGTTTTAGCCATGCGTGGGGCATACACTTGTAATCCCAGTACTTGGGAGGCTGAGACAGGAGGATCGCAGGTTTACAGCCAGCCTCAGCTATTTAGTGAGGCCCTCTACAACTTTGTAAGACCATGTTTCAAAATAAAGAATAAAAAATAGGGCTAGGGTTATAGCCTAGAGGTAGAATGCACTGGGTTCAGTCCCTAGTATCATATGCACAAAAAAAGTAAAATTAAACTAAAATTAAAAAAATAAAGCCAAGCATGTTGTCCCGTGCCTATAATCCCAGTATTTGAGAGGCTGAGACAGGTGGATTGCAGGCTGAAGAACAGCCTCATCAACCTAGTGAGACCTTGTTTCAAAATAAAAAATAGGGCTCAGGATATAGCTCAGAAGTAGAATACCTCTGGGTTCAGTCCCCAGTACCACAAGATAAATAAATAAAACAATTTTAAGTATTTCTCATCTTTGTCTTAGGTCATGTGGACTTCACCTTGGAAGTTGAGCGCTGCCTAAGAGTCCTGGATGGCGCAGTAGCTGTATTTGATGCCTCTGCTGGTGTAGAGGTAAAAAATACTGGGAAAGTAATGCATATCATGATTTTACAATAATATAATTTATCAGAATTAGTTGATTATAATTCCTTATTTAGTAATAAGTTAACATAAATCAAATTAGTTTTAAAGTAAGTAGGAACTTAATGAAATGTAATCTGTATATGATATCAGCTATTTCATAGTAAGGACATTTTGCTCTTCTGTAAGAAATGTAGAATTAATGTCAAGAACTGTGAAGGGAAATCTGGGTGTGGCACACACCTGTAATCCCAGGAATTTATAATCCCAGCTGTGTCAGGAAGATCAAAAGTTCAGGGTCAGCCTGGACGGCTTAGTGAGAACCTGTATCAAAATAAAGAATAAGAAAGGGCTAGGAATGTAGCTTAGTGGTAGAGTGCTTGCTTAGCATGCATGAGACCCTGGGTTCAATTCCTAGTAGTGCAAACAAACAAACGAACGAACGAATGGTGACGAGCCTGAGGTTCTATGTTACTTTTCAAACTAGCAAGTGCTGTAGTTTAATGGATTCTTGAAGCAGACAAAAAAATTACTGGGTAAGAGACAAACTATTAGTCATAGAAATAACAATAATCAGAGTATCATTATTTTCTTGTACTAATTCCCCAAGTCCCAATGTCTAGATGGTGACATGAAGAGAGTCAGGTGACACCTGCAAAGGAATTCTGTGCTTAGGGAATAGAATTTTACTGATTTTTGTGATACTTGGCATTAAACCTGGGACATATTACCCCTGACTACACTCCATCCCTATGTTATTGTATGTATGTGGCACTAAGGATTGAACCCAGAGGAATTCCACCTCTGAGCTACACCTCAAGCCTTTTTTTTCTTTAATTTTTATTTTTTTGATATAGGGTCTTGCTAGTTTGCTAAGTCTCACCATGTTGCTAAGGCTGTTCTTGAACCTGTGATCCTCCTGTCACAAGCTCCCCAGTACGGGATTGCGGCCATGCACCATCATGCTCAGTATTATTTTTTATTCTGAAAGAAGGTCTTACTAAATTACTGCTCACTGCTGGCCTTGAACCTGTAATCCTTCTTTACCAGCTTCCCAAGTTTTGGGATTATGGATGTGTGCAGCCACCATACCTGGGTAGAATACAAATATTTTGTAATTTGCAGGAAATATTCCTGCCTTTTGCTGTGGAAGGAGACATTATTTTCCAGATGTGTAAGCAAACCTGCCTTTTGCTCTAGGGAGAGATATTATCTCTATCTTCCAAGGCTGTTTGCTATGCAAGCATCCTCAAAAAGATGGTCCAGAAGGACAGAAATCAGTGTCTCTCCCAGCATAGCATGCAGACACACTATCTCCCAACAAGTATTCTAAAGGTCGTTAGGCTGAGAATGTAGCTCAGTAGTGGAGCCCTTGTCTAGCATGCATAAAGTCCTGGGTTCGATCACCAGCACCCACAAAGATAAATAAAATAATAGAAAATAAAATAAAGTTTTTAAAATTAATTTTGAAAATTGCTAGTGGAGTGCATTATGTCCTCTTTGTAGCTGGTGTCCTTCTCATCCTATAATCCTTAATCAGCTCTATGTTGAATATAGAAACTATATTAGTCCTTTTATTTTAAAGTTACCAGCTGTGATATTAGGTTAAGTGATCAGAGTTAATATATTTAATAACAGGATAAAGTGACATAATATAGTACACTGTAAAGAACATATTACGTATGATGTATTCCTGCCAAAAGTATTTGGCCCATATCTAATCATGAGAAAATAATCAGAAATTTAAATGAAAACACTTTTTGTGGATAAAAAGAACAAAAAACTTTCTAGGAGGAAAAATAGCCAGAACATTTTGAAAACTAAAAAACCAGTCTTTCAGTGTAAGCATTATGAAGGATTAGACGGAACGCTGAAGAGTTAGTCTAGATTAAAGGATTCAAAAAGAAAAGAAAATAAATGTATTTCATGAACTTTGGTTGGATTCTGGATCTAAAAATAAGTTACAGCCGGGCGTGGTGGCGCACGCTTGTGATCCCCGCGCTTGGGAGGCTGAGACAGGAGGATCGCGCAGGTTCGAATCCAGCCGCGCTGGCTTAAGAGACCCTGTTTCCAAATAAAAATATAAAAAATAGGTCTGGGAGTGTAGCCCAGAGATAGACGGGCTTCCAAGAACCCCAGTACCACACCAAAAAATAAAATAAAATAAAATAAAAAATAAAAATAAGTTACAGAGAACATCATTGGGAAAACTTGAATATGGGTTAAATGTATTAGATAAAAATGTGTCAAACCTTAAATTTTCTGAATGTGATCATTCCTTAATTGGTTGTTTAGGAGAAAGTCCTTATTCTTTGGAAATACTTGCTAAAGTATTTAAAGTTTAAGTGTGGCGATACCTGCAGCCTACTCTTATGATCCAGCCCTCAGCCACTTACACTCTCGGTATTAGTTTGGGCCCTTTGAGAAGTAGATACCCATATTGGGTCAGATATGTGGGAGTTTTATTGAGTGAAATACCTATGAAGAACAAGGGAGAAAAGAGAGAAGGAGGGGAGAGTACGTAGACCACAGTGCAGGTCTGGCACCTGTGAAGGCTGCTACAAGGATTGGGTAGGATGCATCTTGGACTGCAGTGTGGTTCCAGACTGATTTGGCCAGGTGAGTGGGGAGTCCTTGAGCCAAACTTCCTTTCTACCTCCGGTCTATACTCCCAGACTTATTTTATACTTTAATTGGAAACAGGGTCTCACTAAGTTGCTGAGAGCCTCACTAAGTAGCTGAGGCTGGCTTTGAACCTGTGCGATCCTCCTGTCTCAGCCTCCCAAGCGCGGGGATTACAAGCTTATGCCACCATGCCCAGCAGTATTTTTATTTTTTGAAGCAGGGTCTCACTGAGCTGCGAAGGGCCTCACTAAGTAGCTGAGGCTATCCATGAACCACAATCCTCCAGTCTCCACCTCCCGAATGCTGGGATTACAAGCGTGCTCCACCATACCTAGCCTAACAATTTCTAAGGATATAAGAAGCATATGTTATAAAAGGAGAAAGTCTGATTAAACTTTTCAAAATTGCGTCCGTTCATTAAAACTAAAAGCAACAAAAATAGATGACAAAAACACGAATAATATAAGCCTCGACTGAGAAAAATATTTATAACTTAAAGTATTATGTGAATGCTAAATTTCCTGAATGAAATAATCATATTGTTTGTATAGGAGATTGTCATTATTCTTAGGAGATATATGCTGAAATTTTTATAATACATATGACCAAGGAGTTGTATCAGGATTTACTAAGAGTCATTAACAACAACAATAACAACAATCTTGTTTAAAATATTTAACAAAAGACTTGAATGAACATTTTATAAAAAAAAAAAAATTTGAATGACCAGAAAGCACAATGTCATTAGTCATCACAATAATGCAAATTAACAAAGACATACCATTTTGTACCTTCAAGAACACTTAAGAATAGTAGTGCCTGGTATGGTGGCACACACCTGTAATCCCAGTTACTTGTGAGGCTAAGAAAGGAAGTTTGAGTTCAAGGCCAACCTGGACAATGTGGTGAGACTACTTTGCAAAACATAAGTAAAAATAAAAAGAGTGATAGTAAATTTGGATGAGAGTGGGGAGCAACTGGAACTCTTACACGTCATTGATAGAACTGAAAATTAATACAACCACTTTCGAAAACTATTTGGCAGTTTCTTATAAGGTAAAATGTACACCTAACAATTCTCCTATATAGTTATCTGAGGGAATTTAAACATTTGTTCACTAAGAACTTGTTGAGAGTTTTTATAGTAACTAAATTCATAATGGTCCCAAACTAGGAACAACCCAAGTACATATCCACAGGTGGGTAGAAAAACAAACTGCTACATTTATATAAACAATTATGGTACTGTAAAAAGAATGAACCACATACTGCAACAGGGTGGATGAATTTCATAAACATGTTGAGTCAAAGAAGCCATGCTGTTTATATAAGGTTCAAAACTAGAATGAATCTGTAGTGACACATATCAGAACAGGTTGCTGATAGAGGGAGAGAAAGCATGAGAAAAATTTCTGGAGTCATAGCATGTTTTATGTCTTAATTGGAGTATAGTTACACAAAAGTCTATTTTTATCAAAACTCTTTGAGCTATATATACTTAAAGTCTGTGTATTTTATTTTATATAATTTTACCTAAACAAATAACAAATTGGCTTCTATTGCATCTAGTGTTAGCACACTAGGCTTTTTATGCATTGCTTCTGAACTGTTGGACTCCATTAGGTACAGATGTTTTAGCAGACTCGGTGTATGTTACTTAATATGTGTTAAAATTGAAATCAATAGAAACACATGGGAATTATAACAAATAATACAGGTATTGCCAGGCATGGTGGCTAAAACTTATAATCCTAGTAGTACTTAGGAGACTGAGACAGGAGAATCACAGGTTTGAGGGCAGCCTTAGCAAGTGGTAATACTCTCAGCAATATAGGAAGACCTGGTTTCAAAATAAAAATAGTCCGGTGTGTAGCTTGGAGGTAGATGCCCCCAAGGTTCAATCCCCAATAACACACACACACACACACACACACACACACACACACACACACACACACACTGCAAGTATTGTTTTTTCCATTCTTAAAACCTCTATAGTTTACATAAACATTTAAATATCACAATGAAATATGTTATTTTTATCATAATAGAATTTATATTATATACTTCTGTTCTTTTTAATCTCTTATCAATTGACTAAAGCAAAAGACCCTTTTTCACTCATCAGAAAAATGGCATTAATTCCAAATTGTGATGCATACTAGGAAAGAACACCAAACAAAGAGTAGGTCTTTTACTTCTCAGCTTACTCCTCACGACTCCTAGTACCTCTCAGGTACTAACTTTGTGTGGAGCCTGGTCCCCCCAAAATACTATTCTTAGTTTGAAGCTTACTTTTTATCTCACTTCATCATATTCTCAGCTATGTGAACCTGATAACAAAAGAGTAACCTTAGAAATACAGTTTAACTATATGCTAGAGTCA
Source organism: Muscardinus avellanarius (assembly GCF_963383645.1). NCBI lineage: Eukaryota > Metazoa > Chordata > Mammalia > Rodentia > Gliridae > Muscardinus > Muscardinus avellanarius. The sequence goes on along the minus strand of NC_137786.1, from coordinate 61,959,572 downwards.
GGCCCAGTTCCGTGTTACTGTAGATTCTTGGATCTATTCATTCCATGTCTACTAGCAGTTTTGTCCAGAGTGTGTGTGTGTATTTGCCTGAATATATTTATACATCATATATATATATGGATTTTTTTCTTTTTCTTCCTCTCATCCTTGCTTTAGGCCCAGAGTGTCACAGTGTGGAAGCAAGCTGATAAACACAAGATACCTCGAATCTGTTTTTTAAACAAGATGGACAAAAATGGAGCAAGGTATCTAAAATATATTTCTTTGGCTTATCAAAGTGAGAATACAGTTTGAGCTTTTCATGGACTACAACTTAAGTTTAGAAATGGCTGTTCTTCCCAAAGAGTATAATGGGATCCTAATTATTACCTAAAATAATTTCAAGCTGCCTGTGGTGGCACACACTTGTAATCCCAATTCTTAGGAGCCTGAGAGTTTCGGGAGGATCGCAGGTTTGAGGACAGATTTAGCAAGTAACAAGGTCCTGCACAACTTAGGTTCTCTACAGCTTAGTGAGACCTTGTTTCAAAATAAAGGATAAAAAATAGGGCTAGAGATTTAGCTCAGAGGTACAATGACCCTGAGTTCAATCCCCAATACCACCAAAAAAAAAAAAAAAAAACCCAAACAAAAAAAAGCAGCTAATTCATAGGTTAAATAGCAATTTGGGATTAATAGAGAGCTGATACGTTATAAATCAACCTGTATCTAATATAGAAAGGTGGAATGATATTTTCTGGGTTCTCTTTAGAACTGTCTGTGGTAATTCCTGTGTTGCTGGGGATTCCTACACTCCCCCTCATCTCTGCAGATAGAGTAGAGAATCATTTCCTGTAGTTGTTTCAGAGATGGTGTTCTTGCTTGTCCACTTGTCAGGATAACAAGCTCTCAACAAAGAACTGGGAAGGGAGAATGTACTTGCTATAGGACCCAAATATGAGGTAGAAGTGATTAGTGCTGAGATATGGTTGTCATGCTCATTGACTTACAGAGTGGTAATCCAAAATGGATACATTGTTCCAAAAACATAATTTTGAGAGTCAAAAATATATGAAGGATTTGGAGAAAATGTGAAAGGGAAAGAATAAGGAATATTAAGGATTCCAGGAGAAACGTGATAGAGAAAGATCCTAGTCTGTGGTGGGACAGTGGCAAAAACAAAATAAAAGCTATCTTTCCCCTATGACTGCACAGTTGTATGCTTTGTGTTCACAGAATTCTCCACAGTAATTCTAAGGCTGTTTGTTTAAAGGACGCTTGACTTAATTGGTAGTAACACAATGACCTTTAAGACGTGCGAGGCTCAAGTTCTGATCTTTCCTGTTTGGACTTCCTCGTGGTGGATGGAAGTACTTTTTACTCAATGGTAGTGCCTATGGTGATGGAGAGGGAGATGCCGGGATACTAGGCTGGCTCTCAGAGATACTGGGACTAAGATGAACTGCATGTATATATAAATGAACCTGTGTGCCCAAGATGGCAGGTGTGCCATAGGTAGTCAACCCCAGTGTTAACTTAGAAATGAATAGCATAGCATATGATATTAAGAATGCTTGAAATAAAACTATAGAAAATGTAGTCAGTCTGGCTTAGAAGAAACATGGCAGCCTGTATGGTAGCAAGTCTAGCTATAGAAGAAAGAATTATTGATTCAAGTGAAGACTTGCATTAATTTAAACTTATGTGACTTTAATCAATTCATTTAACCTTAATCTTAAAGTTTAGTTATATGATACAACAAAAATACCCTAAACTTCTGCATGGCAGGATCATGGTAGACATTCAATCACTGTTACCTGAAATTGATATAAGGTTTGTTCCGGATACTGTAGAAGCTGTTCAAATGGTGAGCAATAGCTGGGCATGATGGCACTAGCCTGTAATCCCAGTACTTGGAAGGCTGTGCAAGTTCACAGCCAGCCTCAGAAACTTAGGAAGGCCCTCCATAACTTAGTGAGGTTCCTGTTTCAAAATGAAGTAGTGCTAAGGATGCAGCTCAGAGGTAGAAAGAATGCCCCTATGTTCAGTCCCCAGTGTCACACCATAAACAAAAGTGAACATAGGGAGAATAAAGGTGTAGAGAACATCCTTGAACCTGTTATAAGAATATTTTACTAAAATTTTTTAAATTTTATTTTACTTTTTTACGGTACTGGGGATTGGAACCCAAGGGCTTTCTACCTCCAAGCTATACCCTCAGACCTGTTTTTTATTCTTTATTTTGAAACAGTCTCACTGAGTTGCAAAGGGCCTCACTAAGTAGCTGAGGCTATCCATGAACTGCAGTCCTCCTGTCTCAGTCTCCCAAATGTTGGGATTACAAGCACACACTACCACGCCCGGCTTTTACTGTATTTTTGACCAGAATTATTTTTCTTTCTACAGTTTTAACTATGCAGTTGAAAGCATCAGAGAGAAGTTAAAGGCAAAGCCTTTGCTTTTACAGGTAAATTGGTTATATATAATATCAGCTTTGTTTTCTTACCAGTTTATTTATTGTGACATACATTTTTGAAGCTATGTCAATTCTCCTTTGGAAGAAGTTGGGATAGAAATAAAAATAGCTATAGCTGGGTGTGGTGGCGCACGCTTGCAATCCCTGTGCTTGGGAAGCTAAGACAGGAGGATTGCGCAGGTTCGAAGCCATCCTCCGCTGGCTTAAGAGACCCTGTTTCCAAATTAAAAATATAAAATAGGTCTGGGAGTGTAGCCTGGAGGTAGAAGGCCCCTGGGTTCCATCCCCAGTACCACCAAAGAAAAAAAGACAAAAGAAAAAAAGAAATAAAAATAGCTACAGATAATGGTAAGGAAGATCCTAGACATTTTGGTTAGAGTGATATAATTAGGTAAGCTTATCACTGACACTGCTAAGTGAGTGATGATTTAGTCATGTTAGTCTTTCTGGTTTACAGTTACCAATTGGTGAAGCCAAAACTTTTAAAGGAGTGGTTGATGTAATAAGGAAAGAAAAACTTGTTTGGAATTCTAATTCAGATGATGGAAAAGACTTCGAGAGAAAACCCCTCTTAGAAATGAGTGATCCTGAATTGCTGAAGGAGACAGTTGAAGCAAGGAATGCCTTAATTGAACAGGTAAAATAAAATACTTGGAACTTAAAATTGCATAAGTACTTGAAAACATTTGAACATATTTTATTGTGAAATATTATGTAAAATTACATATGGAATATGTAAAGAATAATGACTAATAACCCCAATATGTATATATACCCACAGACACATAGGAAATAAAATATTAGCAATGCCTTTGAATCTGTCATTTCCTGTTTATGTCTTTTCCATGAATCATCTTCCTGACCTATTTAATTGTTTGCATGTTTGTTTATATTTTGGTCCTGGGAGTTGAACTCAGGACCTTGTACATTCTAAGTATACACTATACCTTCCAGTCTCTCCCCAATATATTATTTGAGTATTTATTCTTCATATGTTTTTCCTTATAGTTTACCACAAATGTTTATAGCCCTAGATAACGTAGTTTTTTGTAAAATATACATAAGTGGAATAACTGTTTTATTATATTATTTCATATTATGAAGATTCACCCATGTTGTTATGACTTACTCACTTTCAGTCTTAGATGGTGCTTCAATATATGATTATACCACAGTTTTTTTTTGTCTTTTCTACTGTGGATGGACTTAAAGGTTTTCTTTTTTGCTATTACAGTTTTGCTGTGAACATCTGTATGTCTCTTGCACACATGTGCAATAGTTTCTTGAGGGTTAAATTTTAGGAGTAAGCTGGGAGTGGTGGCACATGCTTATAATCCCAGTATTTGGGACGTTGAGATAGGAGGATTGCAGATTCCAGGACGGCCTTAACATGTAGTGAGACTCGTATCAACCTGACAAAGCCCTGTTCCAAAAAATAAAAACAGAATAAGGCTGGGGGTATAGTTTGGAGATAAACTGCCCCTGGGTTCAATGCCCAATATCCCTTCTTTCGCCCCCCCCCACACACACACATACACACAACATCAGGAATAGAATTGTTGGTCAAAGGATCTGTCCAAGCCAGGTGTGGTGGCTCTAGTTGAGGAACACATATTATCTCATCTTCTAGGATATGATAATATATAATAGAAATAGAAAATTTGAGACCATCAGTAGCTAACAATGGGTGCCAATTAAAAGAAATATATAAATATGTATAAAATTCAGAGAACAAGACCAATGCACATGCAGTGAGATATCTTTAGTCAAAACAAACTCAGAAAATACATGTTGGCAAAGATGGAGAGAAATTGTCTTCATGTGCTATTAGTGGAAATGTAGTGATACAGTTTCTGTGGAAATCTATATAGAGGTTCCTCAAAAAATTGGAAATTGAAATTTTGATCCAGAAGTTCCATTTTGGATATATACCCCAAAGAACTGAAAACAGGGTCTTTAAAGAGATATTTTGCAAGCTGTACGTGGTGACACATGCCTGTAATCCCAGTACTTGGGAGGCTGAGAGAGCAGGATTGAAGGTGGCAGCCAGCCTCAGCAGCTTAGTGAGGCCCGCTAGTTAGTGTGACTCTGTTTCAAAATAAAAATAAGATAAATAGGGCTGGGTGTGTAGCTCAGAGGTAGAATGCCCAGGGTTCAGACCCTATTGCCACATACACACAAAAAGAGAGATTTGCACATCCATGTTCCTAGCAGCATAATCCAAGTAGCCCAAACGTGGAAGCAACAGTGTTCATCAGTAGATGAATGAGTAAATAAACTGTGATATGCATGTGCAGTCGAATATGATCCAGTCTTTAAAAGGAGGGAAATTCTGACAAGAGGTTCAACATGGGTAAATATTGAGGACAGTACATGAAGTGAAATAAACCAGTAGCAAAAAGACAAATACTGTATGATTGCACTTCTGTGTGGTAATCTAGAGTAAATTCAGAGGCAAAGTAGAATGGGAATGGTGGGGACATTTACTGCCTTCCAGGAGGGTGGTTAGGTACATCTCTGCTGTAGTTGACTCTGTTAAGAGTGGTTTTCTCACCTAGTTTGAACATTTTTGCTCCTTTGTACTGTTACCAACTTTGAAAATGTTTTTGTTAATATGTTATCAACTGAACTGTCTTGTTTTCTGTAGGCAGATGATTATGAAAAGAACATAAGCTAGATAGTTGTATTTTTTTATTATTGAAGCAGTGCCAATGTCCTTCAACTTAAATTTACTTTCCTTCAGGGCAAGTCGGCAGTAACATCAATTCATTTAGTTTAACTGTCTTTGGAAACCTAGTTATCATTCAGAATGTTAAAGGGATACCACCAGATGAAACTTTTTATGAATTGAAACTCCCAAATTTATCTAGTAAATAGTAATGCGTTGTATATATATTACTATTGGCTGAAAATTGTACATATTCTTTTAGCTCTTGTGAGCAGTCTAAGTAGATAACACTTTATTGAGAGGCTTTATCAGGCTTTGGCTTTCTGTGAATTTAGGAACCTCATAATCGCAGATCTTCAGTTTCAGCTTTTCTTTGAAAGAAAACTCTCTTTAGAAAATGTGAACTGTTGGTCAGCCTGGATAAGGTAGATCATGTAGTTGTCTTAAAGTATTTGAATAATAATTATTCACAAATAATTAATATTTGTGGCATTTGGACAAGTTAATTAACTTAATAGTTATGAAAATAAATGCTGGTTATGAAATTTAAAGCCTTTCTTTATAGGTTGCAGATTTGGATGATGAATTTGCTGATTTGGTTTTAGGAGAATTTAGTGAAAATTTTGATTTGCTACCAGCTGAAAAGGTATTTGTATTATTAAGTTGCTTTGATAAAATTTTACTAATTGGATGTAGTTTAATTTCTCTGTCTTAGGTTTTTTTGTTTTGTTTTGTTTTACTTTGCATACTATTAGAAAATGCTGGCTTAAAATTTAAGGTAAAATCACTACTAATATAGGTACTTTAGCAATGCCCACAATATACTATGTTCAGATTAGCAATTAAATCTTTTTACTTATAAAGTCAGGATCAGTTAATTCATATTTTATAGCCTTTCCTCTTCATTCTGATTATTTTTCTAAGGATGTTTAGGAAAATCACAGGTCGAAACGATCATTTTTCTCAGTGTTTTTCTAAATGTTTTAATTTTTAATGGAAACATTTATTTATGGTAATATATATATATATATATATATATATATATATATATATATTTTTTTTTTTTTTTTTTTTTTTGGTGGTACTGGGGTTCCTGGAAGCCCTTCTACCTCCGGGCTACACTCCCAGACCTATTTTTTATATTTTTATTTAGAAACAGGGTCTCCTAAGCCAGCACGCGCGGCTGGCTTGGAACCTGTGCGATCCTCCTGTCTCCGCCTCCCAAGCGCGGGGATTACAAGCGTGCGCCACCATGCCCGGCATGGTAATATATTATTAAAACTGAAAAGAAGTAGGCAAGATATTGATAGTAGTTTAATTATGACAATTTTCTTCAAGGAATCTGACAGGAACCTTCCCCATGATTTGACAACTTTATTGCTTATTTTTCTTTCTGAAACATAAGTTGCTAAGTAAAATGTTTCTAAGTGGTAATCTGTACTATGTGGCCCCCAAAAAAGCCCAGTAAATTCACTGAGTTATCATCCATGAAAAGAATGAAAAACACAAGAGGTGAGGCATATATCTGAACCACTTGAAGTCAGAGACAGGAAAAAAAGTGAATTTTTTTCCCTTTTGAATGAAATGCCATGATCTTTTGAATCTTTTGGTTAGCACTTGAATGTTTAAACGTCATGTTTACTAATCCTACTGTCATGTAATTTGTAATACGAATTCTGATTTCAGAGATCTCACAATCTAAAGTGGAATTGGCCTAACAATTCTTTTTTTTTTTTTTTTTTTTTAATGGGTTTGGGGATGGAACCCAGAGGCATTTGACCTCCAGGCTACACCCCCTGCCCAATTTTTTATTCTTTATTTTGAAACAGGGTCTCACTGAGTTGCAGAGGGCCTTACTAAGTAGCTGAGGCTGTCCACGAACCGCGATCCTCAGGTCTCAGTCTCCCAAATGCTGGGATTACAAGCATGCGCCACCACGCCCAGCCTAACAATTCTTATTATCAACACATCCAGTCTTTGCTTGATTTTTGAGGTCTTAAAAAAATTTTTTTTTTTTACTTTCTCTTCTCATCTTCCTGTTAAGACTATTGGGGTTGAATCACAAGAGTATTAATTTGTTTATTCAAGAAATATTTTTGAAGCCAGGTATGGTAGCGCTTGTAATCCCAGCACTTGGTATGTTGAGACAGGAGATCACACAGGTTCAAAGCCAGTCTCAGCTACTTAGTGAGGCTCTCAGTAATTTAGTGAGACCCTGTTTCCAAATAAAGTATAAAATAGGTCTGGGAGTATAGCCCAGAGGTAGAAAGCCCCTGGGTTCCACCTCCAGTACTATAAGGAAGGAAGGAAGGAAGGAAGGAAAGGGAAGGAGGGAGGGAGGGAGCGAGGGAGGGAGGGAAGGAAGATTTTTGAGCCAGGCATGGTAGCTCATGCTTGTAATCCCAGTACTTGGGAGGCTGAGACAGGAGGATCACAGGTTCGTGGCCAGCCTACTTAGTGAGGCCCTCCACAACTTAGTGATACCCTGTTTCAAAATAAAGAATAAAAAATAGAGCTGGGGTTTAGCTTGGAGTTATGAAGCCCCTGGGTTCAATCCTCAGTATTGAAAAAAAATTTTTTTAGCTTGTTTTTATATTTCAAACTTTCCTAATTTGGGAGGATTTCGCATTATTTTTATGGGGTTTACTGTGGTGTGCATAGGGATTTTACATTCTAATGAAAAAGAGATAATAAATCTCTAACATGTAGGTAGTGGTTAGTGTTATAAACAAAAGGAAAGCTATAAAGAATGATGGAAGTGTGGTAAGGAGTGCTGTTTTACGTGGATGACTAGAGAGGGTCTCTAATTTTGAGAGATTGTAAGAGACCAGGATCCTGCACACAAAATAAATGCTCACTTATGTCTGTTTCATAGTTACAAAGTGCCATACACAGAGTAACACTGGCTCAGATGGCGGTGCCCGTCCTTTGTGGAAGTGCCCTGAAGAACAAAGGTGTGCAGCCCTTGCTCGATGCTATTACTACGTATTTGCCTTCACCCGAAGAGCGCAACTATGAATTTCTGTAAGTATGTGATAACATAGATTAAATTTCTATAGCCTTGAAAAGACAGGTGGGTGTAACAAGTAGGCCCTGTTTCATAAGTAGTTAAATCACCATTTTTGACTAACAGATGAAAAAAAAATTGTATATATCTATATTTTGTGGTACTGGGGTTCCTAGAAACCCTTTTACTTCTGGGCTACACTTCCAGACCTATTTTTATACTTTTTTATTTGAAAACAGGGTCTCTTAAGCCAGTGCGGCTGGCTTCAGACCTGTGCCATCCTCCTGCCTCTGCCTCCCAAGCGCGGGGATTAGAAGCGTGCGCCACTGTGCCCGGCTGACTTTTTTTTTTTTTTTTTTTTGGTGGTACTAGGGGTGGAACCCAACAGCTTTCTACCTCCAGGCTACACTCCCAAACCTACTTTTATACTTTTATTTGGAAACAGGGTCTCACTAAGTTGCTGAGAACCTCACTAAGTAGCTGAGGCTGGCTTCGAACCTGTGCGATCCTCCTATCTCAGCCTCCCAAGTGCGGGGATTACAAGTGTGCACCACCATGCCCAGCTGAAAAATATTTTTTTATTAATATAATATAAAACCGTAGTAACCTTTACTTGAAAGTGACATTTTTCATCATTTCTTAAAACCTGCCAGATGTACAGATGGCTTTTCACTGTGTAAAAGTGTAAGTTTTGACCCTGCCATCTTTTTTGTTTTGTTTTGTTTTGTTTTTTGTGATACAGAGGGTGGAACCCAGGGGATTTTCTAACTCCAGGATATACTCCCAGACGTATTTTATACTTTATTTGGAAACAGGGTCTCACTAAGTTTCTGAGAGTCTCACTCAGTAACTGAGGCTGGCTTTGAACCTGTGTGATCCTCCTGTCTCAGCCTCCCAAGCGCTGGGATTATGAGCGAGAGCCACCACACCCAGCTGCCATCTTGTTTTTAAAAAAAGTTTGCTAAACATTCAGTTGATGTGTTTATATTCATCTAGACTTCAGGATTTTCCTGCAAGCTCAAAGTATTTTGTGGCTATTAAGAAAGGTTACTTTTTACTCCTGCTGTCACTAATAGCTTTATACTAAGTAATAACTCCTCTAAAATTTGAGTGAGCATTACACAAAATAGCAGAGAAGTGGACTTCAGATGTGTGTGTGTGTGTGTGTGTGTGTGTGTGTGTGTGTGTGTGTTTGTGTGTGTATGTGTCACTTGGCATTGAACCCAGGGACATTCTACATCTGAACTATAGGCCCAGTCCTTTCATTTATTTATTTTATTTTAAAACAAGGTCCCATTGCTGAGGCTCGCCTTGAAACTGTGTTCCTCCTGTCTCTATATTTGTATTTGTTAAAGTTAAAAATTGAAAGGAAGCCAGGCATGATGGTGTACACCTGTTCTTGGGAGGCTGAAACAGGAGGATCATAGGTCCAAGGTCAACTTCAGCAAATTAGCAAGACCCTTAGCAACTTAAGGGGTCATAAAATTAGGGCTAGGAGTATAACTCAGAGGTAGAATGCCCCTGGGTTCAACCCCCAGTACAAAAAAAATAAAAAGAATTGAAGGGATAGAAATACAATTGGAGAAGTCCTATAATAGAGCTTAATTTAATAACCTACTTTGAGTTTACTTCTTCGGCACACAGTTTGTTGATTTCAGAAACCTATCTAGCTTAAAGCCGGGTGTGGTGGCGCACGCTTGTAATCCCTGCGCTTGGGAGGCTGAGACAGGAGGATAGCACAGGTTCGAAGCCAGCCTCAGCTACGTAGTGAGGCTCTCAGCAACCTAGTGAGACCCTGTTTCCAAATAAAATAAAATAAAAAGAAACCTATCTAGCTTTCTAAAACCTATCTGGTAAACATTCATTTGGGAGGAGAGGATTGAGACTGAGGATTTGTACCCAGGGAATTCTACCTCTGAGCCATATCCCCAGCTTTACTTTTATTTTTATTGGTGCATTGTATTCATACATCTTAATGGGATGCAAGATGGTGGATGCACACTTCAACCAATTAGCCCTTACCCAGTTCCCACCCCATTCCCTTCCCCTCCCTCCTTATCATGCTTGGCTTAGTGATTGACTTTGATGTATTTGTTAGAGAACATCATGTGCATTAGAGAATTTCCCTCTTCCCCCTTTCCATCCCCTCAGTTAGGTCGCCTTATTGGTCATCTATAGAATCTCCTTCATATAGAGTTCAACCTATGACCCATTTTCTCCCCAGCTTCTGTATATTAGGGAGAGCATCGTTCATTTTAAAGCATGGTCTCACTAAGTTGCTGAGACAGTCCTTGAACCTGTGATCCTCCTGTCTCAGCCTCCCAAGTACTGGGATTATAGGTATGTGCCACAACACCCAGTTCATTGAACACTAATTTTTTTTTTTCAGTACCGGGGGTGGAACCGGGCATTCTACCTCCAAGCTACACCCCCAGCCCTAATTTTAATTCTTTATTTTGAGACAGGGTCTCACTGAGTTGCAAAGGGCCTCACTAAGGAGCTGAGGCTGCCGCAAACAGCTATCCTCCTGTCTCAACTTTCCAAATGCTGGGATTACAAGCATGTGCCACCACACCGGGCTTGAACACTAATTTAACAACATCATTCTATTAAGAATGTGGGCTATGAACACTTGATGTGGTGGTGCAGGCCTGTAATTCCAGTACTTGGGAGGCTGAGACAGGAGGATTACAGGTTCATCCCCTTAGCAAGACTCTCATCAGTCTACTGAGACCCTATTTGAAAATAAAAAATAAAATAGGTCTGTGGGTATAGTTCAGAGGTAGAATGTCCTTGGTTTTGATCCCTGGTACCACACACACACACACATACACACACACACACACACAAAATGCTAGCTGTGAAATAGATTCAAGACTAGAAATTTAAGACAAGCTCAAGACTGTAGATTTTTATGGTTATGCAGCTGGACAGAACGTGAAGAGCTTGAAGACAATAACTGCAAAGTTCCTATTTATTTATGGCTGTGTAGATAAGCTTTTTTTTTTTTTTTTGCGGGTCTGGGGATGGAACCCAGGGGCATTTGACTCCAAGCTACATTCCCTGCCCTATTTTTTTATTCTTTATTTTTAAACAGGGTCTCATTAAGTTGCAGAGGGCCTCACTAAGTAGCTGATTCTGTCCACAAACCGCAATCCTCCGGTCTCAGTCTCCCTAATGCTGGGATTACAAGCTTGCGCCACCATGCCCAGCTCCGTGTAGGTATGCTTTTTGGCAAAGAAATCATTTGTAAATAGAGGTAATGGTTGGAGGAGAAGCCACTATTTTTATTTTTGAGGAATTAGTGGTAAGATTGCTATTAATTTAGTGGAGGAAGAAAGATAAGTAGTGACATTATTTAATGGCCCTTAATAACTACTAAAAGATAAAAAGGATCTTTGGAGGACATCAAGGTTAAGTTTCTGCAGTGATTCTGTCTTGATCTGAGTAGGTATGTGGGAAGTGTATTTTGTAGGCCTTCCTGTAATGTCCCCTTTATTTTATAGGCAGTGGTATCAGGGTGACTTATGCTCACTGGCCTTCAAAGTGCTCCATGATAAGCAGCGAGGACCACTGGTTTTTATGCGCATTTACTCAGGCACACTAAAGCCCCAGCTGGCCATTCATAATATTAATGGAAACTGCACGTAAGTAGAAGCTTAGGTTATTTTCTAAAACTGCACTCATTTCTTTAAAAGTACTTTACTATGCTAATATAAATCATGGTTTCATAGGGAGAGAATAAGTCGTCTGCTTTTGCCATTTGCTGACCAACATGTGGAAATCCCTTCATTGACTGCTGGTAACATTGCTTTGACTGTTGGGCTTAAACATGTAAGTTACCAAATGGTTTCTCTAGGAAATAATAGTTTAAATGTTTAGTTAGATGTAGGGATTTTATAATATAAGAAATCCATAAACAATCTAAATGTCCATCAGTAGAATAATGAATATTGGACCATATTCATCAACATGGTTGAATGTCACACATTGGATAGAAAAGTAAATTACAGAAGATGACAGATGAGATGGAGTATATTTAAATAAAGTTCCAATCAGGTAAAATGTACTATTTATGTGTATGTGTATATATATTATGTATGTGTATACATACACATACATATATATACATATATAAATAAAATACATATGTGTATCTTGTTTATTTAAAATTTTATTTGCATTGGGTTTTTACCTATCTTGATAATCGCAGAAAATTTGATCTAACCTTATAACTGATGAGCTAACTGAAGATATTTTGTTAATGAAGGCTCCGTGAGGAGGAGGAGTTCTGTTCCATGTGTTTACAGCTCTACCTCAGTCTGTATATCAGTACTTGCATATGGTAGACACTCCACAGACAGTAGGGGATGAATGGATGAAAACACTTGATGCTGTGTCTATTTTCACTGGGTGAAAACTGAGGACATTTCACTTATGTGGATTAAGTCACATGTAGCTTTCTCATTAAACATTGGTTTGTCATTTGGATGAACATTGCTGCTTTTAATGTTTGAAACTCTTCATAGTTGATTGCAAGTTCCAGTTTCCTTTAGTAGAAGAGCCCTATAGTCTAGATTTTGGTTTTTGGTATGGAAGCATCTCTTCCTTCTACCCAAAGACAGGACCTGCTCCTTGTGTATATTTGAAGGAGCTCTACAAATATGTTTGGACTATTACTTCAGTAGAACTGTCTTTACAGAGAAGAAAATGGACACAGAACTTCATAATACAAAAAATTAAAAGTGAAATTTAAATTTTAAAGAATATTGGAGTATGGAGAAGCTATTAATTCTGCATGCTCATGAATATTCTGTTTTAGTTAATAGAGATTTTTCTGTAAAAGAGTAAAAAATTGTTTTAATTTTTTGTTGTTGTTGCTGTACTGGGGATGGAACCCAGGGGCATTTGACCTCCAAGCTACATTCCCTGCCCTATTTTTTTATTCTTTATTTTTAAAAAGGGTCTTACTAAGTTGCAGAGGGCCTCACTAAGTAGCTGAGGCTGTCCAGGAACCTGATATCCTCCTGTCTCAGCCTCCCAGGTACTGGGATTATAAGCATGTGCCCTAGTGCTAAGACACTGTAATGGATTTCTACCTAACCTGTCCTGTCATGACTGAAAATCTGGGTAGGTGCATTTGTTTCAACCAATGAATTTTGGATGTCAGTTTTGCATGTGAGTGTGTGTGTGTGTGTGTGTGTGTGTGTGTGTGTGTGTGTATGCATGCACACACACACACACACACACACACATTTTATTGTTTGTTAGAATTTATTACAGCTGAGACAATAGGATTGCAGATTCAAAACCAGGACCAGCAACTTAGTGAAGCTCTCAGAAATTTAATGAGACCCTGTCTCCAAATAAAAGATAAGAGTTGAGTGTAGAGCTTGGAGGTAGAATACCCCTGGGTTCAATCCCCAGAACCATACACACTAAAAAAGTAAATTAAAAAAAAATTTAATACAATAATATTTTGGATAGAATTCTTATACAAGTTAAATGAGCTTTACATAAGCAAAGTTATGGTGAACTTTATGAATTGTTTCATTGAAGTTCTGATGAAAAGAAAGTGTCTCATTAAAGATGTTTTGTCTCATGAGTCTTAGTGGAAAATGAATGCCTACTAAAAGCCTGATTTTTCTTTTTCTTTTTTTTTTAGGTACTGGGTATTGAACCCTGGGTCAGTCTACTTCTGAGCTATATCCCCAGACCTATTTAATTTTTTATTTCAAAGCAGGGTCCCATTAGGTTGATAAGAGTCTTACTAAGTTGCTGAGGCTGTCCTCAAACCTGCAGTCCTCCTGTCTCAGGCTCTCAAGTACTGGGATTACAGGTGTGCACCATCACGCCTGGCTTTTAAAAGCCTGTTATGTTCCAAGTTGTCTTGTTTGCTTACAGACTGCCACTGGAGACACCCTTGTCTCATCCAAATCCAGTGCGTTAGCAGCAGCTCGTCGAGCCAAAAGGGAGGGAGAAAAGAAGCATGGCCAAAACAGTGATGCAGAGAGACTCCTGTTGGCTGGGGTGGAGATTCCAGAACCCGTTTTTTTCTGTACCATAGAACCCCCATCAATGGCTAAGCAGCCAGGTACAAAGAGTCTTGGTGTTTCAGTTAACTGGTGCTATGTAGTTTGTGTAAAATACTTAAAATATGTACTCAAAAGATTTCATATGAGATTGAGTTAAACTTTATTTGAACTTATTTATAGTAATTTATTGTGGTTGATCTCAGTTTTTTTCTTGTAAGATTTTTGATTTTGATAAACTGTATTTTTTCCCTCAAATCTTGGCCATTTTTATTTCATATTCCCTATTCTTGCCCTTGCAGTGCTATCTATGGAATTTGAAGTCAATGGCTTTTAGACCTGCTCTTCTAGTGTATTAGATAAGCTAGTAACTGATTTGTAACTCATTCAGTTTCTCTTGTATACAAATGTTTTTATCTTATTTTCTAGTTCAATCTGTAGAATCTAGTGAAGATATTTATATACTATGGTTACTGTTGCTTGGCTTTTTGAGAGTTGTATAGAGAGTTGTATACTTCACCTAACACCTTAGCTCAAAATTCTTCATTAGTTTCTCATTGCCTCCAGCACAAACCCAAACTCCTTAGTGTGGAACATAAACCTGGCCATTTCAGCTTTATCATTTCCAAATAGACTTGGTTGCATATAACAGGAAGGCCCCAAATAACATTTGCATTAATAAGACCAAAGTTTTATCTGTTATAAAAGAAGCCTTGAATTGATAATCCAGGTGTTAAAGGGGGTCCACAAAATGATGAGGCACCCAGACTTGTCTTTTACCCTGTGATGGCTGCTGGAGCCTGGGGCATCACCTTAGAGTTGCTGAGAGCAGAAAGCATATGAGAGAGGAAGAAGCTAGGTTCCTTCCCTCTCAAGATTTCTTTTTATATCTTTGGCCAACACTGATTACAGAGGGGTCACATAAAAGTAGTTCTGAGTAGGCATCAGCAGAGTGGAGCTGAAGGCTACCAGCAGCCTGTATAATAAGCCTTCGTGCCTGGACTCATTTCCTGAAACGTCCTCCTCTGTTGTGTGCTTTCTTTTATCACTTACACAAAAATAAAAATAGACTAACTGCCCACCCCTCATGCTCCCATAGTAAAATAGATCTGATTTCCTGAGGATGCTATTCTCTTATTGCATTGCTACTTCTTTTCACTTAATCTCTTTTACGGAATTATAGTTTCCCCTGAATGTATCTGCCTGGCAACTGTGTACTCTTTTTTCTTTTTTCTTTTAAATTTTTTTATTGGTGCATTATATTCAAACATCATATTGGGGTAAAAAACTTGTGTGTACAAACATGTACTCATCGCTGATTTAACCCCTACCCAATTCCCACCCCATTCCCTCCCCATCCCTCCCTCCCTTGCTTGGCTTAGTGATTGACTTCGATATGTTTAAGTACATTGTGTGTTTTAGAGATTTTCCTCTTCCCCTCTCCTTTCTCCCCCTTTAGGTTGTCTTGTTTGCTCCTCTATAGGATTTTCTCTTTCAAGAGTTCCTCCTATGACCCATTTCTCCCTAACTCTCACATATTAGGGAAAGCATATGATTTCTTATTTTTTGTGACTGACTAATATCACTTAGCATAATGTCTTCCAGTTCCATCCATTTCCCTGAAAATGATGTAATTGAGTTTTTTTTGATGGCTGAGTAAAATTCCATTGTGTACATATCCCACAGTTTTGTAATCCATTCATCTGTTGATGGACATCTTGGCTGGTTCCATAGTTTGGCTATGGTGAATTGTGCAGCTATGAACATAGATACACATGCATTAGTTTGGTACTTTGGCTTCCTATCTTTTGGGTAGATACCCAGAAGTGGTATTGCTGGATCAAATGGTAGATTTGTTCCCATTCTTCTGAGTATTCTCCATACTGTTTTCCAAAGTGGTTGCACTAATTTGCAATCCCACCAACAATGTCTTAGAAATGTCTTAGAGTTCCCTCTTCTCCACATCCTCGCCAGCATCTGTTGTTGTTTGTGCTTTGAATGATTGCCATTCTAGTTGGAGTTAGGTGAAATCTCAGGGTAGTTTTGATTTGCATCTCTCTGATTGCCAGTGATGTTGAACATTTTTTCATGCATTTATTGGCCATTTGAATTTCTTCTTTTTTTTTTTTGGTGGTACTGGGGTTCCTAGAAGCCCTTCTACCTCCAGGCTACACTACCAGACACATTTTTACATTTTTATTTGGAAACAGGGTTTCCTAAGCCAGTGCACGTGGCTGGCTTCGAACCTGCGCGATCCTCCTGTCTCTGCCTCTCAAGCGCGGGGATTACAAGCGTGCGCCACCACGCCCGGCGAATTTCTTTTTTTGTGAAGTGTCTATTTAGTTCATTTGCCCATTTTGTTATTGGATGCTTTGTTTTCTTAGTGTTGAGTTTCTTGAGTTCTCTGTATATTTTAGATATTAGTCCTCTATCAGTGGTGTAGGTGGCAAAAATCTCCCATTCTGTTGGCTCTCGATTGAGGTTCGTGATAGTTTCCTTTGCTGAACAGAAGCTCTTCAGTTTTATGCAATCCCATGTATTGATTCTCCTTTTAATTTGTTGTGCCTTTGGAGTCTTGTTGAGGAAATGTTTATCTGTGCCTATGTGTTGTAGTGTTGGACCTATGCCCTCTTCAAGGAGCTTCAAGGTCTCTGGTTAAATTTCCAAGTCTTTTATCCATCATGAGTTGACTTTTGTACAGGGTGAAAAAGTGGGATTAATTTCCAATTTTCTTTTTTCTTTTTTTTTTTTTTTTTGTGGTACTGGGGTTCCTGGAAGCCCTTCTACCTCCGAGCTACACTCCCAGACCTATTTTTACATTTTTATTTGGAAACAGGGTCTCCTAAGCCAGCGCACGTGGCTGGCTTCGAACCTGCGCGATCCTCCTGTTTCTGCCTCCCAAGTGCAGGGATTACAAGCGTGCGCCACCACGCTCGGCTAATTTCCAATTTTCTGCATATGGTTAACCAGTTTTGCCAACACCATTTGTTGAGCAGGCTATCTTTTTTCCAGTGTATGTTTTTGGCCCCTTTGTCAAAAAATCAATTGGCTGAAAGTTTGTGGACTTGTTTCTTGGTCTTCTATTCTGCTCCATTGGTCTATATATCTATTCATTTGCCAGTACCATGCTGTTTTTATTACATTGGCTTTGTAGTATAGTTTAAAGTCAGGTATTGTGATTCCTCCTGCATGGTTTTTGTTGCTGAGAACTACCTTGGCTATTCTGGGCTTTTTGTTATTCCAGATAAATTTTTTATTTTATTTTATTTTTTTACTTTTTATTGGTGCAATGTATTCATACATCATAATGGTATAAAGAAAATATTTTTGTAGACATACATGCACACATCGCCCAGTTAGCCCCTACCCGATCCCCACCCCGTTCCCTCCCCATCCCTCCTTTCCATGCTTGGCTTAGTGGTTGACATCTAGTTTTATAGCAATTTATCCAATATTAACGATGATAATCTCACAAAACAGTTTCATTTGTCTGATACCAAGATTTTGATAACTAAAAGATAACAGTTCAATATTTCTTTTTGCTTTCTTTTTTACCAGAAAATGTTTTTCTTTTTTTTTTTTTTGTTTTAGGTGAAGCTATCATACATTTATTTTTCAGAAAAAATCTGTCCTGATATGGAATATGGACTCTACATACCCAAAACAGTCTCAAAGAAGAACAAAGATAGAAGATATATATTTTCTGATTTCAAACCATATAAAGCTACAATAATTGAAACAGTGTAGTACTGTTCCAGAGGCAGATATATAAACCATTGGAGTTAAATAAAAGCCTAGAGATAAATTCTTCCATATATTGTCAAGTTATTTTTGACAAGGTTTCCACGAACATTTGGTGGAGGAAATACTAATCTTTTAACTAAATATTGTTGAAACATAATAATTACATGGAAAAGAATAAAGTTGGACCCTTACCTAGCATATTTACACATATTAACTCAAAATAGATAAAAGACCTAAGTATAAATCTTAATACTATAAACTTTTAGAAGAAAATCTGGGTCATAAAACCTCACAACATTGAAACTGGCAGTGATTTCTTGAATATGATTTCAATGGCGCAGACAACAAAAGGGTAAATAAACTCCCTAAAAAATAAAAAAATATTGTATATCCAAAGACAATGTAAACAGAGTTAAAAGTTACTGATAGAAAGGGATAAAATATTTCCAAATGCTATATCTGAAGGTATATTAATATTCCAACTAGAAATCCTAAATATTAGCAACAATAAAAGCAAACAATACAATTTAGAGATAGGTAAAAGACTAACATAAATAATGAATCTCCACAGATATCCAATCTTAGTTGTCTGTTGGATGGAAAATCTTGTTTCTCTGGTTCTGGTGTGTGTTACCTATTTCTTCTTTGTAGTTAATCTCTTTGAGTATTTTCTCTAGCGCTGGTTTTGAAGGCATAAATTCCTTCAGTTTCTGTTTGTCATGGAAGCTTCTTATTTCTCCATCTAATTTGATAGAAAGTTTTGCTGGGTAGGAAATTTTTGGCTGGAAGTTGTTTTCTTTCAGAGTTTGGAATATGTTGCTCCAAGCCCTTCTGGCTCTCATGACTTGGTTTGGGAAGTCTGGAGTGATTCTAATTGGTTTGCCTCTGGATGTCACTTGGCCCTTTGTTTTTGTTGCCTTTAAGATTCTCTGCTTGGCTTCCACAGTGGTCATTTTGACAATTATGTGTCGTGGGGATCCTCTTCTCTGATCCTCTCTAACGGGAGTTCTATAAGTTTCCTGGACCTGTGTATCGACCTCTTGCTCTATGTTTGGAGTGTTTTCTGCTATTATTTCCTTGAAAAGATTGTTAATCCCTTTGGCTTCACCTTCTTTTCTCTCCTCTATTCCAATTATTCTTAGGTTAGCTCTCTTAAAATGGGCCCATATTTCTTCAATATCAGATTCCTGCTGTTGGATTTTTTTTTTCTAAATTAGAAACTATGCGTTCATTTTTTGTATGACCATCTTCTAGGAGCGAGATTCTATTCTCCATGTGGTCTAATCGGTTGTTTGTACTTTGAATTGAGGCCTTTACTTCATTTTTTGCATCCTTTATCTCTTTTTGACTCTCTCTGAATTCTTTTAGGAAGTCCTCTATTATTTCTAAAGTTATTTTCCTGATTTGATCTTCTAGAAATCTCTGCATTTCTGTTTGATCAGGTTCTGATGTTGTGGAGTTGTGGGCATTCATTGCTCCATTGTTATTCCTCTTTCCCATGATTTCAGAAGTTTGTGCCTTCTCTGGGTTCTTCCCTGGGTCACTACTACTTCACTTAAGGTGCTGTGGATCTCGAGTCTATGGTATCTCAGTCACCACTACTCCTTTACTGGGTTGTATCGCAGAGTCTCAGGCCCTGGGAGTCAATCGAGGCTGCTTTAGACCATGGGGGGTGCCAGGTTGGGCATTCTCCTATGGTGTAATATCTCTGCCACCACCACTCCCCCACTGGGTCAAGTCCCTGGGAGTACAGTACTGGGATTTCTCCTCTAGGGGCCCCAATTTGACTCACTGTTGAGTGCGCAGATGGAGCTATCGTGGACTCGGTGAATTCGCTGCTGCTGCCGCCGGTAGCAATATGGCGCCACTGCCGCGCCCTCAGCTGTGAGGCTGGCGTATTTCTTTTCTGTTTTTTAACTCCACTCTGGGTCCCTGCAGGGTGCACTGAGCCCAGCCCCTGGGAGCTTTAGATGCTCCCTGCGCCGAGAGATCTGCCGAATCCCGCCCTGCTGTTCCGCAGCGGCTCACCTCGGCTCGCTGTCCACCACTCCTCTCTGGAGCTTGGTAGGCTGTTGAGTGTGTTTGTCTGGTGCCGTCCGGTGAACTCACCGCTGCCGCCAGCAGTAAGGCGCTGCTGCCGCATTCTCGGGCATGAAACCGGCGTATCTCCTCTCTGGTTTCTGAACTCCATCCGTTATGAGTTCCCTTCCTCTCTGGAGCCTGGTGCTGCAAGGCAAAATGGCGCCCACCGCTTCATGCCACGGCTCCGGCTGCAGCACTGCGGTCTGGTTTCTGGTATCTCGTTTTTCTAGTCCTCTTTTTCTCTGTCCCTTAAAATTACATTTTTTGTTTCTCTGCTGATGGTGTTTTTTGGCTATGAAAGGCGCTGATTTTGTGGTAATAGAGATTGGTTGTTAGCGGGGCTCGTAAGCCCCGTTTTGCTCCATCGCCATCTTCCCGGAAGTCCCTCCAGATAAATTTAAGGACTGATTTTTCTATGTCTGTGAGGAATGATCTTGGTAGTTTAATGGGCATTGTGTTAAATCTGTACATCACTTTTGGGAGGATGGCCATTTTAATGATATTTATTCTGCCAATCCATGAACATGGAAGATCTTTCCATCTTCTAAGATCTTCAATTTCTTTTTTCAGTGTTTTATAATTTTCTTTGTAGAGATCTTTTACCTCCTTGGTCAAGTTTATTCCTAGGTATTTTATTTTCTTGTGGGAGAGCCTGAGTGAAAGTGTTTTCGGAATTTTTTTTTCAGTGGGTTTATGGTTGGTGTACAGGAAAGCTTCTGATTTTTTAAGATTGATTTTGTATCCAGATACTTTGCTGAATTTGTTGATCAGTTCTATAAGCCTTTTGGTTGAGTTTGTTGGGTTTTCTAAAAATAGTATCATATCATCTGCAAATAGTGAAAGTTTCAGTTCTTCTTTTTCTATTTGTACTCCTTTGATTTCCTTTTCTTGCCTTATTGCTCTGGCTAGAGTCTCTAGTACTATATTGAAGAGAAGTGGTGATAGTAGACATCCTTGTCTCGTTACAGTTTTTAGGGGGAATTCTTGAAGTTTTTCCCCATTTAATATGATGTTGGCAGTGGTCTTATTGTAGATTGCCTTAATAATGTTGAGAAATTTTCCTTCTATTCCAGTTCTCTGCAGTGTTTTTTTATCATAAATGGATGTTGAATTTTATCAAATGCTTTTTCAGCGTCTATTGAGATGATTATGTAATTTTTGTCTTTGATTCTGTTTATATGATGAATTACATGGATTGATTTTTGTATATTGAAGCAGCCTTGCATCCCTGGGATGAATCCTGCCTGGTCATGGTGTATGATTTTCTTGATGTGGTTTTGAATGCGTGTTGCTAGTATTTTGTTTAATAGTTTTGCATCCAAGTTCATCAGAGATATAGGCCTGTAGTTTTCCTTCCTTGAAGTATCTTTATTCAGTTTGGGCATTAGTGTGGTGTTGGCTTCATAGAATGTATTTGGGAGAGTCCCGGTTTTTTCTATTTCATGAAATAGTTTGAGTAGTATTGGGGTTAGCTCTTCTATAAAGGTTTTATAGATTTCACTTGGGAAACCATCTTGTCCTGGGCTTTTCTTTGATGGTAAGCTCTTTATTGCTGTTTCAATCTCTTTGATTGTTATTGGTTGGTTTAAGTGTTCTATATTTTCTTGACTCAGTTTAGAAAGGTTGTATTTATCTAGGAAGTTGTCGATTTCCTCCAGATTTTCCATTTTGTTGGAGTATAGTTTTTCAAAGTAGTTTCTGATAATCCTCTGGATTTCTACACTGTCAATAGTAATGTCTCCTTTTTCATCCCTTATCTTCATAATTTGGGTTGATTCTCTCTTTTTTTTAGTTAGGTTGGCTAGTGGTTTATCAATCTTGTTAATTTTTTCAAGAAACCAGCTTTTGGTTTTGTTGATTTTCTGTATTGTTTTTTTATTCTCTATTTCATTGATTTATGCTCTAATTTTAATAATTTCCCGTCTTCTGCTGGCTTTGGGGTTCAATTGTTCCTGCTTTTCAAGGGCTTTGAGGTGTGCCGTTAGACTATTTATTTGAAGATTTTCTGTTTTTCTTATATGAACACTCAGTGCTATAAATTTTCCTCTTAATACTGCCTTCAAAGTGTCCCAGATGTTTTGATATGTTGTATCTTTATTTTCATTTGTTTCTAGATATTTCTTGATTTCACCTCTTAAATCTTCTATGACCCATTCTTCATTCAGAAGTGTGGTGTTCAGTCCCCGCATGTTTATGTTGTTTCTCTGGGTCTTCTTATAGTTGATTTCTAGTTTCATTCTATTATGGTCTGAAATGACACAGGGAAGTATGTAACATTTTTTAAATTTGCTAGTGCTCATTTTCTGTCCCAGGATGTGATCTATTTTGGAGAAAGTTCCGTGAGCAGCTGAGAAAAATGTAAACTACGCTGTAGTTGGGTGAAATATTCTATATGTGTCCAACAGGTCCATTTGGTTAATGGTGTTCTTTAGTTCTGAGGCATCTTTACTGACCCTTTGTCTGGATGATCGGTCTAGTATTGTGAGAGGTGTGTTGAAGTCTTCCAGTATTATTGTGTTGGGATTTATGTGTGACTTCATGTTACAAAGAGTTTGATTTATGAAAGTAGCTGCCCCTATGTTTGGGGCATAGATGTTGATTATTGTTATTTCCTCTTGCTGGACTATTCCTGTTACCAGTAAAAGGTGACCTTCTTTGTCTCTTCTAATAAGTTTAGGTTTGAAGTCTAACTTATCTGATATCATAGTTGCTACTCCTGCTTGTCTTCAAGTACCATTAGCATGGATTACCTTGCTCCAGCCCTTTACCTTGAGTTTGTTCCTATCTTTACTTGTAAGGTGTATTTCTTGTAAGCAGCAGATGGATGGATTCTGGCTTTTAATCCATTTTGCTACTTTATGTCTTTTTATTGGGGAGTTGAGGCCATTTACATTCAGTGTGATTATAGAGAGATAATTTTTAATTCCCAACATGTTAAGATCTTATTTCTGTTTGAGATACTGTTTATTCTTCTTTGCTTAGTTGTCTGCTGGATGGGAATTCTGGTGTGTATTACTCATTTCCTCTTTGCAGTTAATCTCCTTGAGTATTTTCTCTAGCGCTGGTTTTGAAGGCATAAATTCCTTCAGTTTCTGTTTGTCATGGAAGCTTCTTATTTCCCCGTCTAATTTGATGGATAGTTTTGCTGGGTAGGAAATTTTTGGCTGGAAGTTGTTTTCTTTTAGAGTTTGGAATATGTTACTCCATTCCCTTCTGGCTCTCATGACTTGGTTTGGGAAGTCTGGAGTGATTCGTTTGCCTCTGCATGTCACGTGGCCTTTTGTTTTTGTTGCCTTTAAGATTCTCTCCTTGGCTCCCACACTAGTCATTTTGACATTTATGTGGCGTGGGGATCCTCTTCTCTGATCCTCTCTAACGGGAGTTCTCTAAGTTTCCTGGACCTGTGTATCGACCTCTTGTTCTATGTTTGGAAAATTTTTCTGCAATTACTTCCTTGAAGAGATTATTGATCCCTTTGGTTTCACCTTCTTTTCTCTCCTCTATTCCAATTATTCTTAGGTTAGCTCTCTTAAAATGGGCCCATATTTCTTCAATGTCAGATTCCTGCTGTCGGATTTTTTTTTTCTAAATTAGAAACTATGCGTTCATTTTTGGAGTGATCATCTTCAAGAAGCGAGATTCTATTCTCCATGTGGTCTAATCTGTTGTTTATACTTTGAATTGAGGCTTTTATTTCAATGATTGCATCCTTTATCTCTTTTTGACTCTCTCTGAATTCTTTTAAGAAGTCCTCTATTATTTCTAAAGTTATTTTCCTGATTTGATCTTCTAGAGATCTCTGGATTTCTGTGTTATCAGATTCTGATGTGGGGTTGTGGGCATTCACTGCTCCATTGTTATTTCTCTTTCCCATGATTTTGGAAGTTTGTGCCTTCTTTGGGTTCTTCCCTGGGTCACTACGAGTTCACTTAAGGTGCTCTGGATCTCGAGTCTGTGGTATCTCAGTCACCACTACTCCTTTACTGGGTTGTATTGCAAAGTCTCAGACCCAGGGAGTCAATCGAGGCTGCTTAGACCATGGGGGGTGCCAAGTTGAGCGTTCTCCAGCAGGGAGTTGTGACTATGGTGTGATATCTCTGCCACTGCCACTCCCCCACTGGGTTGCACTGCTAAAATCTCTGAACCAGGGAGACTATCTGTGCAAGTCCCTGGCAGTGCAGTACTGGGATTTCTTCCCTAGGGGGCGCAATTTGACTCACGGTTATTGAGTGCACTGATGGAGTTGTAGTGGACTCGGTGGATTCGCAGCTGCCACCGCTGGCAATATGGCACCAGTACTACGCCCTCGGCCGTGAGGCTGGCGTATTTCTTCTCTGGTTTTGAGCTCCACTCTGAGTCCCTGCCAGGTGTGCTGTGCCCGGCCCTTGGGAGCTTTAGATGTTCCCTGCACCGAAAAAACTGCTGACTGCTGCCTGGCTGTTCAGCAACTGCTCACCTCAGCTCACTGTCCACCCCTCCTCTCTGGACCCTGTTGGCTGGTTGAGTGCGTTGGTCTTCAGTCGTCTGGTGAATTCGCCGCTGCCGCTGGCAGTAAGGCGTTGCTGTTGCGTCCTCGGCTGTGAGGTTGGCGTAGTTCTTCTCTGGTTTTGAGCTCCGCTGAGTCCCTGCGTGGTGTGCTGATCCTGGCCCTTGGGAGCTTTAGACACTTCTTGCACCAAAAAAAAACTGCTGACTGGTGCCTGGCTGTTCAGCAGCTGCTCACCTCAGCTTGCTGTCTGCTGCTCCTCTCTGGCGCCTGGTGGCTGGTTGAGTGCGTTGTTCTAGAGCCGTCCGATGAACTTGCCGCTGCTTCCGGCAGTAAGGCTCTGCTGCTGCGTCCTAGGCCATGAGGCCGGCATACCTCCTCTCTGGATTTGAGCTCCTTTCTGAGTCTCCCTCCTCTCTGGAGCCTGGTGCTGCTAGGGTAGATGTAGCCCGCACCACTCTGTGCTGCAGCTGCGGCTGCTCCGCACCATGGTTCTGGCCGCTCCGTGCCGCAACCGCCACAGCACTTCGGGCTGGTTTCTTTCTGGTGTCTTGTTTTTCCAGCCCTCTTTTTCTCTGTCCCTTGTATTTACAGCTTTTATTTCTTTGCTGGTGATATTTTCTGGCTATGAAATGCGTTGGTTTTGTGGTAATACAGATCGATTGTTAGCGGGACTTGTACGTGCCGCTTTTCTCCGTCGCCATCTTCCCGGAAGTCCTTGTGTGTACTCTTTCTCTAGATCTTAGCTCAGGTTCCACTTCTTTATGAGGCTCTTAATTCCAGCATTAGACTGAATATCACCCTTGAACTCACAGCTTATGAAAAAACAAAAGACCTTTATTTTCTCCCCATATCTTCCTGAGGACTCAGAGAGAGAGAGAGAGAAAGACAGAGACAGAGACCCTAGTCAAAAGGAATTCTAGTTCTTCACTTATCTAAATGGAGTTCCAAGTATTGAAGGAAATTGGGTCTTTTCTTGGCCTGTTGGTGAAGGAATGGCACTTAAGTTAAAGTTAAATGTATCAGTTATTTTCATGTTACCTTAAAATGTCCTCGGGCCAGGTAGGTATAGCTCTGACTGATGGAGAAGGATCAGGTTTTCTCAGAGAGAGCCAAGCTAGTTACCTGAGTGCAGGTATTTAAGGCTAGGCTGCCTGAGGAAAGGAACCTATGACTTTTTTTTTTTTTTTTTGGTGATGCTGTGGTTCCTGGAAACCCTTGTACCTTTAGGCTACACTCCCAGACCTATTTTTTTATATTTTTATTTGGAAACAGGGTCTCTTAAGCCAGAGAGGCTGGCTTCGAACCTGCACAATCCTCTTGTCTCTGCCTCCCAAGCGTGGGGATTACAAGCATGTGCCAACCACGCCTGGCCGTCCTATGACTTTTTAATGCATTTGAAAGATACTTCTGATTTCAAAAATAATGAATGCCTAACTACAAATTTTAAGATAGCAGTTAATTCCTACCAGCTGGTTTTACATCTTAAGCCTTTAACTACTTTAGGGGAAACATTTGGTGTCTAAAGGTATCAACACTGGCATTAGTGCAGAAGTCCTGGGCCCCTCTCAGGAGGGGACTTCCCAGGAATTTCTAACTTGGTTTTATTTCAAGCGGCCCTACATGTTCCTTTTGTATATTTTTCTTGTATTTTCTCCATGGTCCTATTGTGGCATCTCACACCCTTTGTTATAATGCTGTATTTTCACCATGGTAAAACACTAAAAGATATATTTACACTCTTAAGTATCTGTATGTACTTTATATATATATAAAATAATGTCTCTGAATCTTGAATATGCATACATGTGTCTTGGGATTCTCGTTAAAATAAAGATTTTTGTAGGTCTGGAACCTCTGAGTTTACTTTCCCTTGGGCTCTGGGTGATGCTAGTGTTGCTGGCACTTGGGCCCTGCTTTGAGGTATCTAGGGTCTAGAGCAGCATTCCTCAACAGAAATTAATGTGATCCTCATACATAATTCAAAATTACTTACAGCTGCCAGGCTTGGTGGTGCATACTTGTAATCCCAGCATTTGGGAGGCTGAGGCAGGAGGATTGCAGTTCACAGACAGCCTCAGCTACTTAGTGCAGTCCTTTACAACTCAGTGAGACTCTGTCTCAAAATAAAGAATAAAAAAAAAATAGGTCTGGTGGTATAGCTAAGAGGTAGAATGCCCCTGGGTTTCATCCCCAGTACTGAAAAAAAAAAATTATATCTACATAAAATAACTTAAATTTGTGAAATTAATTTTTATGATACCAGGCATTGAGTGGTGATATATTTTACTTAACCCAGCACATCAAAATGCAGATTGAGTTTTTACTATAAAAATCCAAAATTTGAAATGTTTCAGAATCTGAAATACTTGTGGTCCTGTGTGTGTGTGTCTCCTGTATGATCACCTATATTATAATTTCACCATATATTATCCTTTCAACATAAACATAAAAATAATTATATTTTACGTTCTTTTTTATATTAAATATTTGAAATCTGGTGTGCATTTTACGTTCACACCATCTACCAGTGGCTACCATTGAACAGCACAGATCTGTGAGGTTGGTGTATATACAAGTAAGGACATTTTGAGTGTGTGATAAGGTTACATCACTATAGCATTATATTTGTAGAATTTCACTTCTTTTCTTCAGTTACACTTTATCTCTGCAGAAACTTTAGTATCTTTGTTTTATACAGAGAGTATACTCAAACTTTCCAGTTAATTGATAGTATTAAAGCAGCACTTCAATTTAGATAGCATGTTTAATGCCAATAATACATTCTTAGGGTTTCTCAAAACACCTAGTCTCATAGCCTTCCATCACTATTAAATTACTTTGTTTATATTCTCTACAAAACGTTTATGGCAATTTGAAATTTTGTTTTTCAAAATCTATCTGCTTGTTCATCTGTTCCCTTCACTAGGACATATAGTAAGTTATCAAGAAAATGAAATCATTTTTATCCCTCAGATTTGGATCATGCATTGAAATGCCTTCAGCGTGAAGATCCCAGTTTGAAAGTGAGGCTAGATCCCGACTCTGGACAAGTAAGAATATTATTACCTAACCTCAGAAGTCTTTCCATGATAGTGATTGTGTGTGTGTCCGTCTGTCTGCACCTGCACATGTACTGCATGTATCTAAAACATTGATTGGTATGGACTCTCCTTAGAAGTCTTTCCATGATAGTGATTGTGTGTGTGTGTGTGTGTGTGTGTGCGCGCGTGTGTCTGTATGTGTGTCTGTCTGCATCTACACATGTGCCTCATTTATTTATTTGTTTATTTATTTATTTATTCATTGTGGTGCTGGGGATGAAATCCAGGGGTCTTCTACCTCCAGGCTACACTTCCAAACCTAGTTTATATTTTATTTGGAAACAGGGTCTCACTAAGTTGCTGAGAGCCTCACTAAGTAGCTGAGGCTGGCTTCAAACTTGCGTGATGCTTCTGTCTCGGCCTCCCAAGCGCGGGGATTACAAGTATGTGCCACCACACCTGGCTCGTGCTGCATGTATTTCAAACATTGGTTGGTGTGTACTCCTGAAAGAAAAAGATATTTTTAAATTTAGAATATAAGCCGGGTGTGGTGGCACATACTTGTAATCCCGTAAGATTCATTAAGAAAAAGATTTCATGACATGCTGCACTCTCGTTTTAGGAGGGCATGGTAATGTTTATAAATGATTTTAAAAAGAATTCTTTTAAAAGATTATAAATTCAGGCTAGGCATGGAGGAGCACACCTGTAATCCTAGCATTTGGGAGGCTGAAATGGGAGGATCACAAATTCAAAGCCAGCCTCAACAACTTAGCAAGGCCCTCGGCAACTTAGTGAGATCTTGTTTCAAAATAAAAAATAAAATAGGGCTGGGAATGTAGCTCAGAGTTAAAATGCCCCTGAGTTCAATTCCCAGGACTACCCTCCAAAAATTATCAATGTTTGTTTGTTTGTCTGTTTATTTACTTTCTTTTTTGTGTGGTACTGGAGATGGAACACAGGGACATTCTACCTCTGAACTACACTGCCAGCTCTATTTTTTATTCTTTATTTTGAGACAGAGTCTCATTAAATTTCAGAGGGCCTAAGTAGCTGAGGCTGGCCGCCGGAACTCAGATCCTCCTGTCTCAGCCTCCCAAGTACTGGGATTACAAGTGTGTACTGCCAGGCATGGTGGAACATGCTTGTAATACCAGCATTTGGGAGGCTGAGACAGGAGGATCACAGTTTGCAGACAGCCTCAGCTACTACTTGGTGAGGCCCTGTGCAACTCAGTGAGACCCTGTTTCAAAATAAAGAATAATAATAAAAAAAAAAAATAGGACTGGAGGTATAGCTCGAAGGTAGAAAGCCACTGGGTTTCATCCCCAGTACCATACACACACAAAAAAAGAGTAAATTTCCATATGCCAGCTAAATGAGGTAGTAATTTAGTTTAATATTTAAAGATCACAGCAATAATTAAAACAAACTTTCTTTTAAAAACCTTGTATTTCAGCTAGGCATGGTGGGAGATGCCTGTAATCCTAGTACTTGGGAAGCTAAGACAGGAAGATTGGAGGTTCAAGGACAGCCTCGGTAAATAGTGAGATTCTCAGCAACCTAATGAGACACTGTTTTAAAACAAACAAACAAATAAATAAATAAATGGCTGGAGGTGTAGCTCAGAGGTAGAGGTAGAATGCTCTTGGGTTCAATCTTCAGTACCACAAAAAAAAGAATAAAGAAAAAAATTTATTTAAAAGATGGTAGTACATTTGGGAGTAGAGATACTGGGGATTGAACCCACAGACATTCTAACTCCAAGCTATACCACCAACCCCATTTTATTTTTTATTTTGAAATAAGGTCTCACTATGTTGCTGAGGCTGGCTTTGAACCTTCTTGTCTCATCCTTTCAAGTACGCAAATTATAGGTGTGTACTACCATGCCCAGTTAGCAACACTTTTTTTTAATAGCAAATAATGTACAAGTATAACAAGTAAAGAAACAGAACCTCTTTTTTTATCCCTTCATCCTGTTCAGTAATCATTGTGAATATTCTTCCATACTTTCCCTCAAATAGCTCTTTTATGATGCTATGTTATATAGCATACTATATTTCTCCACTTATAGACCAAGTTATTCTATTTGTATTTGTACACAACTTGCTTTTTTTTCTCAGATAATTTGCTTTTTATCTCTATATTAAAGAGTAGCGATCATATACCGAGTAGTCCCTTCTTAAAAATTTATGAATACAGTTTTATTACAGCAAAAGGATATAAATTACAACCAGTCAAAGGAAGAAACCCACCTAGGGAAAAGTCTGGGAAGGTTCTACATGCAAAGCATCTTCCATTCTTGGGAACATGTTGCCCTCCTGGCAGAGAACTGCCAACCAGAGAAGCTCACCCAAACCTTTTGTATCCTGAGTTTTTCTGGGACTCCGTCACATACTTTCCCGTGTGATTGGCCTTAAGTTTCCAGGCCACACGTAGGTTTGGCTAATATCTTTAGTCTCTAGTTTCTCTGAAGTCAGAGTAGATAAGGTATATTTATTCCAAAGTTCACATAATTCACATTGTTTGTCTGGTGGGCAACTATCAGCAAAGACACTTTGATCAGGTAGGACATTCTAGGGACCTTGAGATGACCTCCCAGGAGCTAAGGACAGATCTCTTTTTGGGTACACTACACAGAGGGCACATTGAACAAGGTAGAGCAATATGTACAACTAGGTTCTGTGCTCTTTCTTATACACAAAGACTGTTAGGTATAACCATTGTTGTTAAAAATACCCGAGTGATTTTGATTCAGAATTGGCTGTTCTAATAAAGACCCAAAGTAACATTGATTCCAAAAAGATAAAACTCTTTTACATGAAGGTTCAAACTCGTTTGGAGGTTTTGACTTGCCCACAAAGCTATAAAGTGCCCAGGTTGGTTGGGAATGCCCAAGTGGTTGAAAAAGTGTGGGGGAAGGTTATCTCCCCCATTAACAAGGTGTTGCCCTCGGTCACAGTTTTAGGACAGTTGCTTGCTTTATTAGGAAAAAGTCTTTACCCTCCTTTAAAGGCACAGAAGTTGCAAATATCAATTGCACTCATGTTTCATTGGCTAGAACTTAGGTTTGTCATTCAGATATGTAATCCTAGATAGGTGCTATTTAAACTATCATGGAAGGGGAAATAGCCAAGTACTTCTCTTGTAATCAATTTATCTTTCTAGTCAGAAAAGTAAAAAAAAAATCATGATTTGATGTAGGCGTTTTCTCCTCTTGAAAAATAAAATTGCAAAAGAAACTCAGTTTATGCTAGGCTTGGTGGCACACACCTGAAATCCCAGTACTTGGGAGGCTGAAACAACAAGAGGATTGCAGGTTCAAGGCCAGCCTCGGCAACCTAACAGGATCCTATTTTAAAAATAAAAAGAGAAGCCAGGTATGATGGTGCACGCTTATGATCCCAGCATTTGGGAGGCTGAGTCAGGAGGATCGTGGTTTGCAGCCTCAGCTACTTAGTGAGTTCCTTTTGCAATTCACAGAAACTCTGTTTCAGGGGGAAAAAATAAAAGGCTGGGAGTATATCTCAGAGGTGGAATACCCCTGGGTTCCATCCCTAGTACTGCAAAGAAAAGGGATGAGTATGTAGCTCAGAAGTATAGTGCCCTTAAGTTCAATACCAAAAATTTAAAATTTACAATTAATGAAAAATTACTTAAATATATATTATTATGCATTTATCTAGTATTTTGTAATAAATTTATTTTCTCTCGGTATTTATTTTATTTTCTTCCTCTTTTAATCAGACAGTCCTTTGTGGTATGGGGGAGTTACATATTGAGATTATTCATGACCGAATCAAGAGAGAATATGGCTTGGAGACCTATTTAGGGCCCCTCCAGGTGGCATACCGAGAGACCATCTTAAACTCAGTTCGTGTCACAGGTAAAAACTAAACTGTTTAGGGCTTGATGTTTTTATTTTCTCCTTTTCTGTCTTTCTGTCTAGTTACTTTAAATATAATTCACAGTCATTAGTGTCTTGCACAGTTTTAATATGTGTAGGGTTTTTTTGTTTTAAATACAACTTTATGCTATTACTATCCATACCCTTTATATTTTTTACTCGTTATTTTGAAACAGGGTCTCACTACATTATGGAGGGCCTCACTAAATAGCTGAGGCTGGCCGTGAACCTGAGATCCTCCTGTATCAGCCTCTCAAGTATTGGGATTATAAGCATAAACACCACACCTGGCAACCCATACCATCTTCTGGATCAGCTACTCATCAAGCAGATATGCCATTCAGTGGTCATGGGACAAGATAAGCCAATGAAATAGATGGCTTGTCCCAGTTCTCACCATCAGGGCAAATATGAGAATTTGAAATGAATATGATTTTTACTTCATAAAATAAGTGGATTTTTTTTTGGGGGGGCAGGTCTGGGGATGGAACCCAGGGGCATTCGACCTCTAAGCTACACCCCCTGCCCTATTTTTTATTTTTTATTTTGAAACAGGGTCTCACTAAGTTGTGGAGGGCCTCACTAAATAGCTGAGGCTGTCTGTGAACCGTGATCCTCCGGTCTCAGCCTCCCAAATGCTGGGATTACAAGCGTGTGCCACCATGCCCGGCATAAGTGGAAAATTTATTTCACTATTTAAAAAATATGATAATCCTATACTGCTAACATTCTTAAGAAAGTACAATTTTTAGCTTTTCAATAAAAAGAAAGAGGGTATAGGAGTCTAAAGAAAAGTGACCAGCCAGTAACCATTCTGGAGGAATCTGTCATCATCTTTAACCCAGCATTTGAGGGAAAGTGCTTCTGCAAAGTTTTAACTAGGAAAAGTCTCCTCTCAAAAGCAGAAAGAAAGGAAGCATATCTGGCTCTTGAAGTAGGGGGCACCATTTTTGAGAATTAACAGCTATAAGCTTCTGATGCAGGTTTCTAGCCAAAGTTCAAAGATGCAATATGATTTGAAAAACTCCCAAGAAGAATTTGTTATCAAGTATTTAAGTATTGATAGTATCCCACCAACAGAAAAGTGCATAGATGAATATATCAGTTTGAATCTATGGGGTATAATTACATTGTACCAATAGAAATCTGTAAGTAATATAGGTAATGATCCCTTAAAAACGAAAAAATTTAAGAACAAGCTGGGCCGGGCGTGGTGGCGCACACTTGTAATCCCTGCACTTGGGAGGCGGAGACAGGAGGATTGCGCAGGTTCGAAGCCAGCCGCGCTGATTTAAGAGACCCTGTTTCCAAAAATAAAAATAGGTCTGGGAGTGTAGCCCGGAGGTAGAAGGGCTTCCAGGAACCCCAGTACCGCCCCCCCACACACACACACAAAAGAACAAGCTGGGCATGGTGGTGCGTACCAGTAATCCCAGTACTTGGGAGGCTGAGACAGGAGGATCATAGGTTTGAGGCCAGCGTCAGCAATTTAGCAAGACCTTGTTTCAGAATAAAAAATACAAAAGGGCTGAGGGTTTAGCTCGGAAGTTCAATCCCCTATAAAACACACACATGCTCAGACACATGCACGCACGCACGCACACACCACAGCAAGCAGTGAAACATCATGCTATGTGATAAAGGAAATGCTCAAAAAAGTAGTGTGTATATGTGTGTGAGTAGTGGTGGTATCTATCACAGTGACAGGATTGCCAAATCTAGATTCATTGACCATCAAGATAATTAAGTAGAATAGTTGGAGAAAAATAGGTTTCATGAATCCATACAGATAATACATAAGCAAGTTATGGAGAGAAGAGGGAGTGTTCTTCCCCATATTTGTATGCCAGGCGCCTACTGTTAGATGTCAAGGAGGGCTAAAGTTGGAAAATAGTCTGGATGCCCCATGAACAATTTAAGTAAAAATAAACAAACTACTGAAAATAGTATTTATATAATAACAAATTCAAAATGGGATGTGTAAGGCCGGGTGTGGTGGCACACGCTTGTAATCCCAGCACTTGGGAGGCTGAGACAGGAGGATCGCATGGGTTCGAAGCCAGCCTCAGCTACTTAGTGAGGCTTTCAGCAATTTAGTGAGACCCTGTTTCCAAATAAAATATAAAAACGGTCTGGGAGTATAGCCCGGAGGTAAAAAGCCTCTGGGTTCCTCCCCAGTAACACACACACAAAAATGGGATGTGTATATGTGATATAACACTAAAGAAAATAATGGGAGTAATTACATATGATAGTATTTGCTTAAAAATGCTTCTAGATTCTGGTAATTTCTGTTTCTTTAATAGTTTCTTAAAATTTTTTTAAGCTTTATATACATTCTGTGGTGTGTGTGTGTTACTGTAGATGGAACCCAGGGACATTCTACTTCTGAGCTACATCCCATCGCTATTTTATTTTTTATTTTGAAACATAGTCTCACTAAGTTATGGAGGGCCTAAGGTTCAAGGCTGACTTGGCCTTGAACCTCTGATCCTCCTGTCTCAGCCTCCCAAGTTACTGGTATTACAGGCATGTGATACTACTTTTGGATGTATAAATTCTTAAATATAAAATATTTTATAAGATAAAAATAAACTTAAAAAGGAATTATGGCCAGGTGGTGGTGGCTCACGCTTGTAATCCCAGCATTTGGGAGGCTGAGACAGGAGGATTAACGTTCAAAGACAGACTCAGCTCCTACTTAGTGAAACCCTTTCAACACAGTGAAACCCTGTTTCAAAAAATAGGGCTGGGGGTATAGCTGGGAGGTAGAATGCCCCTGGGTTCCATCCCCAGTACCGCAAAAAAAAAGGGGGGGGGAATTCTGAAGAACTGTAGACTATAATCAATTTTTTTTTTTTTTTTTTTTTTTGGTGGTACTGGGGTTCCTGGAACCCTTCTACCTCCAGACTACACTCCCAGACCCATTTTATACTTTTTTTTAAATTTGGAAACAGGGTCTCTTAAGCCAGCGCAGCTGGCTTCGAACCTGTGCGATCCTCCTGTCTCCGCCTCCCAAGTGCAGGGATTACAAGCGTGCGCCACCACGCTCGGCCAATAATCAATTTTTAATTTCACATTTGGATTGTGAGTCACTGTGTCATGTGACCATTCACATAAAGGCATAGTAAGATAAAATCTTAGTAAATATGGAGTTTGAGCTACTGTTCTCAGTCTTACAAAAAGTGTTTTGCTAGTTTTGGGGGAAAGAAATAATCAGTACATAAAATATTGCTCAAAGCACATTTTGTGGGTCAACAGGGTTAAAATCCTTTCAATTTTTATTGGATAATCTTTTCTACTCTTGAAATGTTTTATCATTGGAGTGTTATTTTGTAACAAAAAATTTTGTAATTAAAAGAACTGTAATCACAAAAGATATTTGAGAAGTTTAAAGGTATAATCTTCATATGTGTTTCAACATATCTTAACATGATTCAGAGCAGATTTTTAACATTGACAGACATGCTTTGTACCTAGTAGAACTATTACCTTGTTTTTTTTGGGGGGCGGGGTCTGGGGATGGAATGGAACCCAGGGGCGTTCGGCCTCCGAGATACACCCCCTGTCTCACTGAGTTGTAAAGGGCCTAAGTAGCTGAGGCTGCCATGAACCGCAATCCTCTGGTCTCAGCCTCCCAAATGCTGGGATTACAAGCGTGCGCCACCATGCTCGGCTTATCCTGATTTTAACTATACTTAATGCCATTAGTCTATCTTCCATGAGACCTCGAGCTTGTTTGATTGTAATTTTGCCAATTCTAAAACCTTAACACTTCTCTAGAGCAAGTCTCTGAGGTTTCATACGCGACTTGTTTTTAGATACCTTAGATAGAATTTTAGGAGACAAACGCCACCTCGTGACTGTTGAGCTAGAAGCAAGGCCAAGTGAAGCCCCGTGTGCTCTGCCTGTGGTCGAGTATGGTGGCAGCGTCAGCGAGGACCTTCTGAAGGCCTGCCAAGAGGCTGTTGAAAATGGAATTCAGAGCGCATGCCTCCAAGGTAAGGCACTCAGATGAGGGTTAGCAGAGCGTTCCACCTGACCATCATTCCCCCTTTTTTTTTTTTTTTTCAGGAGGAGTGGGTGCTGGAGATGGTCTAACACATGCTAATAAGCACGTGCTGTATCACTGAACTACACTCTAGCCTCCCAATCATTCTTTACATTACAGATTATGTCAGTCTTTTCCTAGTTTTACTAGTGTCTTCTCCCCATTTCTTTGCACATGTTACTCCTCACTGCATATTGACTACTAAGACACTTTCTCCCCTGCATAGGACCATTGCTTGGATCCCCCATTCAAGATGTGGCAGTTACTTTACATTCACTGACAATTCACCCGGGTACTTCCACAACTATGGTTTCTGCCTGTGTCTCAAGATGTGTACAAAAGGTATACAACTGTGCTAATCCTTTTGCTTCAGGGCAACTGTAGAATGTCATAGTACTGAGCTTCGGTTACTACCCCAAAGCAGGCCAGTGGAGTACCAGATGGAGCACACTGAGCTGTGTGGTACTTTTGAGGAAGCCACGTAAAAGGTAGAAGGTGCTTTTTAAGTTCAGCAGTTAGGTAATATTAAGAAAAAGACTGAAGACCGTTCCATGAGCAGTGTGTCCCACTTAATTGCATGGAGTTGAATCCTCAGTTGTAGCATATTTCCCCTTAATTTTTGCCTTTCCCTACTCCATTTTTTTTCCCTGAAGGACATTTTCAGTTTCCCTGTTTATTTTTCTTTAAGTGCATGTTGTTCTTAGCCTTTGAAGTCTAAGATTCTAAACAGAATATTATTTAAGAAAGGGTTTATTATCGTTATGCTTTTATTGGTAGAAAGGGTTTAAAGAATACATTTCTACTATGTGTTCTTTAAGTTCCATCCTTTATTTGTCTCTGATTGCTCTCTCTCTCTCTGGCATGCAGTGTCTAATATATATAAAAAATATTGAAGCTCTTGACTTAAAAAATAAGATCTCTATGGGAAAAGTTAAAACAAGCAGGTTCACTAGAGCCCTAGGCTTAAGAGTATGGACAGAGCCAGTCGTAGTGTTGCGTACCTATAATCCCAGTACTTGGGAGGCTGAGACAGGGGGATCACAGGTTTGTGGCTAGCCTCAGGAACCTTGTGAAGCCCTCACAACTTAGTGAGACAATTTCCAAATAAAAATATAAAATAGAGCTGGGGTATAACTCAGAGGTAGAATGTCCCTGGGTTTAATCCCCAATACCACTAAAATAAAATAGGTCTGGGAGTGTTGCTCCAAGGTAGAATAACCCTGACTTCAAACCCTAGTCCCCCTCTACCCCAAAGAGAGTATGGGCAGTGTTTCAGTTTTTCAATTTTTTTTTTTTTTTTTTTTTTTGTACTAGGGATGGAACCCAGGGCCATTCTACCTACCAGCTACACCCCGAGCACCCCCCCTTTTTTTTTCTTTATTTTGAAACAGGGTCTGACTGAGTTGCAAAGGGCCTCACTTAAGTAGCTGAGGCTGTCTGCAAACTGCAATCCTCCTGTCTCGGCCTCCCAAATGTTGGGATTAACAAACGTGCGCCACCATGCCTGGCTTCAGATTTTCAATTTTTATGAATAATTTTCTTTAGTAGAAATTTGATTTCCAATATTAAAAAAGATGGGTTAATTCTTTATTCTCTTTAGGCTCTGAAGAAAGCTGACAAGCAGGTGTTAGAGCCCCTAATGAAGCTGGAGGTTATAGTGACTAGAGACTACCTCAGCTCCGTCCTTGGGGACCTGGCACAAAGAAGAGGAAGCATTCAGGAAGTCCAGACTCGTCAGGACAATAGAGTTGTTATTGGATTTGTTCCCTTAGCAGAAATGATGGTAAGTACTTTGTGACTGAAACAGATGTCCTCTTTTTTATATGTGTATATAGAAGCTTTATATTCCAAGTTAAAAATAGGTAGTAACACCTGAAGCCATCACGGCTTTGATTTAGAGAATGCAAGCTAAGTTCCAACCAGTAGGAATGGATAAGATTTTGGATTTAAGTTGCTGGGAGAATTCGGGGATTGCAGCACTTCAGGGGCTTCTGTCTAACCACAAGACCAGACATTGAGGGGCATCATACCTAAAATGGCTCTGGTCTTAATGACCACTTTTTCCTTTCCATGCATTTATCTTCTTCTGTAGTTTTATGGCCAACATCATCCTCCCCCATCCGCCTCTTCGGCTTTTAGGTACCTGGGTACCAGCAGAGCAGTAGGAAAGACAAGAGTCATTCTACCAGATACTAGGGCCACAGAATACAACTGCATCCTACCTACATGAGGCTGTGTTTTCTTGTTCTCCACAACATTTTCATATTCAGTTTTCTTAAAACATGGTTAAATGAAGGAAGTTTTATGATTAACTTTGCATCAATGACATTGTCTCTTTTCCTGGTAATAGTCAACAGACAATCAGCAGGAAGAGAGACTTATGGCTTAAATTTAATGCGATAATAAACTTATTTTGTTTAGGGTTATTCAACTGTGCTTCGATCACTTACATCAGGCTCAGCTACTTTTGCCTTAGAATTATCTACTTATCAAGCCATGAGTCCCCAAGACCAAAGTGTACTGCTCACTCAGAGAAGTGGTTCAGCCTAAATGTTTTATGTCCTTGAAAATGGAAAGAAATTCGGGAGCATCGACATAAAACCTACTTACTTCATTTTCAGTAAGAATCATTTTCATTTTATTTATTGGACAAACACATTACTGTCTCAGTACACTCAAAGAACAAGATGGTGTCATTTGACAGCGTAATGGCCCTGGCGCTGCCCGTTCTGGCTTGTATGATGAGAGCTGTGCCAGTGTACATGAAGCATACCTGAATTGATCCCCTAGGAAGCTGTTACTGCTCTTAGCTCTGTGGAATATTTTGAGTGGTACTATAAGGTTTTATTTCTTTTGTTTTTGAAGCGTCTCTCACAAGAAGGATGCTGATCTTCCGTATGTGATGTAAAATGACTCAATAAAAATATTCCAAACACAGTCTAATAACTTTTTTTATTTACATGATTTCAAAATCAAGTTGGTGGTAGTAGATTGCTATGGCCTTTTCCCCTCGTTTTTGTTTGTTCATTTTTACGTTTTGTTCTTTTAGTTACAGTATCCTGTATAGAGCGGTTGTGCAGCTATTCCACGTCTGTAGACAGATAACAAAAAAGATGTGTTAGATTGATAGAACTCTATCCTCAGTAACTAATGCTGTGATTTAGTAATTCTAATTTAAGTTAAGCTTTTTAAGATGAGTTATAAGTTATACTAAAATTTTCCATATCTATAAAACATATCATCTGTATCTTCTTATAGGTATTATTATCACCTACAAAAAATAATTCCCAGTTTCTCCACATTAACTCACCCTTTTTATTTATAGCACAACAAAACAAAACAACCCCACGAAGCTCAGAAACATCAAACAGTGGACTTCAGAGAACCCTAGCTTGAAGGAGAAGCGTTTGTCTTACTTGAGCATTCTGCAGCGGTGGCTTGTTAGTCTCTTGTAAGCATCATCAATGCTATCCACTTCTTCAGGACTCCAGAGTCTTTCACCAATAGCACTTGCCCGAGGCCTAAAAATTAAAACTTGTGTCTACCAAAGCAGTCTAAAATCATGTTTTCTCAAATGTCTAAGTCATATGCTTGGGGGAAGTACTTAGTGCTTTCTTACTTGAATGGCTTTTTTTTTTTTTTTTTTGGAGGTAGTGGGGATTTAACCCAGGGACATTCTACTACCAAGCTACAACCCCAGCCCCATTTTTTTTTTTTTTATTCTTTATTTTGAAACAAGGTCTCAGTAAGTTGTGGAGGCCTCACTAAGTAGTTGAGGCTGGCCTCGAACCTGTGATCCTCCTGTCTCAGCCTCCCAAGTACTGGAATTACAAGCACGTGCCGCCACACCCAGCTCAGCATCTTTATTCTTAACTCAAATGTTGCCACTTGAATTCCTTACCATAACCTTGGAATAAGGTTAGTTGAATCCACAAATTCTCCCCATAGACAAGCTTCTCCACCAATCACAAGTTTTTTCTGTTTCTCATTACCTGCATTAAAATCATTGAATTGATATGTTAAACAGTTGCAGTTGGAGGAATGTATACAGAAGCAGCACTGTTTTTTCTTCTGTCTTTATCCTTGGGTAACATTCCTCTCCTGGAGGCAGCAGGACCTTTGTTCCTACCCTTAGCCACAGTTCACAGTGCTTGATAGCACGTAGAGACAAATGTGGTGTGTCCACGTTAAAGATACTCTTTTGGAATACTAGTTTCTTTTTAATGGTTTATGACTACTACACCTGCCTTCAATTTCTATCTTTTGGTAATGAAAAGAAAACAAAGGACTGAGTACCTAGTAACTCTTTTTTGTTAATAGTAACTATGACCTTTGAATTGTCATAAAGTGCTTTCTAGAGGAAGTATATTAATTCTCAGTAGATCTATAGTTTTGATTTTGTGTGTGTGTGGTACTGGAGAATGAACCCAGAGGCATTCTATTTGAGCTACACTCCCAGCCCAATTTTATTTCTTATTTTGAAATAGCATATTGCTAGGTTGATGAGAGTCTTACTACTTGCTAAGGCTGTCCTCAAACCTGAGATCCTCCTGTCTCAGCCTCCCAAGTACTAGAATTACAGGCATGCACTTCCACACCTGACTAGTTTTGAAAATTTTAACAGCAGAATTCTTAAAAAGGATTTTATAAAGAGTGATATACAAAACTGAACAAAGTGGAACTGTTAATGAAGAGGGTCTGAGAGCTGGACGCTCCACTGTTCTTTGAACTCTTAAGTCTACACAGGCTGTAATCCACTAATTCGCTATAACTTTGCCTATGTGTCCTACCACGTTAATGTAGTCAAACATTTTTCAGATGTAGAAGCAAATGACAAGAATGATTACTGCAAATGGAGGTGATATTTTAGGGGGTCTACTTTTCAAACTATTTAGACAAGTACATGTTTTTTTTTTTTTATTCAGAGTTTAAGATGATACTGAGAGGGTACTTTTTTTAAATAAATGAACAAAATCAAGAACCAAACATAAAATATTTCGTGGGAAGTTAAAGAAAACTAACCAAAGTAAAGATGGTTGCTTCACTTACCTGGAAAATCAAGAGGATTTACTACATAGTAATTTTTCCAATCTTGCCCATAACTAATCAGATCTAAGTACCAAGGTGCAGAAAGGAGTACAGGGAAGCCAGATGCTGTGATGTTACTCATTTTTTCCGCATATGTTTCCTTTTTCCACACTTCAATTACTGTATCTGGTTGGAGCTATTAAAGTTAAAATTGCAACATATAGTATTAGGTCTAGCAGATACAGTTGATGTAAATCTTAAAGCATTATGGCTAGGAACATAGTCTTCTCAGAGTCTTGACAATTATGTTTTCCTCTTTCCCTAGCAGTTAGTGCCATATGCTGTTCAGTGTACAGTTTCATTGCTATTCAAGTACCATCAACCCAATGATTGTATTAAATTTAACTTTTGCCATAAAAACAGTGTACATCGATTATTTTACTTACTACAAAGCTACCTCACAAACAATAAAGATGTATTTGTTTTGAACTTCCAGGGGAAAAAAAGAAACTTCAGTCAGACTACTTCAATTTGTAGTCAATAATGAGAACACAGATTAAGGGGAAGAGCATTAAGACACTTGTATTATCAGAATTAAACGTGCAGTGGCTGAGACAGTATCCCAAGTTCAAGGCCAGACTCCATAACTTAGTGAGGCTGTTTCTCAAAATAAAAGCCTGAGGGTTGAATTTAGGGATAGCGTGGCCTTGGGTTCTATTCCTAGTACCACACACACACAAAGGTCAGGGGTTTTCTTCATAATTCGTACCTTCTCGTTAAAGGCCTCTTCCCAGACGATGGACCTCTTATTCATGGATGTAATAATGCTCAAAAGCCTAGCATTGTAAAAAAAAAAAAAAAAATCACAAAGTTACTTCAGATCACAATTATAATGATATATTAAAAGATGCATATTTTCTACCAGTGATCATTGGGAACAAAGAGGTACCTTGTTAGTGTTACATAACTATCTAGCAGAACCAGCCAAAGTTGGGCAGTGAGTCAGGTAGTTCCTTCTTTCTTACCCATGGCACAGAATCTAACATAGTAGAAGGGATTAATAATCATTTGGTCATAGTGCATGAACTAAAGCAGAAATAAGTTGGTAGGAAACTCATAGGAAACTATAGACAGTACTCTCAGGTAGTTTCATAGGTATCTTAGAGTAAGGAAAAATCATTTAGCCTGTATCACCTAAATGGCATTCAGCTGTTGGCGGGCAAACAGTCTACAAATATTATAGCCACTTAGACATTAGTAGGTGACCTGTGGGGTAAATGACAATGCATCCCACCAAAAGCTGGCTAGATGAAGGCTGGGATCTGGGCTTGCCAAATGAACAGTACAGAGCAAGAGCTAGCCCACTAGAGCCTGCCTCATGAGCTAAGGATGGCTTTTATATTTGTAAAGCATTGTTTTTGAAAAAGAAAGAAAGCTGGGCGTGGTGGTGCACACTTGTAATCCCAGCATTCTGGAGGCTGAGACTGGAGGATCAGGGTTTGCGGACAGCCTCAGCTACTTAGTGAGGCCCGCTACAACTCAGTGAGACCCAGCTTCAAAATAAAGAATAAAAAAAATAGGGCAGGGGTGTAGCTCTGAGGTCAAATGTCCCTGGGTTCCATCCCCAGACCCCCCCCCACACACACAAAAAGTACAAACTATATGGTCCACAAAGCCTAAAATACTTACTCTGGCCCTTTATGGAAAAAGTTTGCTGGTCTCTAATCCAGAACAGCACCCTCCAGTAGAACTTTCTGCCATGATGATTTCTTCAGTATCTGCACTTATAATATGGTAGCCACCAGTCCCATCTGGCTATGGAAAACCTAAACTGTGGCTAATACAACTGAAGTTTTGTGGGGTTTTGCTTTTGTTTTTGCTTTACAGTACTGGGGATTAAACCCAGGGGCATGCTACTTCCAAACTATACCCCCGGCCCTTTTTTTTTTATTCTTTATTTTGAAATAGGGTCTCATTAAGTTGCAGAGGGCTTCACAAACCTGTGCTTCTCCTGTCTCAGCCTCCCCAATGCCGGGATTACAAGGGTGCACCACCACACTTGTTAAGACTACATTTTTAACTTTAATTAAATACAAACAGCTGCCTGTGGCTGTGGCTACTGTATTGTATAGCACAGGTAGAAAGCAAAAGAGATGCTCTAGGAGTTAACAAGAGAATATGACGCAGGGGCTGGATGGTGAAGACTCTGCAGGCTAACTGGGCTTTGAGCTGAGCTCTTAACATTTGATGATTTCATTTTTGTATTCAAGCAGTTATTGCAAAATACTTAAGAGTGACTATGTTACTGATTTAAAGAAAGCAGTACACATCACTTCCTGACTTAGTGAGTTTTCATCTATACTTTGACAAAGGGCCGGGAGAAAATGAAAAAAAAAAAAAAACAGTACTAAATAACTTAAACTTTTACAAAATCATTGATAACAGAAGAAGGCTTTCAAATAACTTACTTTTCAATATAGTAAGTTTCTAGTTCTGAATAATTTTTGCCAAATCCTTTTTTCTTCATGAAATCTTGGATGTCTGGATTGGATGCCCTTAAACAAAAATTCAGTGATTATTATTTCACTAAGTTTTGGTGCCAAATCTACTATTTACTTGAGGTACTGGGGATTGAACCCCCTAGCCTAGCACATCCTGGGAGAGCAAGCATTTTGCCACTACACTACAGCCCTAGCCCTAGCTCTTGCCTCAGCTTCCCCACTAGCTGGTATTATAAACATGCACCAGTTACACCCAGC
Organism: Muscardinus avellanarius; assembly: GCF_963383645.1. Lineage (NCBI taxonomy): Eukaryota > Metazoa > Chordata > Mammalia > Rodentia > Gliridae > Muscardinus > Muscardinus avellanarius. The sequence goes on along the minus strand of NC_137786.1, from coordinate 61,916,306 downwards.
TACCAATCTACTATCTAAATAGCACGTATAGCCAACATCAATTGCGCAGACACAACTACTGAAATTTGTAGGGCATAAAAGCATAAAAATCTTAATTATGAGTTATAAATTTCCCATTACATTTTTCCAGAAGCTGATTTTCCATTAAAAAAAAAAAAAAAAAAAAGCCGTTCCCTACCACCACCCCGGCATCTAGAGCTTTTTGCAAAATCTAAGAATTTTTATTTGAAGAAAAAAAAAAACTCCATTTAATCATTGCCCTCTTGCACTAAAGTTGTTCTCACTTACAAGTAGTCTTATTTTTTATCTATTTTTATTGTGGTACTGGGGATGGAACCCAGGGGCTTTCTACCTCCGGGCTACACTCCCAGACCTATTTTATATTTTATTTGGAAACAGGGCCTCACTAAGTTGCTGGTCTCTTCTATTTAAAAAAAAAAAAAAAAGCCAGGTGTGGTGGCACACGCTTGTAATCCCTCGTTTGGGAGGCAGAGACAGGAGGATTGCGCAGGTCCGAAGCCAGCCATGCTGGCTTAAGAGACCGTTTCCAAATAAAAAAAAGTATAAAAAAATAGGTCTGGGATTGTAGCCCGGAGGTAGAAGGGTTTCCAGGAACTCCAGTTCCACCAAAAAAAAAAAAAAAAAAAATCTTCAGATTTCTTCTATACCTTGATTCTCCTTCCTAGGCTTTTATCTCATACCACCCAAATGTATATTCTACAAAAATCTACCATGTCAGGAGTTGTGTTGCATAGTATAAACCCTTACAAGCAGAGGTGTTATACCCCAGAATTTCTGCTTTTCACGTGGAGCCCTCTATGCCTACTTTGTTTTTTGTTTTTGTTTTTTTTGGTGGTACTGGAGGTGGAACCCAGGGGCTTTCTACCTCTGGGCTATACTCCCAGACCTATTTTATATTTTATTTGGAGACAGGGTCTCACTAGGTTGCTGAGAGCCTCACTAAGTAGCTGAGGCTGGCTTTGAACCTGTGCGATCCTCCTGTCTCAGCCTCCCAAGCGCGGGGATTATAAACATGTGCCACCATGCTTGGCTCCTCTATGCCTTTCTTTGAATGCAAGCTGTTATTTTTTAAGAGGTTTTAGAATCATCATACCAACAATCAAATTCCACTTCATCTCCTCCCAAATGAATGAAAAGGTCTGGAAATACTTGACTAATTTCTTTGAAAAATGTAGTAAGAAATATGTATGTTGTATTTAGAAGAGGGTTTATAGGCCCAAAACCTTTTTCATCTTTGTTGTAACATGGTGTCAGGAGGTCTTTCTGACCTAGAAGAAAATACAAAAATTCATTTTTAGAAAAGGGTGTTAAGCCAGGTGTGGTGGTGCACACTTACAATCCCAGCATTCGGGAGGCAGAGATTGGAGGATCGCAGTTTGCGGACAGCCTCAGCTACTTAGCAATGCCCTTCTCAACTCAGTGAAACCCTGTTTCAAAAAAAAAAAAAAGATTAAAAAATAGGACTGGATGTGTAGTTCAGAAGTAGAATGCCCCTGAGGGTCCCATCCCCAGTACCACAAGAAAAAAAAAAAGGGTCTTAACCACAAAGATGTGGCTTTGCACAATCTATTATGCTATAGATTCTCTTCCACTTATGGTGTTACATCCTGATAAACCCCACTGCAAGTTGAGAGTATTGTAAGTTAAAAAAAAAAACATTTAAGTCGGGCGTGATGGTGCACGCTTGTAATCCCCGCGCTTGGGAGGCTGAGACAGGAGGATTGTGCAGGTTTGAAGCCAGCCTCAGCTGGCTTAAGAGACCCTGTTTCCAAATAAAATATAAAATAGGTCTGGGAGTGTAGCCCGGAGGTAGAAGGCCCCTGGGTTCCATCTCCAGTACCACCAAAAATAATAATAATAATAATACATTTAATAAGCCAGGCGGGGTGGCATACACCTGTAATCCCAGTACTTGGGAGGTTGAAACAGGAGGATGGCAAGTTCGAGACCAACCTTGACAGCTTAGTAAGACTCTGTTTCAAAATTTTAAAAAAATGGGCTGGGGGTGCAACTTAGAGTTAGAATACCTTTGGGTTCAATCCTCAGTACAACACACATAGCAAATGCATTTAACACACCTAACCTACCAAATATCATAGCTCAGCAGCACTGTACCCTAAAGAGTACAGGTTGTTTACTCTTGTTTGGTTATGTGACTGACTGGGACTGAGAGCTAGGGCTCATTAAAACCTGCCACCAGTTCAGGAAAAGACCAAAATTCAAAGTATGGTTTCTGGACAGACATGGTGGTGCATGCTTGTTATCCCAATACTTGGGAGGCTGAGACAGGAGGATTGCAGGTTTGAAACTAGCTTCAGCAACTTAGTGAGGCACTTAGCAACTTGGTGAGATGCTATTTTCAAATAAATAGGTCTGGGGGTATAGCCTGGAGATGGAGGCCCCTGGCTTCCATCCTCAGCACCACACACACACACACACACACACACACAGAGTACGGTTTCTATTAAATGCATAACAGCTTGAAACCATTATCAAGCAAAAAATTTCAGCGGCCATGATAAGTCAGGACCTTCTGAACTCTATTTCTTTAAACTATAAAAAAAATTCATACAGAAAATATAAACATGCTTACCTAGAGTTACTATGGGTTTTCTTCCAAGAAAAACCAGGGAGATTTGTTTCCTGAGTTTCCTTCCTGTATCTCCCTCCCTCCCTCTCCCTCTCCTTCTCTCCCTCTCCCTTTCCCTCTGTTTCCCTCTCTCTCCCTCTCCCTCTCCCTCCCTCTCCCTCTCCCTCTCTCCCTCTCTCTCTCTCTCTCTCTCTCTCTCTCTCTCCCTCTCCCTTTATCTCCCCCTCCCTCCCTGTTTCCTTTTCATCCAGGCTTTGAGATTTTATCCACTTTAAGCATCAATGCTTCGCACCCAATCTTCAGTTGCCTTAACTCTTAAGTTTGTCTGTTCTTTAAATCCCCTGCTCAACACAACTAGGAAGCCTACCTGCATTTCAGTCGGATCTAACAAAAACCAAACCCCTCTACCAATGCTGTGACAGAGCCCCTTTAAAACAGAGCCTCACAAGAGACCCTGTTTCCAAATAAAATATAAAAATGTCTGGGAGTGTAGCCCGGAGGTAGAAGGCCCCTGGGTTTCATCCCCAGTACCACCCCCAAAAATAAATAAAGCCTCAAGTTGCTCCCCCCCCCTCCACTCAGTTTTCTTACTGGTAAAAGCCATTTGTTTCTTCTGAACTTCCTCATGCTGAAAATGGAAACAGAAGCTACCCCTCAGCCAGGCAAATAGAAACTGTGACATATTCTCTGACCAGCATAACCTAGCTAAATCTATATATGGATATTTCCTGGCTTTTATTTCTCTACATTATAACTATGTCTATAGGACCAGTGGAGACAAATTAGCAGTTTCTACATCATTTGCTTATTTCTGATGTGCTTGGGTGCTAGCCAAGATCCTGGCAGGTTCCCTGGCTTGGCTACTGGTAACAAGTTTTCTTTTCTAGCTTCTGAATATTGAGTTCTAGTAAGGTCACCACCAACCTCTATAGTTCTTCCTTCTTCTGGAGTCAGTCAGTTGGCAAGTTCTGTGAATTATATCTCAGTTTTGTTATTTTTCATACCCATTACCACCCTTCTAGTCTAGGACTTTAGTCTCTATACCCTTTCAACTGTCACTTTCTCAAAGGTTTTCCCAAAATATGACTCCCATCATGATAGTCCTTTGCTTAGGAACTCTGCACTGGTGTCCTGAAGAAACTCATATTCCTCACCCAAGGCCTCTACAGTGTACTTTCCCACTACTCTCCATGTCTACCATAATCGGAGTATTTATTGAGCAATTATAAATGCCAGGTACAATGCTGTATGTGTTTTATATTCATAAATGAGTCATAATCATTTTTATGTTTTCTTTTCCCCTTGGTGTGGTGTTTTGTTTTGTGGTACTGGGGATGGAACCGAGGAACATTTTACTTGAACTACACTCCCAGCCCTATTTTATTTTATTATTTATCTATCGATTTATCTATCTATGTATTTTTGCGGTAGTGCAGATGGAACCCAGGGGCATCCTACCTCCAAGCTACACCCTCAGCCCGATTTTTTATTCTTTATTTTGAAACAGGGTCTCACTAAGTTGCAGAGGGCCTCACTAAGTAGCTGCGGCTGTCTACAAATGGAGATCCTCCTGTCTCAGCCTCCCAAGTACTGGGATTGTGAAATGTGCCACCACGCCTGGCTCCTATTTTATTTTTTATTTTTATTTTTTATTTTATTAGTAGCCTCACTAAGTTGCTGAGGCTGGCAACAAATCTCTTATCCTCCTGTCTCAGCCTCCTAAGTATTGGGATTACAAGCATGCACCACCAAGTCTAGCTTCCCCTTGATTTTTATACTTTACATATCTATACACGGTGACTTAACTCAATAGTAGACATGGAAGTTATTGAATCACATTTGTTAATAGTGCGGGTGTTGTGAAAACCACGATTAAAAAAAAAAATGACCAAACACCAAGCCATAAAATAAAGAGATGTAGGACCTGAAGTGTTCACTTTTCATAACTTATAAAATAAACTCCTTACCTTTTCCCCAGGACTGCACGTGTCCAGGGGTATCAAATTCTGGTATGATTCGAATCCCTCGTAATCTGGCATATTCAATCACCATACGGATATCACTTGGTGTATAAACATGATACAAAGTATAGCTTCCCTGTAATATTCAAGTTAAAATGCACAAAGTGGGTTTGGTCTTCTAGACACTGTTAACAATTCTGTTTGCATTTTGATATCTGAAGTCTAATTTTTCTACTTTTATAATATACTAAATAATACTATGTGATATATGAATCATTTAAAAATAATATACTAGTCTATGACCTGAATGTGCCCAATATTATCTGATAAAATAATATGCTGTCATAGTTTCAAGAATAAGACATATACAGAAAAGATAAAGCACAATTCTGCTAAATCACACATAATGGAAGACTAATAGCCACTTGTGGGGTCTTTTGTCAAATTATTTTATCAGCACATTCTCAGAATATTTTGGGTTAAAACCAGATTTACTGATATACATATCTACTTCTACCAGTGCCTCCTATTTCAATAGTGTCTACTATCATGCTATTTATTTATCTCCAAAGTAAAACCTCTAAAAACACTGCTCTTGTTAATTTTAGAAGCAAAATTCATCTATGAATATAAAACATAGCTTTTATCTCTCAAAGTCACTTTAACCCATTTTGTCCCATCCAGATGTGAAATAAAGTATACAATTATATAATTAATATGATAATACATATAAGTTCTAGACTGTGGTTTCCAACCTATTTTAATAGATGTGTCAATTTTGTTGAAATATTACAGGGCTGCAAACTTGGGACTCAATGAGTTGCTATGAACTTTAAAAATTCCCCTGTAAGCCAGGTGTGGTGGGGCACCCTTGTGATCTCAATACTTGGGAACCTGAGTTAGGAAGATTGCAGGTTTGTGGCCAGCTTCAGCTACTTAGTGAGGCCCTTTGCAACTCAGTGAGACCCTGTTTCAAAATGAAGAATGAAAAAACAGGGCTGGGGATGCAGCTCAGAGGTAGAATGCCCCTGGGGTTCAATCCCCAACACTGAAAAAAGTTCCCCTACAGACTCTATATATGACCTAATTGTTCTTAAAGATCATCTCAGTTCCACTGTGTCACTTGAAAATATAGAGCTCAATATTGGTTGTAACTAAAGATCCATTTAAAAAAAAAAAAAAGCATTGCTTAGTTCTAAGTGCTCAACTGTGAACAAGTCTTGGCCCTCAACCTCCCATATCAGATTTGTATCTAATCAACACTACAACTGCCAAGTTATACTAAACACAAGGGACAAGTTTACTGACACTGTGGGTATGCAGTCGACAAAACCCATACTTTGGAGCCGGGCATGGTGGCGCATGCTTGTAATCCCAGCGTTCGGGAGGCTGAGACCAGAGGATCGTGGTTCGCGGACAGCCTCAGCTACTTAGTGAAGCCCTCTGCAACTCAGTGAGACCCGGTTTCAAAATAAAGAATAAAAAATAGGTTAGGGGATGGAGCTCGGAGGTCAAATGCCCCTGGGTTCCATCCCCAAACCCACATTAAAAAAAAAAAAAAAAAAAAAAAAAAACATACTTTGGGAAGCTGTAGGATACACGCCATTGTTTCTTCAGCAGCGATTTATGATGAAAAAGTGATAGGGGCCAGCACTTACAGATAAAAAGAGAATTCTTAAAAGACATTAGCTGGGCATATCATACAGACTTTGTCTGTGTTCCAATGGAAATAAGTAATATGGTTATTTATTTATTTATTTATTTATTTATTGGTGGTACTGGGGATGGAACCCAGAGGCTTTTTACCTCCGGGTTATACTACCAGCCTTATTTTATACTTTATTTGGAAACAGGGTCTCACTAAGTTGCTGAGAGCCTCACTAAGTAGCTGAGGCTGGCCTCGAACCTGTATGATCCTCCTGTCTCAGTCTCCCAAGCATGGGGATTACAAGTGTGCACCACCACGGCCGGCTTGGTTTTTTCTTTTTTTAAGGAAAAGAAAGGCCAAGCGTGGTGGCATATGCTTATAATTGCAGTATTTGGGAGGTTGAAACAAGAGGATCGCAGTTTGCGGCCAGCCTCAGTTACTTAGTGAGGCCCTCTGCAACTTAATGAGACCCTGTTTCAAAAGAAAGAATAAAAAATGGGGCTGGTGGTGTAACTTGGAGGTAGAATGCCCTGGGTTCTATCCCCAGAACCACAAAAAAATAAAAAATAAATAAAGAGAAAAGCTAGGTTTGCTGCTAGTGCAAGCCTGCAATCCCAGTACTTGTGAGGCTGAGACAGGAGGATTTCAGGTTTGAGGTAACCTTCACTAAATTAGTGAGATCCTCAGTAACCTAGCAAGACCGTTTCAAAAGAGAAAAAACAAAGATTAAAAAGGGCTAGAGGCAGGGATATACCTGAGAGGTATAATACCTCTGGATTCAACCCCTAGTACTACCCCCTCGAAAAAAAGTAAATGAGAACAATGATTGGCTATCTAGATTACTGTTACTCTTTAGTTACAATAATGTATTGTGTTTCTGTTTCTTAAAAACCAGGCCTTCGTAATCCCTGTGCTTGGGAGGCTGAGACAGGAGGATCACGCAGGTTCAAAGCCAGCCTCAGTTAGTTTAAGAGACCCTGTTTCCAAATAAAATATAAAATAGGTCTGGGAGTGTAGCCTGGAGGTAGAAGGCCCCTGGGTTCCATCCCCAATACCACTAAAACAAAACAGGCCTTTGCCGGGCATGGTGGTGCACGCTTGTAATACCCACACTTGGGAGGTTGAGCCGGGAGGATCTCACAGCTTCGAAGCCAGCCACAGCTACTTAGTGAGGCTCTCAGCAACTTAGTGAGACCCTGTTTCCAAATAAAGTATAAAATAGGTCTGGGAGTATAGCCCAGAAGATAAAAAGGCCTCTGGGTTCCACCCCCAGTACCACACAAAAAAAGCCCTTTTTACAAATATGATACAATATCTGAGATTTGATGAAAATTATATGGTTGGTTGGGGGGACAGAGTCTTCAGGAACACAAGGGACACAAGATTGGCCATGTACTAATTATTGGAGCTGGGTGATGAAAATGTGGGAAATAATTAAACAATTCCGTTTCTGTATATGTTTGAAATTGTCCGTCATTCAAGGTACAACAAAAGCAAACCAAAACACAAGTGCTGACAGCATTTCGGCTTGTACTGCGTCATAGCGCTGGAGGATTTTCTGGAATTGTGGCCGGAGGACAGAATTTAGAGAGCTGACTCAGCCCTTTGCTTAGCACCTTACACAAGGCCGACGCCACCTCTGCTGTCAGCGGCTTACTCTCCATTATAGGGGCCTGAACTAGGTCACACCAAGAATTTCCCCAGCTCCACCGTTCTAGAAGAGTCCAGGCAAACACTTCCAACAGAGACCACCAATGTTTCCTAAGAAAGAACATTATCTCTAAGATTCCCAACTTCATGCGGGTTTTCAGAGAAAAAAGAAGTAGTCATTTACCCATTTCCGGACAATTCTGTTTAAAACAAATACACCTTTGGACTCCCTGACAAAAAACTGTATGTTACTCATGAATTATTCAGATCTCCTACATTGTTTTTAAAATTTCATACTGCCCTTGAGATTGATTGTACTTCCAATAATAAAGCATTTATAATAATAATTCAGGTAACATTTATAATATAATGAAATAGTTTTATGGATCTACAATGTAAGCCATAGCCTAAATATTTTTAAAACCATTAAAGATTTAACTTTTACAATTTATATTCAGAAGAAAAAACATTTATGCTACAAACTTTTAATGAAGCTATACCAAAGATTTTTGTAGAAAGACCACAATCATATGAATTACTCACTTTATTGCTTAACTCAGGAAAAGTGGTGCTCTGATAGGGGAAAGACTGGTCATCAACTATGTGCCAGTGGAGAACATTAAACTTATTAAAAGCCATGGCATCCTGCAAGGAAACATGTTAAGAATTATATACCACAGATGAAATGCACAACCCACACTAAATATATTTAGGATTGCTTCCAATACGTCTGCCTCCTTTTAAGATTTTTTTTCAGCAAAGAAAGAAGGTGGAAGAACTATTAATTCTTCATAATATATAGTTTACATGGTATGTCAATAAACAGCCTGTACAGACTATTTATTCTAGACAATAAGCTGTAACATTGCTCTATGGGAGGAAAGCAAGCTTACAAAATTCCCACCATGTAGGGGTCTCCAGGAACAGAAAAGAGTTTTGGTCTGCTGTATGTTTTGGAATGAAGAAGAGGAAAATGGGGTACTCATGTATGTATCAAGGCTTATAATTCCTACAATTCTGAAATCTGAGAGAAGCCTTAGAAATCAAGGAAATTCTTTACAAACTCAATATAATTTCCACCAAAATTTCCAGAGAAATATATGGGAAAATTCGTGTATTGATTTTATGTGGAGGAATAAGCAATATAATAATTACAAAATAAAACACTACTTGAAAAATTTTTTAAAAAGAAGAGGGTAGATATGCTCTGTAAGATAACCAAAACTAAAAGCTTCCCTTCTCATTCATCAGGGCTGAAGGGACCTGGCTGATGCTGCCAGAAAACAACTTACATTCAAGGGGATTGTGCCAATAATAAAATACATTGGGGATAATAGGGTTTTTGTGTCAGAGAAAAGTTAAAAATACAAGGTGGTTATTGGAATTGGCCTCTGCTTTAACCTTGTCCTCAAATGCATAACTGAATGTAATTCTAGTACTTTGGACCTGAAACAAGATTGTAGGTTTGAGGCCAGCATGCAGTAAGTTAGAAAGACCCTGTTTCAAAATAATAATAATAATAATAATAATAATAATAATAATAATAATATTGATAATAATAAGCCTGGCGTGACGGCGCACGCTTGTAATCCCAGTACTTGGGAGGCTGAGACAGGATTACAGGTTCGTGGCCAGCCTCAGCTACTTGGTGAGGCCCTCCGCAACTTAGTAAGACCTGTTTCAAAAATAAATAAAAAACCGGGCTGGGGGTGTAGCTTGGAGGTAGAATGCCCCTGGGTTCAATCCATACTATCACCAAAAAAATAAAAAATGAAAAAGGTTGAGTGTATAGCTCAGAGATAGAGCATCCCTGGGTTAAATCCTCAGTGTGCCCCCCATGCCTATGGAGATTAGGGAAATTTAATAAATTTTAAATATACTTGATATATTTAATACTTAAGCATTTAAAATTGAGGTTTCTTGGCAAAGAGTATGAGTTCTTTATACTTAAATGTAAAATTACTTCAAGAGAAAAACAGGAAACAAAATTTCTAAAACTACAGAAATTAAAAGCACCTGTGCTGGCCCAAGAAGATAAACTGGTAAAGAGAGAGTTCAGAAACTGACTTATGCATTTATGGGAATTTAGTATTTAATACTCATTATGCTGAAAACAGTGGGAAAATTGTAGACTGCTCAAAAATGACATTGAGATTACTGGCTAACCTTCTGGAGAAACTAAAATTAGAATATGTTGTCACAATACACTAAAGTAAACTCTAACTGAATCAAGAATTTAATGGGAAAAATAAAACATCAAAAGAAAATTTCAAGTTCTTTTTATATCTGTATCCTTGCTATGGAAAAGGCCTTACTTAGCATGCATACCTCCAAGGCTAAAACAATAACAGGTAAGATTGGAAGATACGACTTCATAAAAAATTTAAACTCTTACAGGCAAAAGATACTATAAACATAGTTTACAAGACAAATTTGGAAAATTTTCAGAATAGTGTCTGATGAATAAGTATATAAGCAAATATAAAAGTATCAAAGACACAGACAAATATAAAATTAAAAACATCATAAACCATAAGGAAGGAATTAACATTCTGGAAGACAAAATGCACAAGGAAATACATATTAAAACCACATATATACTTTATCACTGGACTAGCAAAGAATATGGCAACCCTACTGTTGGCCAAGCATGCACAGCTATGACCTACCACGAGGGCAGTTGGACAGTATATGCTAAAAGAGTATACCAAAAGATAAAAGATACACATCTGTAAACCCAAAAGGTTACTTTTAAGACATTATCCTCAGGATATAATCTTAACATGTGTGCAAACAATATGTATAGGAAGGTTACTCTGTAACCTTTCCATAATAATAATTTACCTAAATGTCCCATCAGCATAAGACTGGATACATATACCATTGTGCATAATATAAAATATTAAAAATGTTAAAAAGGTTGCAAAAGTACAGCCTCATTTATGTTTTCTTAAAAGTCACACTGTAGGGTTGGGGATGTAGCCCAGTAGAGTAAAGGACTTGCCTAAAAAAATGCATGACGTCCTGGGGTCTGATCCCCAGCACCTCAAAATCAAAACCAAACAAAAAAATTTTAAAAAGCCAGATTATATGTGTTAACATTCATTTTTAAAATCTAGAATGAGATAAATGAGACGCTAAAATTAATGTCAATCTTTGGTAAACGAAATTAAGGGATGACTGCCTATTTTATGCACATCTTTATTGTTTGAATTTCTATCTTTTTATTTTTTTATTTTTGGAACTGAAGATTGAACCCAGGGGCATGGTACCTGAGTTATCCCCCCATCCCTATTTTTTATTTTTTATTTTAAAACAGGATCTCACTAAGTTGCAGAGAGCCTCACTAAGTAGCTGAGGGTGGCTGCAAACTTGAGATCTTCCTGTCTCAGCCTCCCAAGTACTAGGATTACAAGTATGCTCCACCATGCTTGGTTTGTTTGAATTTTTAAACTAAACATTTATTTCCTTCATACAAATGACAATGTTTTTTGGGAAAAAATGCAGAGTATTAATGTAAATGCAGAAATAATTTTTTTGTGTGTGTGGTACTGGGGTTTCTGGATACCCTTCTACCTCCGGGCTACACTCCCAGACCTATTTTATATATTTTTTTTATTTGGAAACAGGGTCTCTTAAGCCAGCGAGGCTGGCTTCGAACCAGCACGATCCTCCTGTCTCCGCCTCCCAAGCGCGGGGGTTACAAGCGTGCACCACCAAACCCGGCAGAAATAATTTTAATAGCATGATATATTCATAAATAATCAAGTGTAGGTATAAAAAAAACTGGTGCATGTATGTCACTATCAACATGATTTACATTATGTGAAAATATAATACACCAATAAAAGCACATTATTTAAGAAAAGGGAAAAATCTGGGAGGAAAACCTCCCTCCTCCTCTACAAATTGGCAGGTGATGGTGGAGATGAATCAATAAAAAGTCCGTAGGAAAAGATGATGACTAACCTTCTTCCTAACTCCCATTGCCCTGAGGTTCCATTTCCCTTAGGAACATTCCCGTTTCTATGCCACTTAAAGAAGGGTCACAAATTGAAAGCCATTAACCAGAAGTATGGTGGCCATGTATTCCAAACCAAAAATCTGGACACTTAGTTTGACAAATGGGATATGCAGAGTGACCCAACAACGGTATTGAAACTGTCTTTTTAAAACAGAATTGGCTTAATACATGTCTATGGTCCTCCCACTGAACACAGAAGAGTGATCCAGGAAGGGACCACTCCACCACACCGCTGAGGAAGTACTCTTCCCTGGGAGGAGAGAAAACCCAGGGCATATGCGAACAAGAGGAATGCTCCAGCTCCAACATACACAGCGGCATAAGTAACCAGGATGGAGTAACAGCGTGAAGGAACGCGACACATGTCAGAAGGGGCATGGGACAGATTACAGTGATTACCTACCAGAGTTTTAAGAATAGTCTTAACTGACAAGTAGTGTCTGGATGTATCAATTAAAATTCCTCTATGTGGAAACCTTGGAGAATCCACAATGTTAGATTCGTTGATGGTGAACTATGAGACAAAATAAAAATTTGGTTTAGCTAATTAGAATTTTCCCCAACTTGAACTCAAGACTATATTTGTCTATGCAAGTGTTGGATAAAAGATGCATGGACTATCAAAGTTAATGACTTATTGCCCTCTTTCAGAAAAAAAAAAAATCAGTGCCCCCTGGGTGATTCCACCACCCCCTTATTTTTATTCATTGCCCCCCAAGTGTACCTGAAGCTACTCTGGCCCCTGGATTGTTCCAGTGCCTCCTCCCCAGGGAGAATCACCAACTTTGGGAATTTATGATTTTTTTTCTTTCTTTGCAGGTCCGGGGATAGAGCCCAGGGGCATTTGACCTCCGAGCTACACCCCCTGCCCTATTTTTTATTCTTTATTTTGAAACAGGGTCTCACTAAGTTATGGAGGGCCTCACTAAGTAGCTGAGGCTAGCCGGGCGTGGTGGCGCATGCTTGTAATCCCCGCGCTTGGGAGGCTGAGACAGGAGGATCGCACGGGTTGGAAGCCAGCCTCAGCTACTTAGTGAGGCTCTCAGCAACTTAGTGAGACCCTGTCTCCAAATAAAATATAAAAATGGTCTGGGAGTATAGCCCGGAGGTAGAAAGCCTCTGGGTTCCACCCCCAGTACCACCAAAAAAAAAAAAAAAAAAAAAAGTAGCTGAGGCTGTCCTCAAACCGCTATCCTCTGTTCTCAACCTCCCGAATGCTGGGATTACAAGCGTGCACCACCACGCCTGGCAGGGGATTTATGATTTAGAATAATAGCAAAGCCAGGCATGGTGGTGCACGCTTGTAATCCCAGCATTTGAGAGGCTGAGACTGGAGGATCGCAGACAGCCTTGGCTACTTAGTGAGGCCCTTTGCAACTCAGCGAGACCCTGTTTCAAAATAAAGAATAAAAAATAGGGCTGGGGGTGTAGCTCGGCGGTAGAATGCCTCTGGGTTCCATCCCTGATACCACCAAAAAAAAAAAAAAAAGTGAAATTTACATTTACCAGCTAAAATAAATTTGGGGTAAAAAGAAACCAAGAAGCAATAGCTAAACAGGGTATAGTTTTCTAATAGTAACATGTCTCTTCAATAATTTTTAGCAATATAAAATAATTATACTTACAGCCCCATAAGAATCTTGATAAACTAACTGGCTGAAGGTTTCTAATCCTAAGGAAAATAAAATGTATTGCATGAGTTTATAAAATAGTAAATTGGGACAAAAAGGATGTACTATCCAAACAGACTCATAACCAGGTAAGACAAAAAAAATTAAATGTAGTATACCTGTACCCTCTAAAATACAGTGTTGTGCCTACATTCTTGAACATTGTTCTAAAATCAAAACTGACTAAAAAAGCAAAACCCCTGCTGCTTTCTCTAGTCATCTAATACTTGTGCTTATGCCTCACTGTACCCATCCCCTGGGTTTTGTTTGAATGTTAAATACAAAAGTGATTCAATAAGATAAAATTTCAGATCCTTAACAAATTTATAGCATTATGAGAAAGAATTTTTATGATCAAATATTACCTTAGAAAGTATCTTAATATAACAGAGGAGGGAAAGGCTTCAAAACTATAATACTATAAATCAAAGCCTAATTTACAACTTAACAGTATTTTAGCAGACTGTCTCCTGGCTGTTTTTTTTATTCAAGTGGATTGTTCCATAATATACTAGATTTCAGGCTAATTCCTCTCACTGCCCTTGAGTTTATCAAGATTTGTCATTTTAGCTGACCACTGGATTGCCAAGGAAACTCTTTTTTTTTTTTTTTTTAATATACTGCAGGCTGGAACCCATGGGCATTCTACCTCTAAGCTATACCCCGAGCCCTATTTTTTATTTTTGAAACAGAGTCTCACTAAGTTGCAGAGGGCCTAAGTAGCTGAGGCTGGCTGTGAACCTGCAGTCCTCCTGTCTTAGCCTCCCAAGTGCTGGGATTACAAGCGTGTACCACTGTGCCTGGCTGCCAGGGAAAATCTTAATAATAGTTCAGCTGGGCATGGTGATGCACGCTTGTAATCCCAGCATTCTGGAGTCTGAGACAGGAGGATTGCAGTTCGCAGACAGCCTCAGCTACTTAGTGAGGCAGGCCCTTTGCAACTCAGTGAGGCCCTGTTTCAAAATAAAGAATAAAAATGATAGGGCAGAAAGTGGAGCTCGGAGGTAGAATGCCCCTGGATTCCATCCCCAGTACCACACACACAAAAAAAAGAATAGTTCAAAGTCATTTTTGCTATGCCTTCCTCGCTCTTGACCCTTCTCAAATACACTAGGATTCATACTGGGAAGAGCAACTATGAAATTCCCTGTTAAGTGACAGTATACTCCATTTCAGTCTAGGTTCATAACTTTGAAAGTCTGGGACCAGAATACAGCCACGGCATATTCTCTAAAGTTCTTCATTTGGTATGGATCAGGATAGACAATAATAAGGATCTATTCTCCCTAACAGACCTCAGGCTAGACAAGTAGATCTAAAAAGTCTTAAAGCGCCAGGCGTGGTGGCGCACACTTTTAATCCTAGCATTCAGGAGGGTGAGACAGGAGGATCAGGGTTAGCTGACAGCCTCAGCTACTTAGTAAGGCCCTCTGCAACTTAGTGAGACCTTGTTTCAAAATAAAGTATAAAACAGGGCTAGGGTGCAGGTCAGTTAGAATTCCCCTGAGTTCAATCCTCAATAACACACACACACACACACACACACACACACACACACACACACACACACCTGTTATTGGTACAATCAGTACAATCGCTTATCTACCTAGAAGAAGAGGTCAAAGAAAATGAACATGCCTGGGGGCGCAAGAATTTAAAATTGAGGAAAAGAGATGCTACTGAAGCAGCAAGTGAGCTGAAGCAAAGTGCTCTAATCAGAACAGACTGGAGTCATTAACACCCCTCCAAGCATCACCGCCCCAGGAGCCAGCTGATTTTTTTTTCCATACTGGGGATAACCCTGGGGCATTCTACCTCTGAGCTATACCTCCAGCCCTATTTTTTTATTCTTTATTTTGAAGCAGGGTCTCACTGAGTTGCAAAGGGCCTCACTAAGTAGCTGAGACTGTCCTCGAATAACAAACCTCCTGTCTCGGCCTCCCAAATGCTGAGACTACAAGCATGCACCACCACGCTCAGCCCCAGCATACATTTTTTAAAAAGTCAAATGAGGTTTCCCCTGTGCTTTTAAGTCATAAGTGTTTCGCGGAATGATCTTGGAACCCCTGAGCAGAGCATTCTCTACAGGACCCAACACAGAAAGGTTGTGCCCTTCTTGATTTGACAAAGCAAAAGCTGAGGATATTTCTTTATGAGAAACTATGAAACAGCTCAGAACTTACCTCGTAAGGCTCCCCAAACTCTGTTGGCCTTGAGGACAGCCACGGGTTCTTGCACAAGTAAAGTATCTGTATGGGGAGGATACTTTTGTTAATTTCCCAATGGCCCAAAATATTTTCTAAACGCATCATTGGTATCTCTGGACCATTCTTTTCTTTGAGCACCAGACTTGTTTTTCCAGCTGCCTCCTGTACAACCTTATTTATTAACTAATTAATTTATTTTTAAGATACTGGAGATGGAATCCAAGGGCATTCTACCTTTGAGCTACACCCCATCCTTCTTTTTTATTCTTTATTTTGAAACAGTCTCACTAAGTTGCAGAGGGTCTCAGTAGCTGAGGCTGGCTGCAAACCTTCCATCCTTCTGTCTCAGACTCTCAAGTACTGGGATTACAAGCGTGCACCACCGCCCCTGGCTTGTACAACCCTATTTAGACAACTTGCAGACTCCTTGAACTCCATGTGCCTAAAACTAAATCCCTTCCCCCTACACACACATCTCAGTGTGCTCGCTCCTGTGTCCCCCAGTTCAGTGAGTCCCAGCCTTGCCATCTGTTGAGTGAGTGGCTTAAGCCAGGGCCTGGGTATCATCTCCAAGACTCCTCACTTTCCCCTCCAGGAGTTAGGTTCTCAAACTGACCCTCCACACTGTAGGGTCCTGGTTAAGCCGAGATTTTAGGTCAAAAAAATGCAAACATTCCTCGATGCCCACAATTCTTTGGTTACTCAAAACTTCTGCTCCCCTTAAGGCCAGAGCCCACCATCCCTGAACAGCATCTGCAATCTGTTTCAGACTTGCTAGCTCACTGTTCTGTAATTCAGTCCTAACACAATAAAACTCCACTCTGGTTGCCTGATACAGACAAAGGGGTTCATCTTTCCCACTTGGAAATCCCACTCTGCCTAAGTTGGCCCAGTAGTTGGTTCAGCATTTCAGAGAGGTCTGGGGTACCAAGTCAACCACAGATAAGAGTACAACCCTGTAGGGGCCAGAGCTGGAAAGCTGAAGTGCCCGATACATGCAGACTTTGCCAGCGAAGACACTCAAAGGCTGGAGGTTAGAGTTGAATACCATCTCCTCAGGGCTGGGTAATCACCCTCTGTCACCCAGACGACAGTCAGCTGCAGGTAGGGAAGGAGCTCTTGGTCAGGTGGCTGTCAGCTGATAGTCTTTTGACAGAAAGCCTTTTCCATCACAAGACCACAGTGATGAGTTAGCAAAATGCCTGGCCAAAAACTGTATTGCAACTCCAAGAACAGTCTAATCAGGCCTCCTATTCACCAGCAACGTTCTTAATCAGCTACCTAGATCTCGCAGTTCCACTGATCACTGT
Organism: Muscardinus avellanarius; assembly: GCF_963383645.1. Lineage (NCBI taxonomy): Eukaryota > Metazoa > Chordata > Mammalia > Rodentia > Gliridae > Muscardinus > Muscardinus avellanarius. The sequence continues at coordinate 61,899,225 of NC_137786.1, read as the reverse complement.
GTAAAAATACACTTTTTTTTTTTATTGGTGCCCTGTATTCATACATCATAGTAGGATACATACTTTTGTAGACATACATGTACACTTTTCCCAGTCAGCCCCCACCCAATCCCCACCCCATTCTCTCCCTATCCCTCCCTCCCATGCTTGGCTTAGTAGTTGACATCTAGTATTATGGCAATTTATCTAAAATTAAAAATGATAATCTCACATAACAGTTTCATTTGTCTGATACCAAGCTTTTGATGACTTAAAGATAACATTTCAATATTTCTTTTTGCTTTCTTTCTTACCAGAGTATTTTTTTTCTATTTTTTAGGTGAAACTATCATATATTTATATATTTATTTTTCAGAAAAAAATCTATCCTACTGTGAAATATGGACTCTAGGTACCCAAAACGATCTTGAAAAAGAACAAAGCTAGAAGATATATATTTTTTTATTTCAAACCATATAAAGCTACAATAATTGAAACAGTGTAGTACTATTCTGAAGGCAGATATATAAACCATTGGAGTTAAATAAAAGCCTAGAGCTGAATTCTTCCCTATATTGTCAAGTTATTTTTGACAAGGTTTCCACGAACATTTGGTGGTGGAAATAATAATCTTTTAATTAAATATTGTTAAAAAATAATAATTACATGGAAAAGAATAAAATTGGACCCTTACCTAATCCCATATACAAATATTAACTCAAAATAGATAATAGACCTAAATATAAATCTTAAGACTATAAACTTTTAGGAGAAAATCTGGGTCATAAAACCTCACAACATTGAAATTGGCAGTGATTTCTTGGTTATGATTTCAATGGCACAGGCAACAGAGGAGTATACAGACTCCCTAAAAAATAAAAAAAAATATTGTATATCCAAAGACAATGTAAACAGAGTTAACAGTTACTAATAGAATGCGATAAAATATTTCCAATTGCTATATCTGAAGGTATATTAATATTCCAACTAGAAATCCTAAAAATTAACAACAATAAAGGCAAACAATACCCTTTAGAGATAGGTAAAAGACTAACATAAATAATGAATCTCCACAGATAACCAGTCTTAGTTGTCTGTTGGATGGAAAATCTTGTTTCTCTAGTTCTGGAGTGTGTTACCTATTTCTTCTTTGTAGTTAATCTCTTTGAGTATTTTCTCTAGCGCTGGTTTTGAAGACATAAATTCCTTCAGTTTCTGTTTGTCATGGAAGCTTCTTATTTCTCCATCTAATTTGATAGAAAGTTTTGCTGGGTAGGAAATTTTTGGCTGGAAGTTGTTTTCTTTCAGAGTTTGGAATATGTTACTCCAAGCCCTTCTGGCTCTCCTGACTTGGTTTGGGAAGTCTGGAGTGATTCTAATTGGTTTGCCTCTGAATGTCACTTGGCCCTTTGTTTTTGTTGCCTTTAAGATTCTCTGCTTGGCTTCCACATTGGTCATTTTGACAATTATGTGGCATGGGGATCCTCTTCTCCGATCCTGTCTAAAGGGAGTTCTATAAGTTTCCTGGACCTGTGTATCGACCTCTTGCTCTATGTCTGGAAAATTTTCTGCTATTACTTCCTTGAAGAGATTGTTGATCCCTTTGGTTTCACTTTCTTTTCCCTCCTCTATTCTAATTATTCTTAGGTTAGCTCTCTTAAAATGGGCCCATATTTCTTCAATGTCAGATTCCTGCTGTCGGATATTTTTTCCTAGATTAGAAACTATGCGTTCATTTTTGGATTGCTCATCTTCTAAGAGTGAGATTCTGTTCTCCATGTGTTCTAATCAGTTGTTTGTGCTTTGAATTGAGGCCTTTACTTCATTAATTGCATCCTTTATCTCTTTTTGGCTCTCTCTGAGTTCTTTTCAAAGCACCTCTATTATTTCTACAGTTATTTTCCTGATTTGATCTTCTAGAAATCTCTGATTTTCTGTTTTATCGGGTTCTGATGTTGTGGGGTTGTGGGCATTTATTGCTCCAGTATTATTCCTCTTTCCCATGATTTCGGAAGTTTGTGCCTTCTCTGGGTTCTTCCCTTGGGTCACTATGACTTCACTTAAGGTGTTCTGGATCTCGAGTCAGTAGTATCTCAGACCCCACTACTCCTTTACTGGGTTGTATCACAGAGTCTCCGACCCAGAGAGTCGATAGAGGCTGCTTTAGACTGTGGGAGGTGCCAGGTTGCACGTTCTCCTATGGTGTGATATCTCTGCCACCGCCCCTCCCCCACTGGGTCAAGTCCCAGGGAGTACAGTACTGGGATTTCTCCTCTGTGGCCCGCAATTTGACTCACTGTTCTTGAGTACGCAGATGTAGCTGTACTGGCCTCGCTGAATTCAGTGCTGCTGCCGCCGGTGGCAATATGGCGCCGCTGCTACGCCCTCGGCTGTGGGGCTGGTGTTTTTCTTCTTGGTTTTGATTTCCACTCTGAATCCCTGTAGCGTGTTCTGAGCTCGGCCACTGGGAGCTTTAGATGCTCTCTGCGCAGAGAAATCCCACCTGGCTGTTCCGCAGTGGCTCACCTCAGCTTGCTGTAGCCGTCCCGTGAATTTGCCGGTGCCACCGGCAGTATGGCGCTGCTGCTGCGTCTGCCGCGGCCTCGGGCGTGAGGCCGGTGTATCTCCTCTGTGGCTCTGTTCTCAGTCCGCTTTCTCTCTGGAGCCTGGTGATTTTTTATTTCACTGGTGATGGTGTTTTCTGGCTATGAAAGGTGCTGATTTTGTGGTAATGGAGATTTGTTGTTAGCGGGGCTCTTAAGCCCCGCTTTTCTCGGTCGCCATCTTCCCGGAAGTCCTCAAAAATACACTTTTTTGCCTTATCATTATTGTGTGTGTGTTTGTGTGGTGCTGGGAATTTGGTCCAGAGGCATTCTACTTCTGAGCTGTATCTCCAGCCTATTTTATTTTGGAACAGTGTCTCAGTAAGTTGCTGAGGATGTTCTCCAAACCTCCCATTCTCCTGTCTCAGCTTCCCAAATACTGGGATTATAGGTATGCACCACTGTGCTCAGCTTTTTGCCATGTTATGGAGGTCACCCAGAAATAGTATGAAGAGTCACCGATTAGTGAGATTAGTCAAGCACAGAAAGAGAAGGGACATACGTTTTCTCTAATATGTCCAAGCTAGGGAGTAGTGGTAATACCAGAGGGACTCCAGATGATGGAAGGGAAATCTCAGCAAAGCTAGAAAGGAAGGATAGGAGAGGAAGAAGGCCGAGGTTGTTCAATGGAGGAGCTACATACGAATATGTGTAATAGCATAAATACAACATGGTTAACCTGGACACTCTATTGGGTGGGGAGGGAGAGGGAGGGGGAGGGGACGAAGCACAATGTAAATGTACACCACTCTCAATATGTTCCACTTATAATAAACTGATATAATCTCTAAAAATAATAACATATTTTTAGATAAAGCTGAAATCCTCTTTAAGATCCCACTCAACTCTCTCTGCCCTTCCTTAGAGGAAACACTGGTTCTTTTCCTCCTGGGAATATACATACATATACATGTAACAAGAATCAGTATTGTTTCATATGCACATTTCTGTGTGTGTTGATATCATCTTGTGTACATTATATACCTTTGTTCAACTCAGCTGTTTATCTTGGCAAGCTCTGCATGTCTATTCTTAGCAACAATTTGTCTTTATTCTTAACTGCTGAGCAATACTTTTTAGTAGGGATGTACTTTATATAGTTAACCATCTCTCTATTGACATTTTGTTCACAGGTAAATCATGCTGAACATCCTTGATGTGTGTAATTATTTCCCTCCAGGTGAAACTAGTCCACTTCTGGTTCTTAGGGTAAACCCATTCTTATTGTGAACAGATGGTGCTCTTCTCTTCTCTTCTCTTCTCTTCTCTTCTCTTCTCTTCTCTTCTCTTTTCTCTTCTCTTCTCTCCGTGCTGGGATGGGACCGGGGGCCTCATGCATGCTAGGTCAGAGCTCTACCACTGAGCCACATCCCCAGCCGCTCACTTGTCACTTCCTCCAACGTTTCCTCCTACCCTGGACATTTGAAACCTTATTATTTCAACTTGTATAGGTTACTTTTATCATCATCAACAACTAGCATAAAGACTTAAAACTACCTTATCCTCCAATCAGAAAATTTTACAATCATCTCAAGAAGCTTTCCTTTCAGGAGAGAGGTTTCACAATAAACAAACAAATGGAGGAGGAAGAGAAGGAGGACAACAAGGAGGAGGAGGGGAAGATAAGAAAGAAAAAAACTGAATGGAGGGTTTGAGGAGCTGACTAGAAAATGAGCATGACTCCGCAGTCTCAATACACTCTATTTTATGGAATTCACACATTTACAATTTATATCACCGATGCTAATAGAGAGCAAAGGCTCCTTGGTACCGTAATGGCCATTGCTATCTCAATTCAGATTGCAAAACCCACTTCACATAGCATCTGAGTGCTGAGCAACCACTTTAATCACGTGGCCAATATTGGTAAATTAGCCTATTTCTCTCCTGAGAGTAACTATAGAATTGAAAGGAAATTGAGCTGTTTTTCCCGAAGGGATGCATTAAGAAATCTCATCTCTATCAGGAGGATGAAGACCTGCACTTGCCTGTCTGTGAAGGCAGTCTGAGGACAAAGGGGTCATTCTTTTCTCTAAATATGTGACATTCTTTCTACCTTTACACTCGATTCCCCACTCTGCTCTCTCTTGCACTAAACTTATGTTACACATGTTTTCACATTGCCCACTTATTTATCTGGGGATTGAATCCAGGAGCATTTTACCTCTGAGTTTCACCCCCAGACCTTTCCATTTTTTATTCTGAAACAATCTTGCTAAGTTGCTGAGGCTGGCCTAGAACCTGTGATCCTTCCATCTTGGCCTCCAAAGTACTGGGATTACAGGCATGTACCACCATGCCTGGCTTCCCCTTTTGATGCCTTCATACAATTCCACACTACTCCCGGCCAGCACACCCCATTTAAATGGTCAACCCCATTGTTTACTCCTTTCAAAAATTTTGGGAAAAGCCCTAGAAATCACACTTTAGGGAGCAACAACACAAACCCATATATTTAAATGTCGATTATCCTCTCAAATAAAACATTTCTATTTATCGCCCCCCAGTTCTGCCTTATCTTTGTGTAAAATTAGATCATAAATACAGATGATGGTTATAAGCACAGACGGTCTTCAAAGACAAGAGTTAAGAGAGACAAAACAAGAAATTAGCCAAGCAGACTCATTTATACAGTTGCAGAACATTGTTAAGCCATCAGAACTGATGTCACAAGGACTATTTAATGAAAATCATAAATATTAATGTATTGTTATGCAAAAAATACAAAAACACAGTACAAATATACAAAAAGCAGAATTTACATGTACAGGATTACTCCCATGTTCATGGCAATGTTTATGTGTTGACATTTATATCTACATAAAACATTTAAGTGTTTTAAACTGCAAAATATCCACTCATCTGAAATAACAGTGGTCAATTCTGTCTGACTACTAGGGTTATGAGTGATTTCTTTCTTCCTCTTCTGCACTTACTGTACGTATACATTTTCTACTGTGACCATGTGCATTGTGTCTATACAGGTACTTACAGGATTCATCTGAAGACACACTGGGGAAAGCATCACACTCTGACTCAAGGACAATCGAGACAAGAAGTTTCTGTAGCTCTGTTCCAGGATGAAATTTAGCAGGGCCAGAGTGCTGCTTGTAGTAACCAAAAATATACTCATAATATCTGTGGGAGGAATACATTTAAACAAAGCTTAAAGTCATTTCAGCCAAATTTAAAAGCCTATGTGCCAGTGGACATTGCAGTCCACTCTCAAATTCAGGCCACCCTCTATTAGCCCAACCAAAGACTCTCATCCCAAGCTGTATACTAAAATCGTTTGGGGAGCTTTTTGATTTGAAGGTCTAGAAATCCAGATGTCTAGACCTTCAGAATCAGAATTTCTGAGAGCGGGATGGAGTATGGGCATTTCAAATCTCCACACTCTCAAATGATGATTATAAAGCTCCTATTTAGAGCCAGTAGTCAAAGCCATCACAGTAATCCATTACTCTTAAATGTGAAAAATAATATATATATTTTTGGTGGTACCGGGGTTCCTGCAAACCCTTCTACCTTCGGGTTATACTCCCAGACCTATTTTTATACTTTTTTTAAATTTGGAAACAGGGTCTCTTAAGCCAGCGCGGCTGGCTTCAAACCTGCGCCATCCTCCTGTCTCCGCCTCCCAAGTGCGGGGATTACAAGCGTGCGCCATCATGCCTGGCTTCATGAGAGATTTCTAAATAAGCCTTCTGTTGGTATCCAAATATCAGAGAAAGAGAGTATTAAGTTAAAATGTTAAGAGGCTAAAGGAAAAAAAATCAGATAGACTTCAGAGCAGTTGTTTACATATTTTATAGATTTTTTTAAAGCCAGAGTACAGAACTATTTTGTGCTTTTCCAGAGTAGTAAAGAGGGGTAGGAAAATTCCATGGGCTCAGAAGTCTCTGGAGCTGAGCCAGGCATGGTGGCATGTGACTGTCATCCTAGTACTTGGGAGGCTGAGACAGGAGGATCGCAGGTTCAAGGGCAGTTCAGCAAGCAGTGAGACTCTCAGCAACCTAGCAAAAACCTACTCAAAATAGGAAAATAAAATAGGGCTGAGGGTGTAGCTTAGAGGTAGAATGCCCCTGGGTTCAATCCCAAGTGCCACCAAAATAAAATAAAATAAAATAAAGTGTTTGGAAGCAAACCAGTGAGAAAACAGAAGGGATGAATCGACTGAGGGTCTTTCTCCCAGAAAATCCTTGATTTAAAGGAAATTAAGGCCATGAAGTATATACTTAAAATGGTTATGATGATAAATTTTATATGTATTTTGCCACAATTTAAAATAAAATCATTTAAAGGAATTTGAAGGAGTTGGGCATAGAGTGTTTGCCTAGCACATGCAAGGCCCTAGGTTCCATCTCCAACACCAAAAACAAAGTAGAGAGAGATTGAGGCTGCTGGCTGGCCACCTTTGAGACCTGAGTTGGGTGCCAGCTACCCTTTTAGGAATTGAAGAAGCAAGGCTACTCATTCAATTAAATAATTAGTGTCCCACACTATTTAAAAGCTGAGGTGAAGCCAGGCGTGGTGGCGAACGCTTGTAATCCCAGCATTCGGGAGGCTGAGACAGGAAGATCGTGGTCTGTGGACAGCCTCAGCTACTTAGTGAGGCCCTCTACAACTCAGTGAGACCCTGTTTCAAAATAAAGAATAAAAAATAGGGCAAAGGGTGTAGCTCAGAGGTAGAATGCCCCTGGGTTCCATCCCCAGACCCGCAAAAAAAAAAAAAAAAAAAGCTAAGGTGAAAGCCATACACCTAACAGCCAAACTTCCCGCCTGCAAAAAGCATCCTGTTTCAAAGCAGGGCATGTGATATATACAGCTCGGGCACTTCAGAGACAGGGGCCACAGGATTCTGAATAACCTGGGGCCCCAGGCTGTGTATGTTCCCAACCAACTGTATCTTCAAAGCCTTCCAACCCCACTGTGCTTTTACTCTGATAGAGGTACTGTTCTTGACTTCCTAGAATGCTCAGCTTCCATGCTTCAAGTCTTAGCTATGTTTTACAAGCTGCTTCCTAACAACGCCAGGTATAATTACTAACTGCTCCCCACACAGGCTGTGCAATACCCAGCCTTGTTTTCAAACATTTCACAGCTGACTCAAGTCTTTGTTATCTACCATTAACTTATGGCACGCATGCTTTCTTGCTATACTAATGTCACCATGCAAAAGGAAAATCCAATTTCCCAATCTGAGCCCCAATGAAACAGAGCAATTCAAGGAGGCATTTGTTTATAACAAAAGTATATTCTCGAAAAGGTTTCTTCCTTCTTCTTCTTCTTCTTCTTCTTCTTCTTCTTCTTCTTCTTCTTCTTCTTCTTCTTCTTCTTGTGGTACTGGGTTTTCTGGAAGCCCTTCTACCTATGGGCTACACTCCCAGACCTATTTTTTATATTTCTTTTTTATTTGAAAACAGGGTCTCTTAAGCCAGCGCGGCGGGCTTCGAAACTGCACAATCCTCCTGTCTCCGCCTCCCAAGTGTGGGGATTACTAGTGTGCACCACCACGCCCGGCTTTTATTTATTTATTTATTTATTTTTTAAAGAACTACTTCATTCTCTTCTTGGGCAAAATAGCACTGCCTGTAATTCTAGTACTTGGGAGGCTGAGACAGAAGGATCGCAGGTTTGAGGCCAGCCTGGGCCACTTAGTGAGACCTTGTCTTAAAAAATAAAAAAGAAGTCAAATGTGGTGGCACATGACTGTAACACAAGTACTTGGGAAACTGAGACAGGAGTATCACAGGTTCAAGGCCAGCCTCAGCAACTCAACCAGGTTCTGAACAATTTAGAGAGACCCTGTTTCAAAATAAAAAAAAATAAAAATAAAAAAGGCTGGGGGGAGGAGGAAGAGACCAGAGGTAGAATCCCCGGTGTCAAAAAATTAAAAATTAAAATAAAAGAACTAGGGGTATACCTTCAAGGTAAAGAACCCATGGATTCAATGTTCAGTACCAGAAGAAAAAAAAATCTACTTCCTCTTTCCCTTTCAACCTTTTCTCCAATCTATTCCTCTATCATTAACATCTCTATCCTTGCTCTTGGTATTCTAAATTGTAAAGAACGCTCTTTGTAATATCCTTCCCCTCCTGGGCTTAATTTCCAGGGGACCTAAGTATTTGTGGAGCAAAGAGTGCTAAAGCCTAGCCTCTTGCCCTTGTATCCTAACACCAAAGTAAACATGGTGAGGATGTTTTTATGGTTTCCAATCCTGGTCATGATCCTCTTTGAGGTAACCTTCAAGCAGCTTTCCATACAATCCTCGCTATCCCCCAAGAAAACTAACCACTTGGGTTGCACCTCTTCACCCTGCTGTGGCTACAGCATTCTGACCTGTTAGAGACCAAATGCTCATGCAGCATGCCTCTTAAAACAGGATGACAACATCCCTTCAGCTGTACACAACAGAAGGAAAACATGAACCTTTCAGAGGCAGAGAAAGCGCCAAACCCCCACCATCAACATCTCCACAGTCAACACTCTGAGCCTCTGCAAGCCCCCTAAGCTGGTTTTATGTTTCCCACCAGGCAAAATTAGACTATATAATTGTATGCACAAGACACAGAAACAGAATCTGAGGGTGGGAGGATTCGGAAAGTAGCATCAAAGTACTACACCGAGGGGACAGCAGATAGCACCTTCAAACGTCTCCCAGGCAATTTCGGCTGGCTCGATGCTCCCACACACACAAAGCTGGCTCAGTGCTCCCACACTCACAAAGCTGGCTCGGTACACACACACACACACACACACACACACACACACACACACACACACACAATGACACAGGTCACTGTCTGGGGCCAAAAGGGTCAGAGATCTGAGAGGGCTGTGAAAATGTGAGGTGCTGAGTAACTCAAAAGGCTTATTGGGGGCCTGCTGAGGAAACCGAGTAAGCACTTGGCTGCGTTGAAAAACAAAAAGATAAAGATAATGGTCCTATAAACGCAATTGGATTAGGACATCTAGCATTGCACAGGGCAGGACAACTTGGTCTTCCAAGTTTGTGCAATGCTCCAGTTTACAGGCTTCGGCCACCAGCTATCACAAACGGAGAGCAAGCCAGGGCCTGTAAATGACAGTCAACTTTGCAGGATCCCTGATCCTTGGAAACAAGCGTGTCGGATGCGATGGGGTCCCTCAGAACTCTCTTCCCCAAAGCTGTTGCATTCCGGCTTCTGAGCAACTTAAGCCTTCCTCTCGATTTCCTGCTCCCACTCGGAGTCCCCGAGCTCTCGGGGGCAGGAGGGGAAGCGAGAGCTCTGGGGATCGGCCCTGCCACCTCCAAACCTTAGGTCGGCTCGCGGCCTGCTCCGACAGGGGCTCCTGGACGGTGAGCGGTGGCCCCTGTCTCTGAAGTGCCCGGGCTATACGTGTCACATGCGCAGGACTCCGCGGCGCCCCGGGGCCGCCTCTCCCGCCCGGGGCCGCGCGCTCACCGCCGAAAGGCCTCCTGCAGCAGCAGGCAGGAGCGGCTGGCCGTGGAGTTGGGGCCGTGGTCGATGTAGAAGTTCTCGGGGGCCAGGTGCAGCAGGCGCGGGGACACTTGCACCCGGAGCGGCTGCGGCCACAGGGCCAGCTCGGGCGCGGCCCAGGCGGCCCGGGCCGGAGCCAGCAGCGAGGCCAGCGCCAGCGCCAGCAGCAGCCGCGGCCCCCGGGCGCAGGGCGGCGGCGGGCGGTGCTCCATGGCCGCTCGGCGGTGCTCTGCGGGTCTGCGGAGCCCGAGCCTCCGGACTTCCCGCCTGGCCCGGCCTCCGGGGAGGAAGCAACGCCCGAGTGTCACCAGGTCAGGTGACCCTGCGCCCCGCCCCGGACTCCGCCCCCAGGCGGCCCCACCCAGCCCGCGGCCGAGCCCCCGGGGTGCTCCCGGTGTGCTCCCTGAGGGCTCCCGGTGGCGGCCCAGCCTCGACGGCACCGCAAATATGGCTCCATCAAAGTCAGAGGTGGAGCTGCCATCCAGAGCGGGGCCGCCAGCCCTGCGCCAGCTTCCACTCGAGCTGGCCCCTACCTAGAGTGACTTTGGCTTCAGTGAAACTAGATAATCAAATGAGTGGTTTAGCTGATCAAAGGCTATAAACTTTTCTGCAACGGGAACTCAGCTCTAAGGAATAAAGCCTTTTCATCAGAACTCCCTGAGGCTGATTTTTTGTTTTTTCTGCACTAGGGATGGAACCCAGTACCATGGAACCCAGTACTGATGGAACTCCGAGCGACACCCCCAGCCCTATTTTTTCATTCTTTATTTGGAAACAGGTTCTCACTGAGTTGCAAAGGGCCTCACTAAGTAGCTGAGGCTGTCCTCGAACCACGATTCTCCTGTTTCAGCCTTCCGAATGCTGGGATTACAAGCGTTTGCCCAGCAACTTTTTTGAACAAGTGAGAGGTTAAAAAATTACACAGAAGAAGCTGGGCGTGGTGGTGCACACTTGTAATCCCAGTACTTGGGAGGCTGAAACAGGAGGATGGCAGGTTCTTGGGCAGCCTCAGCTACTTAGTGAGGCCCTCTGGAACTTAGTGAGACCCTGTTTCAAAATAAAGAATAAAAAAATTGGGAATCAGGCTGGGGGTATAGCTCAGAGGTAGAAAGCCCCTGGGTTCAATCCCCAGCATATCTCTCTCTCTCTCTCTTTCCCTCTCTCTCTCTCTCTCTCTCTCTCTCTCTCTCTCTCTCTCTCTCTCACACACACACACACACACACACACACACGCAGAAGAAATTTTGTAAGCACAATCATGGCAGGGGCGGGAAAGACACTATGGGCCTAGTTAATGGAGAAGTGATCCGAAGAGGGAGTACATTGATAAGAAAGCACTGAGCCAGACCTGGTGGCACATGCTTATAATCCCAGCATCTGGGAGGCTGAGCTAGGAGGATCTTGATTTGCTAGCAGCCTCAGCTATTTAGTGAGGACCTTTGAAACTCAGTGAAACCCTGTTTCAAAATAAAGAAAAAATGGGGGGGCTGGAGGTGTAGCTCAGAGGTAGGATATCCCTGGGTTCCATCTACCCCCCCCTAAAAAAAAAAGAAAAAGAAAGCATTGATATTGTATAATTTTCCCAAAAGGTTTAAAACATAATTGCTACCATATAGAATGAAACTATGTCAAAGATTTTATTCAGTTCCTTAATTAGGGAAGTATTGCAATGGTAAATATGGTCCAAGTACGATTTAATAAAGAGATGTTAAAAGACTGCTAGTTTCAAAATTGGGAATGTCCTATAGGAATACAACCCTGTGAGCCTGAACCCCAGCACCACAACCCTTAGTCAAAAAGAAAAGAAAAACTCCATTTATAATAATAAATTGCCAAGTGCAACTTAAATATTAATTCACAACAGGCATCTCTATATACTATTTGTAGATAAAATAGATCTTGATGCATTGCAGATACCTTATCTTTTCTTGTCGCCTGTGCCGGAGCCAGCCAGCAAAAGTATAGGTTCTGAAGAGAGGCGTGAGGATTAAAGAATTTTTAATTCTAATATGGGGAAACCACCAGCCCACCATCTCCTCTGGCCGACCCCTGCTCCTGGGTCAATATCTCCACTGGTCGACGACTGCTCCTGGGTCAATATTCTCCACTGGGCCAACTATGGGTTTATTTCTCTAGAGGTATTTATACAGTTACAGGTCAATCAATATCCTCATGCTATCGCCACCAGAATACAATAAAGACTAATCCAAAGCACATACATTACAGGTAGGTTAATCAGTACCCTCGTGCCATCACCACATGATGTCTCAGACCTTTTACTTTGAACTTTCCATGACCCCAAACCTTGTTGACTCTGGGTGAAGGACAGTCAGCTGAGTCAGAAATATTCTTTTAGGGGAAAACATTAATGGCTTCCCACACTCCTGTACAAGTCTTATTCTTCATCTCAGGTTTTTTCTCTATCAGCTTTATGCTAAGGCAAGGTCCCGCCTCATTATGATGCTCTGGCAGCCCCAGGGTACAAGGCCCACCCTGAGCAAAGACTATGTCCTACACTCACTCATTCATGTCAGTCCTGATAAAGGGTCCCAGATGACAAGCATATTACAGACCATTCCTAAAGAAGAACTAGTGGTCCCATGACCAACATGGATTGGAAATGCCGACAGGCATTCTGTTACTAGAGGAGAAGAGGGATGTGAAGTAAACAGAAGCCAGTGATCTACAAAAAATATTCAGAAAATGTTGAAAACCTACAAGGAACGACTTAAAAGAAACATTAGGACACATGCTCAAAATCAAATCCTTTCATAAAAGCCAGCTTCAGTGTCACACTATTTTCCTTGTTTCTTGTAATTACACTGATTTAATTTGCATTATCCATTTTCACTGCCTCTTTTACTGTTGGTTAAAGGTTAACCAGCATAGTGGTACACGCTTGTAATCCCAGTACTTGGGAGGCTGAGACAGGAGGATTGCAGGTACGCTGATCCAAAGGAGGGCCTGAAATTGCATGATTCTGGTATTAGAAAGCCATCTCTTGGGTGGGCTCCATAAGAGGGTCTCCATGGAGTAGGGAGCCGTGATAAGGAGTTCCTGCCCTAAAGTTAGTTTATCAGAGTCTTTAGCAAACATGGCAGTGGCAGCAATGGCGTTTAGGCAACTGGGCCAGCCTCCCGCCACTGAGTCTAGATTTTTTTTTTTTTTAAAGATAGGCCACAGAGCCGGGCATGGTGATACACGCTTATAATCCCAGCATTTGGGAGGCTGAAACAGGAGGATCACGGTTCAAGGATAACCTCAGCTACTTAGTGAGGCCCTTTGCAACTCAGTGCAACCCAGTTTCAAAATAAAGAATAAAGCCAGGCGTGGTGGTGCATGCTTATAATCCCCACGTTTGGGAGGCGGAGACAAGAGGATCATGCAGGTTCGAAGCCAGCTGTGCTGGCTTAAGTGACCCTGTTTCCAAATAAAAAGTATAAAATAGGTCTGAGAGTGTAGACTGGAAGTAGAAGGGTTTCCAGAAATCCCAGTACCACCAAAAAAAAAAAAAAAAAAAAAAAAAGAATAAAAACTAGGGCTGGGGGTGTAGCTCAAAGGTAAAATGCCCCTGGGAAAGAAAGAAAGAAAGAAAGAAAGAAAGAAAGAAAGAAAGAAAGAAAGAAAGAGGAAGAAAGAAAGAAAGGTCACAGGCCTTTTCCATAGGGCCAGTGCTGGGAAGGACATGAGAACTTTCTTTAAATTGTTAAAAGCTCGGTCTTGATCTTGGGTCCAAGAAAAGTCTTTTTCTGGGCCCTTTGTGTCCCCGTATAGGGGCTTGGCTGTTTCTGCAAACTTTGGTATCTAAAACTGACAATACCTGACAAAGCCCCAAAACTCTTATTTGGTCTTGGGAGTTGGAATCTGAGCAACTGCATTAACCCTAGAAACTGACAAGGTCTACTTACCTTCGTGTAGTTCTAACCCAAGTTAAGCAGCTCTATGTGTGCAGAGCTGGGCTTTCTTTGCAGAGACTCTATACCCCAATTGCTGAAGGGTCTCCAGAAGCACCTCTGTGGCTCGGAGGCACTGCTGGTCGTGCTGGGTGGCAACGAGGAGGTCGTCCACATACTGCAGCAGTGTCACTTCAGGCTTGGCTGTGCGGTATTCTTGGAGATCGGCATAGAGAGCTTTCCCAAGGCTTACTTCCCACTGAGTTGTCCAGGAATGAGTCTTGGGTCCTGTAGCCCCCTGCTCCAGAGTTTTTCCTCTTGACAACAGTCCTTCTGCCTTATGCAGCATCAAAACTGAGCTCCAATATCTATGAGGAAACTGACCAGCTTCTCCTCTACCTCAAGGGTTACCTGCAGCTCAGGGAGGGGTTTCGAAGCTTGACCCCTTCAGTCTTCATTAATTTGGAGCACCCTGGGAGGTGCCTGTCTTTCTTGGAGCACATTTTTCCAGCATCTCATTTCCTTGTAATAGGCATATTCTTTTTGAGGGGCCCTTTTCTTTCCTTGAAGTGGGGGTCCTTTCACCACCTTTGGGTCCTTTTTGTATGGTGTCCTTAGATCCCTGTACTTGCTGGAAAGTTGCCACCATAACCATAGCTATCCTTTTTGCCTGTTTATCCTCTGGGATGTCTCTACTATTAAAAACCCTAGTGGCTATTTCTGCCAGTTCAGACAAATTTTTACGTTCGAAACCTACCTTTTGATCCCTTTTTCTGATATCTGAAGCTGACTGGGTCACAAATGCAATGTGTATGGCTCATCTGTTTTCTGGGGCCTCTGGGTCTATAGGCATATAAGTTTTATAGGCATCCTACAACCTTTTTAGAAAAGCTAGTGGAGACTGTGGGTCCCTGGATGACTTACTAACCTTAGATAAATGTGTGGGATGCCTGGCGGTGCCCGGAGACCACACAGCAGAGTCCAGTGAGAGGAGTAGAGACTCCCTAACTTCATCAGTGTGGGGATCGCAGTCAGGTCTAGCCATTGGGAAGACACGCTCCAGAAGCTGTGGCTGGTCGGCGGGCCTCCCACCAGGTCCAGGGACCAGCTTGAGAGTCTCTTGCAGGATACATTCCCTTTCTTCTGATGTGAAGAGGGTCTGTAGGAGTTGCTGACCATCACCCCAAGTCGGCTGGTGGGTATAAAATATAGCATCTAGGAGAGAAATGAGGGCCTAGGGCTTCTCAGAGAAGTGTGGATTCTGTTTTTTCCAGTTGTAGGAGTCACTGGAAAAAAAGAGGCATAAACCATGAAGACAGAAGGAGCTTCCCCACCCTAGATGGGCAGCACTGCTTGCTCAGCCCTCTTCCTCTTTCATGAAAGATGGTATGTGCTTCAGGTTTCTCAGCTTGCTTTGTACTTATAGAACTTCTGGGGCCCAAAGACTTCTTTTCACTTGATAGTGTCCCTGTCCTTTTGAATTCCGGCAGGCAGTGTTTCTTTTTTTCTTTTTTCTTTATTTTTTGCGGTACTAGGATGGAATTCATGGCATTGTATCTCTCAGCTACACCCCCAGCCCTATATTTTTAGTCTTTTTATTTTTATTTTTATTTTTATTTTGAAACAGAGTCTCACTGAGTTGCGAAGGGCCTCACTAAGTAGCTGAGGCTGTCTGCGAACCGCCATCCTCCAGTCGTGTGCCACCACGCCCAGCTTGCAGGCAGTGTTTCTGCTGATGTAATTTTATTAAAAACTTTGTTGGTTTTGTATGAATCTCAGCGAGGCTCAGGCCATTAAAATAAAAGGCACATTCAAAATCTCTTCTAGATATTCCATGTTGTTTGGAAAAGTTTGTCAGGGATACTCAAAAGTATTTAGGTAGGTAGGAGTAGGGTACTGGGGATTGAACCCAGAGACATTTTATCTCCAAGCTATACTCATAGCCCTTTTTTTATCTTAACATTTTGTTTTGAAACAGAGTCTCACTAGATTGCTGACAATTTCACTAAGTTGCTGAAGCTGGTCTTGAACCTGTGATCCCCCTGTCTCAGCCTCCCAGGTACTGAGATTACAGGCATGTTCCATCACACCCAGCTTAATAGCTCTTCTTTTAGTTTATCTCGCTCCTTTTGCATTTTAGTCTAGCAGAGAAACGAAGCGAGGAGGCATCTTGGATACTCTCGCTGGGATCCTCCTTAGATCCTAAGTTCCTTAGGTGGGCACAACTGCTTTCTGCATCACTGCAGCTGCTGTATCGCCAAGCTTCCTGCAGTGCCATGACGAGGGTTTTATTTCCTCCAGGTGTCTGTGAGATTTTCCTCCCTCCTTTAAATGCGCCTCCTCCAGTGTACACTTCTCCTCTGTCCTTCAAGGTTCTTCACACTTTCATTATTCCGTCTTCAGAGTCTTCCCACTTCCTGTCTACTGCCCAACTCCAAAGCCGCTCCTGCAATTTCTGTTGGTGATGGTAGCACTTTGCTTCCAGGTATGAGTTTATGTATTTCAGGTATCATTTATTTAGTGTTGTGTAACAAATTATCAAAACTTAAAGTATGCGTACAATTAAGATGTCAATAGACAGTGCCACACTTTCCTACAAGAAAAGGATAATTACATGCCAGTGTCTTTTTTCTTACAATCTCATCTCACAGTGTTATTCATCTCTTTTAGTTTTTTCTGTGTGTGTGTGTGTGTGTGTGTGTGTGTGTGTGTGTGTGTGTGTGTTAGTTATTGGGGATGGAACCCAGGGGCTTTCTACCTCCAGGCTACACTCCCAGACCCATTTTATATTTTATTTGGAAACAGGATCTCTAAGTTGCTGAGAGCCTCACTAAGTAGCTGAGGCTGGCTTCAAACCTGCTCAGTCCTCCTGTCTCAACTTCCCGAGTACTGGGATTACAAATGTGTACCACCTGGCCCAGCTTTGTAAATTGTTTTTAAATGTATGTTGGGGGAGGTATGGGGGATTGAACCCAGGTCCATTCTACCTCCAAATTACAACCCTAGCCATTTTTATTTTTTGTTTTGAAACAGGGTCTCTCTAGGTTACTGAGAGTTTTGTTGTGTTGTTAAAGCTGACCTAAAACCTGCAATTCTCCTGTCAGCTTTCCAAGCACTGGGATCATAGATGTGCTTAATTACTTGTGAGATTGAATAACCATGTCATATCTTCATATCTTCTAACAAAAAACTTTTATATCTTTGAGTTGTTTTCTCTAGTAATTTGTGTGCATGGTTTATTTATTATTATTATTATTATTATTATTATTATTATTATTATTATTATTTGGTGGTACTGGGGTTCCTGGAAACCCTTCTACCTCTGGGCTATACTTGCAGACCTATTTTTTTATTTTATACTTTTTATTTGGAAACAGGGTCTCTTAAGGCAGCGTGGCTGGCTTCGAACCTGCACAATCCTCCTGTTTCTGCCTCCCAAGCGTGGGGATTACAAGTGTGCGCCACCACGCCTGGCGTATGCATGATTTTTAAATTATGGAAATTAATTCATCCTGTAGATTACAAACATTTTATCCCAGTCTAGGTATTTTCCTTTGCGTTTATTTATATGATATTTTGTTTATATAGTTTTAGCTTTTTTTGAGGTCTAATTCGCCAGTCTTCCTGTTATGGTGTTGGTATTTGTCCTGATTGTGATTCAAAGATGATAAAAATTCTACTTTTCTATTTTTATAGTTTTTGTTTCTGAATTATATACTTTTGCTCTGCTAATGTTTATGTATAGTTCAGATAAATCTCTATTCCTCCCCATGATTACCAGTTATCAAAATGCCATATAATGATTAAGCCACTTTCATCACTGACTTAAAAATACTTCCTGTACATTAAATTTTCATAATGATGTTAGTTCTGTTTAGGGCTCTTTATTCTATTCTGTGCATCTATACATGTCTTCCTGAGCCTGCTGTTGTGGGGTCGATGCCACATTGCTTTAATAATTGTTCTACAACTGAGTTACACTTCCAGTCACTGTTTTGATATCTTAACAGGCATATAAACATTGTTTTTATGTGTAAAATTTCTTGGTACTTTAAATAACTTTTCCTTCCATATGAACTTAAAAACTTGACCATCTAGTCTCTTCTTGCAAAAAACAAAAAAACAAAGAAACAAAAAAAGCCCTGTGGCTATTGGTTGGAATTTTATCAACACTATAGATTAATTTAGAGAGAACTGACATCTATGAAATATTTGGTCTAGGGCTTTGGGAGGTTGAGACAGAAGGATCGTACAGGTTCAGCTCAGCCTCAGCTACTTAGCGAGGCTCACAGCAACTTAGTGAGACCCTGTTTCCAAATAAAGTATAAAATAGGTCTGCGAGTATAGCCCGGAAGCAGAAAGCCTCTGGGTTCCACCCCCAGTACCCCCCTCACACACAAAGAAATACTAGGTCTTTGCACTTAGAAATACTTTCTCTTATAAAATGATCTTATGCTTGTCACCATTCTTGTTAAGCATGTCTCTAGACTGCTTCTTCCCCCCCCCCCTCTCTCTCTGAGCTATACCCCTAGCCCTGTTTGTGTGTATGTGTGGTGCTGAGATTGAGCCCTGGGGCATTCTACCTCCAAGATACACCCCCAGTCCTATTTTATTTTTAATTTAAAACAGGGTCTCACTAGGTTGATGAGAGTTTCACTACTTGCTGAGGCTGTCCTCAGACCTGCAATCCTACTGTCTCAGCCTCCCAAGTACTAAGATTATAGGTGTGTGCCACAACGTCCAGCTTCTATTTTATTTTTTATTTTGAAACAGAGTCTCACAGGTTGCTGAAGGTCTTGCTAAGCTGCTGAGGCTGGTCTTCAACTTGTGAGCCTCCCAAATACTGGGATTACAGGTGTGCACCACCACATTTGGTTTGACCTTTTATTCATTTTGTTGGCACTAAGATTCTCTCTGCCAACCCCAACTTCTCCTTAGAGAACCTACAAAGATGAAGTAGAGTTGTGTTGGTCTGGAAAGATCTTTGCAGCTTATACCTCAACTTCCTTTCCCTCCCTCGCAGTGAGCTACAGGAATATAGCTACCAACGTCTTCTTTGTGAGATATAAGCTAGTCATGTCAGTTCCTTGTTTAAAACATTTCAATGGTTTTCCCCCATCATCCCTAGAGTAAAATACAGGATCCTTCCCATGATCCACACAGCGTGAAGAATCTGGCCATCTACCGGCCATTCTGATGGCATCCCTTCCCTCTTGCCCTGCTCCAGGCCTTCAGGCACACTGGCCTTCAGCCATGAGGCTTTTTCCTCCCTTTATGCCTTACCTAAGGTAAGGAAGGGAAACTTGGGAAGGGAAGAGGAGCTAGTGGAGCTGCTGTTGCTCTATGCCGAGCACTGTGACATGTAAGAACTGACAAAGCTTCTCTTCTTCACCAAAGTTTACTCGGGCTCCTCTGAGCCCACTTGGCGCATCCTTACTGGGCTTGAGTATGGACACCCCTACTGTTTGTATTCAATCATTTTCTGATCATACTCCTCATCCCTTTCCCTTGGTATCTGATTACTTTGGCTTGTTTTCAGCAAGAAACCTATTAACTTGGTTTATCAAGAATCCCCCTACTAATTGTTTTAATTCCTGCTAACTGTTTTCTCTTAGCAATTTCTCACCCACTTACTTTGATGATTGGCTATATTTTTCCAGCTGTTTTTTGCAGTATTCAAAGTGGAACCCAATCTGTCTCTCCTATTGTCATTGGCCTGACACCTAACAGCATGGTCCTGTATGCATTCTTCCTTACCATTTTAAAATGTGTCAGAATATTTTTTTTCCTTACCACACTTATTCAGCCAACAGTTGTAAGTCAATTAGTATGGAGAGTGAGAGAAAGCGAGAAATTTAGGAAACATCAAATGTCTAGCTGAGACTTATAGATAATTTATCATCATTCAAGGATGAATTACAGAGAAGAAAATTGACTCCAACTAGTTATAGCAGAAATAAATTAACTCTAGGGTAGCAAGTGACTCGTGGATATTTGAGAAACCTGATGAACTTGACTTGGCTGAATTCCTTGAGCAACTGTTTCTGACATGACCAGGAAGTGCCCTGCTGTGTGGAGAAGCCACTGCTACAGCTGCTAACTCTACACTTTTGCCACCTTCCACCACTAAAAGGGATCTCTCACCAGGCATGAGGGTACATGCCTGTAATCCCAGTACTTGGAAGGCTGAAGCAGGAGAATCACAGGTTTGAGGCCAGCCTCAACAACTTAGTGAGATTTAGCAACTCACTGAGATCCTATTTCAACATACAAGTTAAAACAGGCTGGAGTGTAGCTCAGAAGTAGAACTGATACTGAGTTTCCTATCAGGTCTTTGTCTTTTATTCAAGAATGAAATACATGGACATCAGAGAAGTGAAAGTAGGGAGTTTATTCTAAAGAGCAAGTAAGCAGAAAGGCAGGCCACCCCGGGGCCTTGGCCAACTCCAGAGCCCAGCGGGGCTTTCTGGCACTGCCTGGGTGTAGCCTGGGCCACACACCATTAATACACACCGCCTTTCCCCAAAGTCCACTCTCCTGTCAAAGAGAGAAGCAGGGTTAAGCTCAGGCGAGGGGTCCTGAGAGGGCAGCCGACACTGATGCTGAGCATAGGGCTTTATATATGTTTGAAGACCTTTTGTATAGACATTAACCGATGAAGAAAGTCTCTGCTTTTCATCTTGTTTTTCTTGAATTAGCTAATTTGTCATCTATGGCCTTTAATTCCCTGAAGTCATGAGACTTTGTTCTGCATTTTTGTTCCGTCTAGTCTATATGTAGCAGCATTCCATGAGTCTAAGGTTCCTGACATCCTGATTCCACTCCTCCATATTTAATTGTTCCTTTCAGATCCAATGAACTACATGAAAACACCTTTTTGGAGGGTGGGGACAGTGTCTGGATTTTGTTTTCCTTAATCTTTAATTCCCAGGAGTTCCATTTCCTCATTGCCTAACCAATACCTAAATCCTCAGAATGTTAAATCCCCAGTATAAAAGGGGGGGGGTGGTGGTGGAGAGGAACATCTCGTGTCTGGTCTCTATTTAACTCACTGCTGAATTTGAGCCTCATGTGATCACATTCCATGAGCAGAAACTGAAGAACAAGGAACCCCATCAGCAAAGGAGCCTGGGAATTGTAGTTTCCAACCTCCATTAGTAGAAGGTGAAATGGTTGGAGACTGGGTGAGCCCGTTCAAATCCTCACGGGAGGTGATGCAATGAACTGAGATGGGTGGAATGCCTAGGAACAGGGCAGATGAGTGTCCAAAGCAGCCCAACTGAGGAAATGTGAACACTGGCTGGAGGGAGCTCCTGATATTGAATGTATATTTCTCTGGTCTCACAGCCATAAGCAATCCTGACATATTTGTGAATTCTGTGGACAAAATCATAAAACCTGAGAATGAACTCCATGTGGCAAGAGGGCACTAAGCTGAAGTGTCCCGTCACAGCAAGAAGAGGGCTTGAGGTTAAATCTGCTCTGGCAATGGGCAAGCATTTCTCTCAGCTTTGCTAAAATTAGCCCTAGAAACAACTCCAACTTCCTTATCTGCTAAACAGTGCCACCTGGTGGGGATCTATGCTTCTGTTCTGCAGCACCCTTTTATCTATGGATAAATAATATTCAATAATATTCATATAGCTGGGGTATGGATTTTTTTTGGTGGTAGTGAGAATTAAACTCAGGAGCATTCCACCTCTGAGCTATACTCTCTGCCCTTTTTTATTTTTATTTTGAAATAGGGTCTTGCAGCTGGGCGTGGTGGCGCATGCTTGTAATCCCCGCGCTTGGGAGGCTGAGATAGGAGGATCACACAGGTTCAAAGCCAGCCTCAAGTACTTAGTGAGGCTCTCAGCAACTTAGTGAGACCCTGTTTCCAAATAAAATATAAAATAGGTCTGGGAGTATAGCCCGGAGGTAGAAAGCCTCTGGGTTCCACCCCCAGTACCACCAAAAAAATAAAAAATTTGAAATAGGGTCTTGCTAGGTTGATGAGAGTTTCACTACTTGCTGCGGCTGTCCTTGAACCTGCAATCCTGCCTCAGCCTCCCAAGGAGTGGGCACCATGCCCGGCTTCATTTGATCTTTCAGTGCAGGCCAAGTACCCATACGATAAACAACAAAAGATGAAAAGACTGAAACCACTTGGATTCTGCCGACCGAAGGCTGCCATGACGCCTCAAAATGCACAGATCCAAAAGAAGCTAAACTTTGAAGATGCTAAACCCAAAATCTGCAGACCAGTGACTGCAAGCCTTCTACAGCTCCTGATAATGTCCCTTCCTTGCCCTCCTCCCATCTCCACAATTTGTGTTGAATATGAGGAAGACAAGAGGAGGGAGATTGGAAACGCAGAGGAAAAGGAACTTAATCTGAGCTGTCAACGTGCACGGTAGTGTGGGACAGCAGAAGTGGTGTCAGCTGTTGCCTTAGTAATGAATTAAGTAGAAGTCAACTTGTAAGTTTTTAAAAAAATAAAACTCCTACTCTATTAATCCATGCCAGTTAGACACTATAACTAAAATTTCCAAGCAAGCACAAAAGTAGATGAAGGAATTATTTACCTTTTTTGTTTCAATGGTTCAGAGGAAAATGGTTACGACAAATACAGGCAAACTGATTGACCAGTCTAGAACATAGTATACTAAATTTCAGTCTCAAATGGTGCTAAATGCTTTATCATTAGTGTGACATATTTTGGTCTATGATGTAGTTTAATGTCAGGAAGGAACATAATTTGTTACAGAAACACATAGATTGCTGTTGGCTTTTTTGTTTGTTTTAAAGTATAGATGTAGGTTTTAAAAAGCCAGGAATACTTCCACATACAAAGGCAGGTTTTCCCAGGAGGAATTTACAGAAAGTAGTCTGGGGTGTGGTGGGTAACATGAGGTTCTCCACACCGAGGTACTGAGTCAAAGTGAAGAAAAGAATATTTTAAAGTATCATCTGGTTCCATGATAGGAGCTTGATTCTCACAGCGATAGCAGTAATTGGGTGCACTGGAAATGGTAACTACATTTTGATCATGCCATCAGTGTGTGTGTGTGTGTGTGTGTGTGTGTGTGTGTGTGTGTGTGTTACTGGGGTGAAACTCAGGGGACTTCTACTTCCAGGCTATACTCCCAGACCTATTTGATATTTTTATTTGGAAATAGGATCTCACTAAGGTGCTGGGAGCCTCGCTATGTACCTGAGGCTGGCTTTGAACCCATGCGACCCTCCTGTCTCAGCCTCCCAAGTACTGGGATTACAAGCGTGCGCCACCACACCCGGCTCATGGCATCAATTGTATCCCTCTGTTACAAGCTGGTGAGCACAAGAAACCAGTGTGAGGCCATTGGCATGGTTAAATGTTTCAGAAATGTCTTGTCCAATGTGTAGCCAGCATCATGTGGTGAAATATCCCATCCACTACGATCATCTGGATCTGACCATGGCAGATGACACACTGGACCCTCACGTGGACCTTCTTGTAAACAATCCAGAGCTCTTATATGATCAGTGTATCTGTGGATGGAGAGAGGCCATCATAGAGGCAGAATATCTGTCCATCTACTGAGACTGTGAGTGGAAGATAGTCAAATAGATGGGTAAAATATTTCCAAACACTGGCCTTTCATACTTAAGTAGACATTCATCATAAAAGCCATATACTTGGGTAATTTGTCAGCTTTAATGATTTCCTCTCAGTATCCTAATGCATTCTGGGTAAACACCTCACAGGCGAGCTGCTGGTGGGTGCGCTCTGCCCAACGAGCCCCGCGTGCCTCAGAGAGTCCAGGGCTCAAAAAGAGAGAGAGAGAGAGAGAAAAAAAAATACAAAACTCCTCCCAGGTTTTGTACACCAAATGTAACATTGAAATTGAGCTGGGGACTCATGAAGGAAGTAAGCACCAGACTAGTTATCAAAAACTGCTTTAATCAAACCCGGCCCCTTCGGACAATGTCTATGGATCGTGGGGGGAGGAACCAATGAGTCACACGGTCCGCAGAGTCACGCGGGGGAGCAGAAGTACCCCGATATTTATTTATTTATTTATTTATTCATTTTGGTGGTACTGGGGATGGAACCCTTCTACCTCTGGGCTATACTCCCAGACCTATTTTTATATTTTTTATTTGGAAACAGGGTCTCTTAAGCCAGCAAGGCTGGCTTCGAACCCATGCGATCCTCCTGTCTCTGCCTCCCAAGCACAGGGATTACAAGCATGTGCCACCACGCCCAGCAAGTACCCTGACATTTAAAGCAGAGGGTCTGGGATGGGGTTAGCAGTGTGAGAATGCCGATTCTCTAGTGACATCCGGAGTTTCGCGATGTCTGGAGTCTGTCTGGCGATGTTTGGAGTATTGTGACACCTGGAGTCTCTGGATATCTCCGCTTTTGGCTTCTGGGGTTCTGCCTCCTGTCCCTGCTGTGGGGTCCCGTGGGGGAAGGGAGGGACCTGACCTATCAGATACTTGCTGGTAGACATATTGGCTTACATGGGCTCACAGTGTGACCCTTTCCACGTAAAATATCCTTATCATGCCTTAAGAGCTTTTCCCTGCACATATGTGTGAAGTAAAGACAGAGCTGCTAATTCCAAAGAAGTTAAGCTAAAAAGATTCCACTCCCCCCTCAAATTCCCATTTCTTATCCTGGCGCGGTGGCACATGCCTGTAATTCCAGTACTTGAGAGATCAAGACAGGAGGATCCCAGGTTTGAAGCCAACCTCAGCATCGTAGCAAAACCCTGAGCAACTTAGTGAAATTCTGTTTCAAAATAAAAAAGAAAATAGGACTGGGGCTGTAGCTCAGAGGTAGGACATCCCTGGGTTGAATCCCCAGGACTGGAAAAAAAAAAAATCCCACTTCTGCTCTGAGTAGGTTGATTGACAGGTAGAGAGAATTGACCGCAGTGAGGTGCCTTCTAATTAGCAGGAACACTGTGGCTGCAGGGCCTGCTCTGCTAATGCCCCAAGGCTGCTGCTCTGCAGTCCAGGCAGAGCCCATTAGTGCTTTGATTACTGGGGCAAGTGAGAGAAGAGGGGCAGCCTCACTGGGGTAGGGTTGTGAGGGAGGCACCTGCTCCTGTTGAACCTGATCCTGATGTCTTTATGAAGATAAGACTTCTTCAAGTGAGAATTGTGCCAGCTTGCAGACAATGAGGCCCAGGCCTCCAATCACAGCCAAAGGGTCCTTTTCAATGTCACTGCTAACTTGACCTACTATTATGAAAATTGCTCCAATTAAGTGCCTACACATTTGCATGTGAAATGACAACTAAGTGCTTGCCTAAGAGGCAATTTTTGCAAATGAATCTGTGAGTTACTAGACTGAGGTGTTTTCTCCTTTGTTGAGATTATTTGTGACCCAGTGAGATAACAGCCCTCCTCCGGCATCCCCTTGTGGTGGTCATAAATTACTTGTCCCTCAGATGCTTCCTATGGAGTGCAGAGGAGCCCCTTGAAATAAATGGGCTTCAATCACCAGTTCCAACAATACTCCTGTCTCCAAGTAATAAAACATCTGGAAAATTGGGCTAAATGGATAAAACAGTCCTCTGTAATAAGTATCTGGCATGCATACAACTCTGTATAATGCATTTTTTTAATGACCAGATGTGGTACTTCTGTGTTATGAAGAACAGAGGCATGTTTAGTCATGCTTTTTATTGCATTTAAAATGCAAGGTATATTTTCATAGCTCCCCAGAGGAAGGCTATCCCATTGATTGAGAATTGTTGATGTGTTGGTTTACAAACTTGAAAAGTAAGAGAACCACTCAGAAAATTGTGGATATAATTTAAATTGTCATTAAACTGGACACTGGAAGGGAACTGGCTGCAGAAAAGGAATTTGGTCTATAAATTTTTTCTTCTCTCCTAGTGAATTTGTTCCACAGACTCTTTGATCTTGTAGTTGTTTATGTTCTTATCTGTCTTCTGAGATATTTATGACTTTGTGAAGAAATGATTTCATCAAACTTGCTGTTCACTTCTTCCGAATTTCTCATTAAGAAAGCTTAGCTGGTAACCCACCTGTGCAGTCTCCATTTTTATAGTCTTTGTAGGATTGCAACAAGATGTTTTTAACATGTGTGTAGGGGGAGGGAATGGGAGATGCCTAATACACTGTCTGCAGGGCTATGATTTCACGAATGTCCCCCTACAAACACACAGTATGTTTGTACACATTTGTACATATATGTTTGTTTACTCACGCAGGAGCAGACACACACACATATATTTGTCGATTTTTTAATGTTCTTGTTTGTGTATACACATACACACACACACACATATATACATAAAGTTTGGAAAACAGCAAAATACAAAAAAGAAAATAAAAAATAATCGCCAATCATATTCATTTAGGAACACTATGTGCGTACTTTTCATTTTAGAAAATCGCAGTCATGCTCTCCTAAGTAACAGCTGCGTCACTTGTTCTTAGCACCTCAAATACCATGCACATTTTTCCATTTTTTGAAATGGCCTTAAGCTGTGAGTCTGCTGGGTGTGGTGGTGTGTGCCTGTAATCCCAGTACTCAGGAGACAGAGATAGGAGGACCGAAGGAAGGCTCAGGCAACCTAGAAAGACCCTGTTTCAAAATAAATAATAAAATAGGGCCGGGAGTACATAGCTTGGAGATAGAACGCCCCTGGCTTCAATCCTCAGTACCACCTAAAAGAAAAAAAAGGTGTGAGTCTGAATGCATTCCTTTTCATCGAACCACTTTGTTAGTTTGGGGTGTTTTAAATTTTCAGAAAATTTCCAGCTTATGATAAATATAATTGTGTAAGGATCTTTTTGTGGGTGTCTGGTTTCTTTTCTAGAAGTCGAGTTATTGAATCAAAAGGCATGCCCTCTAACTGCCACGTGTCTTTGTTTCCACACATACTGTCCCAAGTAATGATACATGTCGTATCAGGGCAAGAGTGTGAATGTCCCGTCTTTCTGCACGCCCACTGTGTCCTCTCATTAGTAACAGTTCCATAGGAAAGGCATTAATCATTTGCTTACTTTATAAATTGCTATTGTTTCTTTTGTTTGATATTTGCCTTTGAAATTGGATGATGAGCTGGAAAATTTTGTTTTGCCAAATTTTCTTTCCTCCCTTCATTCTTCCCTCTGTCTCTGTTTAGAAGTTTTAGATTTCTTTTCATCTTTCCCTTGATGGAGTCCTCTTTTGCTTTAAGTTTTCTCGGTTCGAAATCAGATTATCAATATAGGCTTTCTTAAAACTGGGAGCTTAGGGGGGTTCCTCTTGTATTTATCACAACTCTCTGCAGAATGATTTTGGCAGGTTGCAAGAAGTGGGAGAGTGTAATGTATTTTTTCCCCCAGTGGTTAGCAGGTTGCCCTAATACCACTTGGTTAACAGTCCACTTTTGAACAATCCATCTTCTGAAATCTGTCTTCTAGGTCTTTTTAAAATCTGCAGTCCTCAGAGTTTACTAACCGTATTTCAGTTTTTCCTTGGTCATCTTCTTTTGCCTGAAAATTGGATTTATCTATTTTCAGTGATTGCAAACTGCAGTGCTGCCTGACTTTAACGTCCTCAATGCCTAATAGTTCTATATAGAAACCAGTAGTTCAATCTCCAGTAATTTTTCCTAAAGAAGAAATTTACCTTAGATACAGAAAAAGAATGATGAGAGAGTGATTAGTGGAGAGAAAAACCTCACCGGTAGGGAGAATAATTAGGTTGGTAGACTATATAATGGCATAATTAATTTATATTTTTGTTTAAATGACACAGAGAAGGAAATCCAAACAAAATGGGCAAAGAGATATTTCAATTATCAGAAGTAATTAAGTGAATTATACTGGGCAATCATGAAATATAGCATTTAGTTAGAATAGCTTGATATCCTAAGAGAATATTCATGCAATTAAGTTAGGTGACAAAAAGAAAAATTACCTAATCAGTATTATGCCTATGTAAAAATAACATACACAGCAGAAAAACTAAAAGAAATTCTTAATATTATAATTTTCTTTGGGGAATCAGGAAGTTTTTCTTTCTATTTTTCTGTATTTTCTAAAACCAATAGATCTAAGTTTTATACTCAACTAAAAGTAAGTTTATTTTTTAAATGAATATTTGTTTTGGGAACAGAAACATGATTATGGAAGGAATATCTGCTTCTCTCTCAATCACAGGGTTGTCACTACAATCAAATAGGGTTGTCATGAGGATAAATAGGTACTTTGTCAACTACAAAAAACTTGAAACTTGTACGGTGTTAAACTTTGCATAAACATGCTACTAGGGAATTCTGCTTAATTCAGATCTTGGAGTAAATGTACTAGGAAAGCACATGTTATCAATAAATTCTGCAGTATATAAAATAAACTATCCATTCATAACAAGAATGATGTCTCAATTTGTTTTGTTGGCTTAGATTTTTATATTTTGGACTTCTTCTAAGTAGAATTTGGCTTCAGAATATATCAGGATATAAGATGCTGTTCAGAACTAAAACAAAAAAGACTTCTTAAAAATATATTTTTGTGTGTGTATATATATATACACACACATATATATGTGTGTATATACAATATAGATAAGCATATCTCCCTTTCTATATACATATACATATCTGTTTATGGGGAATTTCAACACATGTAACAATATGAGATAATTGAGATAATTCATATACATTCATATCCCCAGGCATTTACATTTATTTGTATTGAAAACATTCAAAATTCTCTCTGCTGGCTATTTTGAGATATACAAAAGACTTCCTGAGAGAGAACAGGATCTTGACCTTGTCTAGGGCCTGTTCCTTTTCCAGTTTCTTCTCTACCTCCAGGTCTCCCTGTTGATTCCTCTCATTCTTCTTCAGAGGGTAACTCTTGGGATCAAGGACCGTGGATTTCGATATATGCTCAGCTTCTGGAACCATGTGGAAATCTTAGGAATGTATGTGACAAGGGCAGAAGGCTTCTGACACAGCTTTGGGCTGGTTGACCTGAGAGAGGGGAGGGGACTTTTCTGTGGCCTCAGGTCAACAGCGACACTGGGCTGTGGCCCAGGTGGCTGCTGTGTTGTAGGAAGGATGGAGGCCACGCAGACACAATTTCTTGTTTCTGTTTTCCCTCTACTTTGGGGATGCTGACTGATTCTTTCCATGTCCCATGGTTTTGCTTTCTTGGGTTGACTTTTTTTCTCCCAGTCAATGCCTTACCTTTATTAGTCTGGCCACAATTGCTTCTCTGGCTTTCTTTGGTTCTTCTCAAACTGGAATTTGTGGATCCCAGAGGACCAGAGGCCTGTTTGATGGGATTCATGAGTTCTAAGGCAAGTTTTCTTTTAATTTTATGAGGTTTCCTCAGTGATCTTAGTTATAAAGGCACTTTTCTTTTGCTGCAATAATTCATACTAGAAAGACATTTTCTTGGAATATGGGTTTTGTCTCAGGGTTGCATTTCAGTTGTTGCTAGAGGAGCAGACACAACCCAGGGTAGCTTAAGGAAAGACATTCTCATTTCCCTTACCTACTAAGAGGTCTGGAGGTGGGCAGCTGCAGGCTTGACTTAGCGGCTTAATGTCATAGCCGGTGTCTCTATGATTCTTTTGTCTTTAGGAGCTATCGGCTGGTTGCTGCAGCTTCAAGTATCACAGTCTGCATTCACAGCAAGAATAAAGGGAAAGGGCTGGCATCAGTCATATGGGTCCCTTTTAATGAAAAAGTAAAAGCAAAACAAAGAAACATCTTCGAAGCACCTCCTAGCAGCTGCCTTTAATATTCTGTGGCACAAAAGGATTCACAGCCTCTAATGGCTGAAGGGGAGGCTGGGACAGCAGCCACATGGTAAAGGGAACAGGACCACTATGGTTGGCTTAGGCCAATTACAATTCATTACTTTGCTCTGAACACAGTTTGAAATAAAATGAGGGGGTGCTATCATGGAGGAAGGCCAGTGGGCCTGGAACTCATGGGCCTCAGTCCCAAAGTCTCTTCCTCTTGCTTTCTTTCTCAAATGTTCCTCTTGTTTCCTTTTGCAAAGATTAGGGTCTGTCTTCTCCTTTGCTTCTTGCTGAGGAAATGTGATTTCCTCTTTGCCTTTGGGCTCCTAACCTTCTTCTCTATTCTATCAGTTGTAGATAGGATCTCATCCCTCACCCTTTCCCCTCAGGGTAGAAAAGAACATTATTTCTAAGCAAATAGCTTTCTTTGATTTCAGAGATATAATATCAGATGCCAGATATTTATCAAATGTTCAAGATTTAAGTTTCATCTCATCTCATTGAAATTCTATTGTCTAGGTGGAGGAAGAGCACTTATGCTTGGCTGCCAATAAAGCAGTACCGGTTTTTGCCGAAAGTTCCTAGTGTTCCGTGCTGACTGATTAAAAAGATTAAAAAATCTAGTGCACACCTGCAATTCCAGTACTGGGGAGGCCGAGACAGGAGGATCACATGTTTAAGGCCAGCACATAGTAACTTAGCAAGACCCTGTTTCAAAATTAAACTAAAAAGGGCTGGGGGGGTGCCAGCATTATTTTAACTAATTACTTTTTAAAGTACTAATTTGTATATAACATGCTCACTAAATGTATGTGGAATAAATTTAAGAAATTAAAATGAATTATTGCAGCTGGACCTGGTGGTACATGCCTGTAATCCTAGTACTTGGAAATGGACACAGGAGTATCATAAATTCATGGTCAGCCTCAGCAACATAGCAAAATGACAGAAGATGTACATTAGAGTGAAACAAATTTTATCAAATTTCTAGAATCTCATTCATATCCTGTGTGAGCCAGGAAAGACTAGAAAATATTACTTCTCTTTCCTATTTCAGTTTATGTAGTCATAATATCAATGATAATCACCTCCTCCATAATAATTTTCCCACATTAATAATCAAAATGTTCTTCCAAATTATCAATATGTCAAGTTATCTAATTTTTATTAAAATTATAGCTTAGAAATAAACACCAAGCGGGTATGTATAAAAAACTTTTTATTTTGTACAAGTTTTAGAAACTAGCACACAAAGCAGCAAGAATAATGATTGTTACAATATTGGCTTTGTCAAGAAAAGGGGATTTAGCTCCCTTAAAAATAATACACTGATTTTTTTCATTGCTTAGAGTTATTAGCATTTAATAATAGTACCTAAGGTACCTAAGGTGTGAATTAGCATAAAGACTGATTGCTGACTAGTTGTGTGTGTGTGTGTGTGTGTGTGTGTGTGTGTGTGTGTCGGAATAGAACCCAGGGGCATTCAACCTTCGAGCTACACCCCTGCCCTATTTTTTAACTCTTTATTTTGAAACAGGGTCTCACTAAGTTGCAAAAGGCCTCAGTCAATAGCTGAGGCTGTTTGTGAACCACAATCCTGCTGTCTCAGCCTCTAGAATGCTGGGATTACAAGCCTGGGCTACCACGCCCAATTGCTGGTTAGTTTTAATTGGGTTTTCTACATAATAATGAATGTAAATTTTTTTGGTACTGCGGTTGGAACCCAGGGGCATTCTACCTCTGAGCTACACCACCAGCCCTATTTTTTATTCTTTATTTTTTTAAACACTGAATTGTAAAGGGCCTCACTAAGTAGTAGCTGAAAGTGTTCCCCAACCACAATCCTCCTATCTCAGCCTCCCAAATGCTGGGATTACAAGCGTGGGCCAACACGCCCAGCTATGAATGTAATTTTTATAGGTTCTGAGAGACTAATCATTGATCATTTAAAACTCTATTCAAAGTTAAAGAAAAAAGTTTAACACATTAAGAGTTATCTCTATGTTTATCCAGGTATCAGAACATTCTCAAAATCTTAGTACCATCATATCCCCAAATAGTGCCTGCCATAAACAACCATGCCATTTAGTATCCTATCTGAACAGATCCTGGGTGCTGTTGCTGATGGGAAAGGGCACTCAGAACCAGAGTTGTTTTTATGGTTTTCCTGGTGTCTCACCTCATCTCCACCTCCCTGAGGACTCACGGCTTTGTGGCCTGGTCACCATTCCTGTGTTTGGGATTCAGGCCTGTCCTGCAAGTCAGACAGCTTCAGATCCCTGTTGTTTACCTCATGGACATTTAACCCATTCAGATTCAGCGGTACTGAACTATTTCCTACTTGTCCATACACCTGCATGCCGTATGGATCCTGCTTTTCTGCTGTCTTAGTCCGCCCCTCATCTTCTCTTGCATTAAAGTCAGAGGTTGCTTCCCTACCCATGACCCTGTCCCAACTCCCCTCTACTTTACTCCCCACACAGAAGTCAGAGTGTTCCCTGTAAATACATATTTGATTATGTCTCTCCAGTCTAATCTTTCAGAGGCTCCCAAGGCTTCATGCTCTGTGCCTTCCAGAGACTCATTGCTCTGTGCCCATTTCTTCTTTCCATCCACTGAACTTCTCTCTTTTATAGCCAGCTCGCAATCACCTCCTCCAGGAAGTGTGCATCAGGCTCAAAATCAGATCTCCTGTGTCAGAATCTGCAGCTTAGTAAGCTCCTCAGGTGATTTATGCTCAGGAAAGTTTGAGAAGTGCTGGTAAAAAAAAAAAAAAAAAAAAAAAAAAAAAAAAAGACAAAAACCAAAACCAAACCAAAAAAACATCCCTGCTAACCCTTGGGGACAGAAGTTTTCATTGAGCCACATTCCAGAGACAGGTTGTCTCTCTGCACTCAGCTCTGGTACTTCTGGTGAGCTGGCATTCTGAGTCCACAGCATTTGCTGAGTGGGGCAAAGGAGTGAGTGCAGCTTCACCAGTGAGAGCTGGGAGGACTGTCTACACTGGCATTCACAGGATAAAGGACACTTTATCTTTTAGGTGTTTTGAAATCGTGTTGTTTGGCATGTGGGTGTTGGAGGGTGGGTGGCTTTATCTCTGGTTTAGAACAAATGGACTAGAACATGTCCCTGAATGGTCGCTGAGCTCTTTGAAGGAGTGTCGTCCTACTGACGACCGTAACCAGACATATAGTAGGTGTTCGGCATATATGTGTTTTTAAGTTTCAGCTTCTGTGCTATTCGCTGTGCCTTCTGATCCCTTGTGAGTCAGCCTCCTGGATAATCTCACAGAGTTTAATGAAAGCGATTCAACCTGACTTATTTACAATTACGGGAACTTCGTCAGGGATTGATGATCACGTTTAGCTGAAATTAACGACAACATCACATGACAACAACTCCTATGGAAGCGTCAGGTGGAAGCTGTAAATTCATACCTGCACATCCACACAAGAGGAGTGTATTGGATGTTTCAAAATTGTGGCCCTGTGGGAATAGATTGATGCAAGTCCTGATTTTAAGGTTGGCCTTTGTTGCCTATGAGTCAATGTTCCATATATTTTGTTTTGTTTCCGTTGTTTCAGACGCGAAAGGGAATCGACTTTCCATTAGTTCATTGCCTAGAAGAGGCAGTTGCCCAGTTTACTCATAGTTTTTGCATAGTGTCTTTGTAGTGTTTTAATACTAAGTTATCCAGGAGTGAGACTACTGTGGAAGTTTAGGAACAACTCTTCTTTTTGTTTGTTGTTGTTGTTGTTGTTGTTGTTATTGGTGTGGTGGTGGTGTCTTTTTATTTTTTATTTCTTTTTTACCTTTAGCAAAAGCTAATTATCATTTTGTAAAAATGTTGTAAAAAATTACTGACATAATAATGCAAGTCGTGGTGGTAGAGTGGCCAAGAGTTTCAGTCTGCATTTGTAGATACATGTGCACAGTGAGTCTCTGTGCGGTGACATAAAACTCCTCTACAATATCTTTTAGGGAAATCATGCGAGGCATTTATTTTTCCTGCATCCAGTCTCTTATTTTTATTTTGCATTCACATATTTGAGTGCATATGATTTTATTATAGTTTTCTATTTGTTTCTCCTTTATATTACAGTTAAGGAGCTTTATTGAGTTTTTAAATTATATCTGGTAGGTTATATATATACCAGTAAATTCCATTTCAGTAAATCAAAGAAGCATGAAAGACAAATGAGGATTCGGGCAGAGTGCCTATCTAGCATGCACAAGACTCAGAGTTCAAACCTAGCACCTAAAACAAAACAAAACAAAACCCACCAAAATGGCTGACATAAAAAGGGACACCGCATCACCAGTGTGGAAGTGGCAAGTTCCCTGGGCCTAGGCCAAGACCTCAGAGGCTGTGTGCTGTGCTCCTGCAGACAGGGCTCTAGACAGCCCCGCAGAGTTTCCAGCACAGAGCAGGAGCAGCCAGATGACACGGGGGATCTGAGAGAGCAGGGAAGTGGGGATGAGACAGTAATCGCCTGTCAGAGGTGGGAAGGCGTGGTGGTTGTCTTGTTGCTGCAGTTGCTGCTGTGTGCACATGTGGGAAGGGCCAGACGAGCCTTCATCTCTGATCTTTTGGTTCCACAAAAGCACCTCAGAACTTGGACATAATCCTGGGGGAAAGTTGGGGGTAAGGGAGGGAAACCTCAAATAACCCAAATGAAATTTCCATTAAGCCAGCAGATAAGGGGTTTATAATAGAAATTAAGTTCTGTTCTGGAAAAATAAGGTTGCACTTTTTATACGAGGAACTTTGTGTGCTAAGATCCATAATTACATACTATCAGGACCTCTCTCAATGTAAAAAATGTGGGGAAATGTCCACCAACATGGGAACTGCTGTGCTTTTATTGTCTGTTGATGGAGAGAATATATGAAGACAAAAAGGTACTGAAACCTTGGGAACTGCTTACTTGATGTATAGTAGACCAGGAAACCACAGCTTCTGAACATGACAGCCTGGGCTCCGGATTTCACCATGTGCTCACTGGGGTTCTCAGGCAAGTTCAAATACATGATTGCCTCTGCTTCCTCACTACAGATATGACAGCATCTACCTCAAAGGATAGCCAAGGGATTCAGCACACTGTAAAAACCATGGTGTGACTCTAAAGGACATTAATTATTATTTATAAATAATCCACATCTATATACTAACAACAAAAAAAACTCATCAATTTTATTTCTGTATAGACTCTTCACCCCAGAGTAAAGAATTAGACCAAGCCAAAGAACTTAGGGTTAGACTTTTATTTCTTTAATTTTTTATTGGTGTATTGTAGTCATACTTCTTAAATGGGTTAGACTTTTAAAATACACCCTAGCTGGGTGCGATGGTGCACACCTGTAATCTTAGTATTAGGGAAGCCAAGATAGGAAGATTATAGGTTCAAGGCCAGCCCCAGAAACTTTACTAGACCCCCAGAAACTTAGTGAAAACCCGTTTCAAAATAAAAATAAAAAAAAATAAAAAGGGTTGGGTGTAAGCTAGGTATGGTGGCGCATGCTTGTAATCCCAGTACTTGGGAGGCTGAGATGGGAGGATCACGGTTTGTGGGCAGCCTCAACTACTTAGTGAGGCCCTCTGCATCTTAGTGAGACCCTGTTTCAAAATAAAGAATAAAAAATAGGGCTGAGGGTATAGATCGGAGGTAGAATACCCCTGGGTTCCGTCCCAGTATGCAAAAGGGGGAGATGCTAGGGTCCAGCCTCAGCCAGTCCAGGGGTTTTGAAGGAGGCATAGGGTCGGCGAAATTGAAGGATGAGAGACGCCTTGCTTAGTAGCAGGGGGAAGGCATCTCTGCCTGTGCCCTAGAATATACTTTATTTATACATGAATCTGACAAATTACAGCAAGCCACATCATATGTATTTTGCTTTTCATTTAGTTTTTTAAAACCATATTACACATACATTGTTTTTCATTTACCGGAATTTCATGTAGCAGGCACACCTCGAAGCCACTTGTTTTTTCTGTTTTTGTTTTTTGTATGCTTTTACACAGAAATATTTGGTATTAACAACTTTTGGCAAAACATATCATTAATACATCTGAATACAAACAACTTTTAGCAAAACATGTTTTTTTTTTTTTTTTTTTGGTGGTACTGGGGTTCCTGGAAGCCCTTCTACCTCCGGGCTACACTCCCAGACCTATTTTATATATATATTTTTGAAACAGGGTCTCTTACGCCAGCGCGGCTGGCTTCAAACCTGCGCGATCGTCCTGTCTCCGCCTCCCAAGTGCGGGGATTACAAGCGTGCGCCACCACACCCGGCTGCAAAACATGTTTTTAATATATCTAGGTACATTTTGCACTTTATCTAAAACAATTCAACCTGCCTCGATAAACTCATATCCCAATAGCCGAAATTATCCAAATTAATGTCATACAAACCATTCTGGTTACCTAGCCACAAACATCAATTTTATTCTAATTATTAACCTAACAATGGAGCTCTGCAAACCACATTCAAACCTAGAGCTAAACTGAAAGTACAGGCAACAAGGGGCTTTTCCCTTAGAAGGAACACAAAGATTTTAAAAGATCTTTAAGGGGCACAAAACATTTTACTTTTATATTTTAAAATACTAAATATACAATTTATTTTCTTAAATTCTTATGATCTTTGATCAAAGACACCAGAAAAAAGGGGGGGGGGGCTCTGCCTAGCCGATTTCTCCATCACACATAATAAACTTTAACTAAATTTATCCTTAACTACTAAATGCTAAACTTACTATTTCTACTTCTAAAATTAGCTGCTAGCCGGCATGGTGGCCATGCTTGTAATCCCCGCGCTTGGGAGGCAGAGACAGGAGGATCACGCAGGTTTGAAGCCAGCCGCACACTGGCTTAGGAGACCCTGTTTCCAAATAAAAATGTAAAAATAGGTCTGGGAGTGTAGCCCGGAGGTAGAAGGGCTTCCAGGAACCCCAGTACCACCAAAAATAAAAAATAAAATAAGTAAATAAATAAATAAATAAAATTAGCTGCTAATTTATCTCTTATTTTTGACTACTAGGTATTCTATAACTTATTTTGACCCAACCACCAAATTTATACTAAATTTATTCTATTTTTTTAACATACAATGCCTATATCTAATTTCCTATAATACCTATTAAGTTGTTTACCAAGAGAACTCTTTTGTCTTTAGTGAGCAGGCACCAAGAAGGTCCCTGCCTGCCCAACCCTCTGTAGGAACGGCAGAGTCCTGACATCAAGCCATTTTCTAGTAATATTAACTCTGTGTGTTCCAATGATCGTCGCTCCTTAGAGGAAAGTGGAGGCTGGTTGGAGGTGGAAAAGTATTTTGATTAGTGCTAGCCCCCTGAGGGGGATCCCACAGTCGACCCCCTAACTTATAAGGAGTCATATGGAGGGCCTTGCACAGTAGGTATAATTTGCCTAAAGTTAACTTTTTCCTTTCATAACTAAAGCCTTAAGTGAGTTAGGTGTTGTAAGCAGAGGAGCAAAGAGCTCTTTTCTATGTAGCTTCTTGAAAGTTCTCTCCTAGCCATATTCTTCTTAATGCTATTTCCAGCACAAATCTTAGGGCATTTTCCAATCATATTCACATCAATTTTCAGATTATTATAAAACATCAATCCTCAATCAAAGAAATATTCAAATTTCATTAATATTATCATTATTATAACTAAAATCAAGAGGGATAATGGCTCCAGTTTTGCCAGTCTTCCAGCCCTGTGGAATTCTCTTCCCAGCTGCGACCCTGTCATACAGCAGGAATGGCGCCGCCTCCGCCAGGGGGACGTGTTGGGTGTGTAGCTCAGAGGTAGGATGCCCCTGGGTTCAATCCCTAGTACTATAAATAATAATTAGTAATACATGAAATACAACCTAGTTTCTCTGGCATAAGCGCAGCTTTACATAGAGCTGGTGAAACAGACTTACCTACCTGATCAGAGGCCAAGAAGATTTGTCCTGGCATGTTAGAATTAATAACCCACTACTTACTGTGGGCCTTTCCACCCAGGAGAAACTGTGGTTTTTCCATTACCTAAGCCTTATCATTTCTAGCACCAAGGAATACAGGCCAGTTAATCACCAAAAGAGTAGAAGTAAATGACCTCACTGCTTGGGTGACTTGCTTTTGGGGTGATTCAACGCTTCTCACCTGGAGAGGAAATGGACAGAGCTGCTGGTTCGTTCATATTGGGAGTAAGACCTACGCTATCAGTACTGGTTTGTTCACATATGTCAATGATTCTTCTGGTTTGGAGATTATGGGGAATTTTGTTTTGAGTGATGTCTCTGATTGTGATTCTCTTTCTTGGGGCATCCAACAAATCTCAGCTTAAGCAAAATAGTCTAGAAATGCGATTTTCCAGATAACATAAGGCAGATCATTTGGGTTTAGTCCAACCTGAAAATTTACTTCAAATGTTTTGTTAAACTTTGTTGCCTTAGAAAATATAGAGCAATGAGCATAGTTTTGACGTGTGTGTGTGTGTGTGTGTGTGTGTGTGTGTGTGTGTGTTGCTGGGGGTGGAACCCAGGGGCTTTCTACCTCCAGTCTATACTCCCAGACCTATTTTTTATATTTTTATTTGGAAACAGGGTCTCACTAGGTTGCTGAGAGCCTCACTAAGTAGCTGAGGCTGGCTTTGAACTTCTGTGATCCTCCTGCCACAGCCTCCCAAGCGCGGGGATTCCAAGTGTGCGCCACCACGCCTGGCTCGCGTTGCTTTTTGAAAGGTATTCCAATGGGTCCAAACAACAGATCATTCTAAGAGATGTCATTTCTATGCTGAGTCTATCTTATCAAAACAAAATTTTCATTAGCTGTTGAGTTGAGGGACAAGAAGGAGGCAGCAGTTCCCTGAGCCCCTGCCCTGTCTCCAGCCCATCCTGCAGGGGACCACGAGGGGCCGTTTGTTTTCTGCTTTTGACCTTCCTCTCACATCAGTGTTATCCTTATACTGCTAACTCTTATATATCAGCGTGAGATGTTACTTATCAACCTACCCACTTACTTTTAAAAGAAAGTTCCAACAGGGACATATTCTCTTGTGTTCACATCTGTCTTCTAAAATTTCAGTGTAGAAAAAATGTTTCACCAATCATTCTAGTTGGCATTTACCCAATTGAGGTTCTACTCCATTGGGCTTCTTCAAGGAGTGAAAAGCTCCGAGACGTGTTCAAGGAGGCGCCATGCCTACTCGCTGACAGTGTCCCTCACATCTGTAAACCATTGTCTAATATAAAGATTTCAGACTTTTGCCTAATCTGTGTATCTTGGGTTTTTAAACATAATGTCATAGTTGTTGGACACAGCCAAGAAGTTAAAAGCTTCCTTTTCTTTCCATTGCATTTTCTCTTCAGATTTTTCCAGGACACACAGAGCTCTCCTGGGCTTTGGATCACAGATGCTGAAGGGGGAAGATGTTTCCCTCAGTTTTGGGGGGCTTGATCATAGCTGGGGAAACAGCGCTTCATTCCACAGTTAAGAAAGTGTGTCTGAGCTAAATTTAAAAGAGCAGCTTTGTCTAGAATGTGACTTTGCTTGTGAGTTGATGTACCAATCTCTAGTGGGTAAAGTGTGCCGGAATGAAAAAAGTGATCTGGTAAGAAAGATGTTTAGTCAATTACGGGAAGAGGGCAAAGTAAAGATTTAAGATTTTTATTTAATTTTTTGTGGATTTTTTTTTTTTCAGTACTGAGGATGAAACCCAGGGGCATTCTACCTCCGAGCTACACCCCCAGCCCTATTTTTTTATTCTTTATTTTGAAACAGGGTCTCACTGAGTTGCAAAGGGCCTCACTAAGTAGCTGACACTGTCCTCTAATTGTAATCCTCCTGTCTCAGTCTCCTGAATGCTGTGATTACAAGAGTGTGCCACCATGCCCGGCTTTATTTTTTGTGAATTTTTAAAAATGACATAATTTTAAGCCGGGCGTGGTAGCGCACGCTTGTAATCCCAGCGCTTGGAAGGCTGAGACAGGAGGATCGCACAGGTTCAAAGCCAGCCTCAGCTACTTAGTGAGGCTCTCAGCAACTTAGTGAGACCCTGTTTCCAAATAAAAATATAAAAAATAGGTCTGGGAGTATAGACTGGAGGTAGAAAGCCCCTGGGTTCCACCCCCAGTACCACCAAAAAAAAAAAAAAGACATAATTTTATCCAACTGCGTCCAGCTTCTCAAACATCACACCTTTATCAGTCTTGTCAACACGAAGCAAAGTGTTTTGCGTTGCCAAAACCAAGATGTTCATTTCTTCTCCACTGGTCAAGCCACAGAGCATGTGCCAGGTGTACAAGGCTGGTATTCCAGGGGCCAGAAAAGCAAGCATCTTAGCTTACTGGGGAAATAGAGGAGGCACTGTGGTTCCCTGGTTAAGAACTTGACTTTGGTGGGATAAAAACCACTTTACAGCCAGGGGTGGAGGTACATGCTTGAAATCCCAGTACTTGGGAGGCAGAGATAGGAGGATCATAGTTTCACAGCCAGCCTCAGCACTTAGTGATGCCCTCTGCAACTTAGTGAGACCTTGTTTCAAACTAAATAAAATAAAATATAAAATAAAATAAAATAGGGCTGGAGTAT
Source organism: Muscardinus avellanarius (assembly GCF_963383645.1). NCBI lineage: Eukaryota > Metazoa > Chordata > Mammalia > Rodentia > Gliridae > Muscardinus > Muscardinus avellanarius. The sequence continues at coordinate 61,858,931 of NC_137786.1, read as the reverse complement.
AGCCCAGAGGTACAGTGGGAATTAAATGAAGTAGGTATATAAAGTATTTGGCATTTGATGAGACTATCTAAATATTAAGGATTCTAGTCTTTTAGTTCCAATACCAGGTCAGTAGACAAACAGTTCCCTGTCCAGCAACCTTCAGAACAACCTATATTAGCACTGTATGCAGATGGGGTGGTGGCATTGAGTTGGTTGATTGGGAAGGGCTTGGTCTGTGCGGGCAGAGGATCAAAGTAAGACCGGCTCTCCATGCGGACTGGTCAGACCCTAGGTGACACTTGCCATTGCTCATTTGGATGTAGAACTTTTAAGGCGAAAAAAGCAAAAGTAGCTGCTCAAAAGAATCCACAAAGGTTTGCAGACCCGGCTCGCTCTTTTCTTTTATCGTGAGTTCGTTTCTAAGTTGCATAAATATACAACTTTTAATTTTTAACTTAATGGTTAACTGATTCTTCATTGCAGCCAGAAGAGGGCACTGTTGCCTTACAAAATTCTGCGCTGTGGCCCAGCACTTTGTTGGGTGGCAGTTTCATTTTTAGGTAACTAGTGAGCTGTGCTGGGTTTGGGGGAGCAAACTTTTCTCTGTAATAGGAACATTAAAAAAAAAAAGATGTGACAAATGGTTTTTATTCTATTAAGCCATGGAAATTATGTATGGAATTTCAAAGATACACAGACTTGAGAGTGAGAACATATTCAGAAGAAATTGTTCTGCCTGGAAAAGTACTATCTGAAAAATCAGAATGTACCTTGGTATTTTTGGTCATTTTCCACATCATACATGTCTCAGAAAAGGTGTACAAGGAATCGACGAGGCTTTGGGGAACCCTAAGCTCTTTCCTCCCACTGTGACAAACCTCAGAATCTCTTAAAAGCAGAAGCCTTTGTTGAGAACAAGGAAGAGGCAATGTTGACTCTCAACCTTCTGTCTATGAGCTTTGCCTTTTCTTTCTTGGCCGATGGGACTACAAGTCACTTTACCTTTTTTTTTTTTTTTTTTTGGCAGGTTTGAGGATGGAACCCAGGGGCATTCAACCTCTGAGATATACCCCCTGCCCTATTTTTTATTCTTTATTTTGAAACAAGGTCTCACTAAGTTGCAGAGGGCCTCACAACTTAGTAGCTGAGGCTGTCCGCGAACTGTGATCCTCTCTGGTCTCAGCCTCCCAAATGCTGGGATTACAAGCTTGTGCCACCATGCCCAGCTACTTTACCATTTTTAACAGGCCTGTTTTTAATGAGGCAATAATGGGGTTATTTATAACCTCTGAATGAAAAATGGCAATTGAAGAGGTCCAGTTCACAGCCCAGGCCCTCTCTGGAAGACACACAGCCTAGGAAGAGTGGGTGAAATGGAGCTCCTTCCCTGTTTCAGTTCTTTTCCCCTTCATTCCTCTCAAATTTCCCTGTATATGACTTCTTTCCATGGTTTCAGAGTTAGAAAGAAACATACTCGCAATGCAAATACAGGTACGCTGATGGCAAGCCAAACCTATACACTGTAAAAATCACAGTGAAAACCTGGAAGAAACCTCCTAGAACTAAGGAGCATTCACAGCACCGAGTATTAACGTGATGCCTGGAGATGAACACTGGTGGCTGAGTGACGGGTTAGCTGAATTGATGACTGAAACCACAAATTCTCAGGCAACTGAAGTTTGTCAGCTAGGAAAACTGATGAAATTATTTGAGTATACATAACTTTTCAAAATTATTTCCTCCTGATATCTCAACATTTCCAAACACCATCAGGTAAGGAAATAGAAAATCTTCCACCTTTTTTTGGGGGGGTGAGGTTATAGAAAACTCTAGTATTACTCATAAGGATCAGGGAAACTTTGAATGCTTGTGTACGTGGCTTTGTATCTTTGCTTATGTTGTATTTTCAACATTATGAGGAGAAACACTTATGGGAACCTTAGGATAACACACCGATTAGCATCTCTTTCCCCTTTCACTCTTTATTCTATTAATGTTAATTTTCAATCTCTTGATTTCAGCCCCTGTCTGAGGCTGAGCTGTGCACATTGAGTAAAGTCTGTGCTTGCAGACTGCCATAAAATCCTTTTAATAGTCATTCAAAGGTGCAAGCTCTTGGACCACAAAGGTCCCTTCTTCTGGTCCCTTCTTCGTGCCCAGACCTGCTCAGAGACTTGGCATTTTGCCTTGGAAGCAGAGCACACAGGCCAAACAAAACTTTCATTTTCATTGCTTGGAACAACGGTCAATTCTTGAGTGTAATTACTCAGAACAAATTAAGAGTTTAGATCCAGGAGCCTTGGGGCACTCAAAAGAGTATGGAAAATAGGAGGGGAAAAGGTCCAAGACTCCCTGAGGCTGTGCGAGGCCACACCCAGAGGCCTGGTGTGATTCCCATGGGTGTGAGCACACCCTGCAAGATCTTCAGGGCAGGAAAGAGTGGCGCCTATTCCGTATATGCTCTGTTTGGGCAGGGCTGCCTTCTTCTAAATATAGCTAGCTGCTTCCTTTGTAAATGTGTGATTTCTTAAATACTTTCCCCTTTGTGGTAGCTTTGTTTTCCAAGGTAACTGAGAATAGAGTTTCTCTATTATCAACTTCAGACCCACAGTCTGCATACAAAATGAGAAGACAGTGCCCACAGAGGTGGAGGCAAAGGCAGGCCCCATGGGTCTGAAATTACAGTACACAAGCTGCCAGGGTGTGCGGGGAGAGCCTCAGAGAAACACTCTAGGAGATGCCTATGTTCATTGGAGGCATGGAGGTTCACCCAGTGCAAGTAAGAAGATGTGGAAATAGGAATTTTGATCAGGAGTGAAGATGATTTGATATAGAAGAGTTACTTGGAAATAATTAGGGGTGGAGGGAGACTATTCTCCTGAAACAGCTTACTACAAACTCATTGTGAAAGCGGGCGCCGTGCAGCACTTACCACAAGCCAGTGCTGCTGTTTGTACTCTACTGATGCTCTTTATTTAATCTGTCAAGCAACCCTCTAGCCAGGTACTGTTATTATCCCATATTGCAGCTTAGGAAACAAGGGTACCAGGAATTTACAGTACTTGCCCCCAGACACCCAGCTGGTAAATATGGAAGCAAGAATTCAAGTTTGGTTGTAGAGTTTCTGCCCTTAACCACTTAACTACTAAAAATAAAGTAACATGTGGACACAGAAAGACTGAAACTTCAGTGTTCAGTATTATTATCTCCAAATGGTGGGTTATGATTTTTTTTTAGCTTTTCTGCATTTTCCAAACTTCTACTATGCATCACTTTTATAATCAGAGAAAATAGTAAGTGCTGCTTTAAAATCATAGCCCTAACTTAAAACCTACACCAGGCTGTGAAAATCATTGTCTTGAAGGGCTCTGGAGTAGAAATAACATAAGCAGCCTAGATCACTTGATTTGTTAATGACCGTACTCTCATACAGGAATGCCAGGGAAAGGTGACTCAAACATGTCCCTCTGCAGTCCAGTTAGCAGCCAAATAAACTGTCCACCCCTTGAAAGGTCCCTTAGGGCAGTATAAAGTTAGGGGTCTCAAGGGAAGAGTGAATTTCCCAGCTATAACAACCCGTACAAAAGAGGTTAATATGGATGGTGGAGCTTAGTACTTACAGGACAAAGATAGACACTCACACAAACATTTCCATTAAAAATAATAATGGCCATCTGTAGCCGGGCGTGGTGGCACAAGCTTGTAATCCCAGCATTTGAGGGGCTGAGACAGGAGGATTGCGGTTTGTGGACAGCCTCAGCTACTTAGTGAGGCCCTCTGCAACTTAATGAGACCCTGTTTCAAAATAAAGAATAGAAAATAGGGCAGGAGGTGTAGTTTGGATGTCGAATGCCCCTAGTTCCATCCCCAGACCTGCAAAAAAAAAAAAAAAAAAAAAAAGGCCATCTGTATTCATATATAGCAACAAACAAGCAGCTGGAATTTTAAAGGGAAAATCATAGCAGCATCAATTTAATTCACAAAATACACACAAAGTACCATGTATAAGGGATATAGGAAGCAACTGAAAATTTAAAACATGACCAAAGCAATTTGCATGAGATCTTAAGAATACTCTCTCTGTTTTTCATACCAGATACTGAACACAAATACTGATTTTTTTTTTTTTCTTCCTGTGGGTCTAGGGATGGAACCCAGGGGCATTTGACCTCCAAGCTACACCCCCTGCCCTATTTTTTATTCTTTATTTTGAAGCAGGTTCTCACTAAATTATAGAGGGCCTCACTAAGTAGCCGAAGCTGTGAACTGTGATCCTCCAGTCTCAGCCTCCCGAATGCTGGGATTATAAGCGTGCATTACAGCACCCGGCCCAAATACTGATTTTTAAAAAGCATAAATGCAGCGGGGCATGGTGGCGCATGCTTGTAATCCCCTTGCTTGAGAGGTGGAGACAGGAGGATTGCACAGATTCGAAGCCAGCCTTGCTGGCTTAAGAAACCCTGTTTCCAAATAAAAAGTATACAATAGGTCTGGGAGTATAGCCAGGAGGTAGAAGGGTTTCCAGGAACCCCAGTACCACCAAAATAAATAAATAAATAAATGCAGAAGAAGGCAAGCCCAAATGTAGGAACCATACTGTCAATTTAGATCCCTACCTCTTCCCCAAGGGTACAAATGATTCCCAGCTTTTAAAATGCTGAAAACTTCTTGTATGATAGCTTATCTTTATCCTCATCTCTTTAACGATCAGCTGCCCCCCTCCCCCTTTGACAATGAGAGAATTGCTGACTGGCGCTGAGGTCTCATTCCTAGGTTAGAGGGAGGTGTGCTGAGAGCCTCACGTCTTCCTTTAAGAAACCAACAACTGGCGGTCTCAGCAGCTGGGGTATTAGTGGCGGACTGCTTCCACCAAAAAGCCCCACTTTGTCCAAGGCCTCAGCCCCTTCCCTGGGCAGTCTGCATTCAGCAACTGGTTGATGTGCCTTATAAAAGCTTAGTTTTCCCTCTTAGTTGGGGGCAGCCCTGTGAGTCATTTCTGCTCCAGAGGTCCTCGTGGGGCTGGCCAAGGCCTTGGCAAACACTGAATCCCAGCTCAACTCCTCTCTCTGCCCATCCTCTTTCCCTCCCTTTCTTTCTTAGGTGTCCATTCCTACACCTATGTGTGTCCAGGAGATGCTATCCCTGGCTGGGGTCCCCTTCCAGACATAAGCTTCACAAGATGGAAGGAGGTGCACAAACTACTGGTGAACATCTGGTTCTCTGCCACACTGACTCTACCCGACCTGGCGGGGAAGTCTATCTGGTAAATAACAGGAGAAAGGGAAGCGGGGCCATCTTCCTCACACAGAATGAGGAAGTGAATCAAAGAACAAAGAGGGTGCTTCCGGAATACCAGCAGGGAACATGCCTGAAATTTAGGTGGGGCTTTTGGGGACCACGGGATGCAGGATGGCAGCTGCTTGGCCTACTGTTTGGTCTAATCCCCTGAGCTGTCCAGTCCCTGGTACCACGATCGCACAGTGTTAATTAAATCATTCTCATTAATTCAGCCAGAGTGTAAATTAGGAAGGAATGAAGATAAATTAGGTTTGAAGGCAGCTAATACATTTAACCCCATGCTGCTTATTTTGCGGCCGAACAAAATAACATTGTTAAGGGAGATAACAAGGCCAAAGCCTTGGGCGCAGCTTCTTAATAGCATTAAAAAATGAGACCTTGGTTTGGTGTCACAGGGCAGAGGCAGAGACAGGTTCCCAGGGGCCTGCAATCTTGGGAGAAGTGCTGGCTATTGTACAGTAGAGAATGGGTAGAATTTCCTGAGTTGTTTGTGACTCAGATATCTACGTCTGTTGTCCAGTTTAATCACAGCCCTGTTAAGAGGTTTCTTCCTGTGCAGGTACAAGACTTCCTCTCTTTTTTGTGTGAGTGGGGTGATAAGAATAACCTTTAGGATGACTGAGAGATGCTGTAGGAAGTACAGTTTGCATGATAAATATGCTAACTTGCAAATCACTTTCAGCTGTGAGATGACAATTAGCCACTGCCGGGGGGCCTGAAAACTTTTAATACTTGGTTCGAGCAAGACAGGGTACCGTTTGTAGGTCATCAGCAACACGCTTCCTTTCCCAAAATGTTTTATTTCCCCAAAATGTAAAATATTTTCCAGCCTGTATAAATGTTTTATAACCTACATAAACTAATTTCTTTACCCTTGTGTTGCTTATCTCACCAAGGCAGATGAAGCAAATGTATACGGGCACTGAATACACTTTAAGATTTCCCAGTCCCTAACTTTTTCTTTTCTTGATGCAAAGAAAGTGGCAACACTACTTAGAGAAGACACAGAAAAATGGCTGATGGAAGGTGACACAATGACAAGAGATTTTATTTCTTTCTCAGCCCTTCTTGCTTAGCCAAGCTCTTTTCAAAGTGAAGTGAACTTTACTGCCTTCTTGCTTAAGGACACTACAGTTTCCAGGTGGTAAAAATGTAGCAGAAACAGATGACCTGTCTGGAGTGTGGTGACTTGCTGTAGCAAAACTCTCAGCCCACTCACTGAGCTATTATATATGCCATTTCTAGTCAGGATCATCCAGGACAGTTCTAGGTATATTTGGTAAAAGTGACTTTTTTCTTCTTAATGAGAAAAAGTATTTAGCTCTTACAGAGAACATTTCCCCCTTAAAGAGACCATTTCCCTCACTGGAAGACATTAACATTTGGTCTCCAAAACCTGCTTGTGTTTGACCTACAGCCCAGACAAAGCCAAGATGGAGGTGTCTGTTGTGATCGGCTCCCCCCACACCTTGCCACAGGCTACAGAAACATGTGTAAAAAGACACGTGCACCGGCTACACATTCCCACCTCTCATCCTTTCAGCACCCATCTCTGGTGTCTACTAGAATCCCTTGGTTTTTGCTGATGACCCTCCTCTCTTTCAGGAAACTGAGTTCGGCTTGTGACCTCCGCTCCCCAGACCCTCCCGCACCTGTTTCTAACCTTGACCCGATCTGCCCCTCAGGCTCTGCGCAGCAGTTTTTGGCCAAGACTGCATTACAATCGAAATAGGAAGCAGACTCTTACAGGCTGTAGCGAGGCCGAGGAGTTAATGCTAACAAAGGACTTCAGAGGGCACTCTTTCTTTGTTTGCAAGGAGGGAAATTTCTCGCAGCAATATCAGGAGAGGGTGAGTGGAACTGGCAAAGTAAGAAAAAGGAACTGATGGCCGTGGTTTCTGCAGCCTGTGGTCTCTGGAAGCACCACGAGGAGCCTCTTTGCCAGTTTAAACCATTGTGCGCCTGCTATTTTAGTACTGGGGGCAGAGTAAGGGTTGTGGGGGAAGACAGAGCCCTCGCACGGGGGCTCCACTTAACGGGCCCCGTGAGGTGGTGGCTTGTCACGGAGCCAGGTAATTCACATTTCCCTGGACCTGTTTCTTCACCTGTAAATGGTAATCCATCCATACCTGTCATAGGCTTTAGCCCAAATAAAAACCAGACAAACGTTTTAGCACTCGGGGAAAAGACCAGCCCTTAGTGCAAAGGTTAAAAAAATGATAATAATAAAAATGGGATTCATAATTGATGGTTCCGCGAGATTATTTTTCGAACGACCTCCTTTGTGCCCGGCATGCACACCATCAGAGGAGTGCGTGCTGGGGCCATTTCTTTACTGGACTCCAAACACCATCGCGTCATAAAAAACCGAAAGGGCCCGGAATGAGAGGGTGATAGAGACTTTATCGCTTTCGGGAGGCGGCGGCGTGGCCGCTCCTTTGATGAGTTCGCTTTGAATCTAGCGACCGCGGCGATTGGTTGCGGAGCACGTGGTGCGCGCCGGCCGGCCGGACAGCTCCGGGCTGCGGCGGCTGCTGCCCGGCCGGGGGCAGAGTCCGGCTGCGGGCGAGAGGGGGAAGCGGAGAGGGGGGGCGCCCGAGGCTCGACGCTGTCTGGCTCCTTGCCAGTGAGAAACCCTACGTCCCGGCTTGCCCAACCTGCTGTGTCCAGACTGGTGCCCCTTCCTTCCCTTGCCGCCGTCCGCCCTGTCGGGTGTCCTACCCGGCGCCCAGCCGCGCGCGCCCAGGGCGCACCCTGCCCCGGCCACCCTGAGCCGAGCATCCCGCGGGCTCCGGACTCAGGAGGGCGCAGCCCCAGGCTCGCTCCGCTGCGGCGGGTCCCTCGGCCCCGGGACTGTCCGTACACTAGGCTGGCCCAGAGCCGCGCAAACACGCCGACCTGGGAAAACTTATCTTCCCGCGGTCCCCGAGGGTTGCAGCTGCCGGCGGCGGAGACAGTCCGCTTTGTCTCCCCGCCCCCTCCCGCTTCCTCTCCCGATTAACTCTTCCCCAGTTCCTCTGCTCTCCTCCTCCTCCTCCTCCCCAGCCTCCTCCCCCTCCTCGGGACGCGCCCGGGCGCTCGCTCCCTCCCCCGAGCCCGGCTCTTTGCATACGCGCCCCCTCCCCTCCCTCCGCCCGCCACTTATAGCCGGGCGCGGGCGGCGGGGCGCACAGCGCGGAGCGGCGGCGGGCGAGGCGGCGGCGCTGCGAGACCCGGTCCCGACGCCAGGCGGCCGCGCCGCTCGCTCCCTGCACGGCCTCGCTCCGGCGGTCAGCGCGGGCTCGGCTCGCTCCGGACGCGCTCGGGAGACGCTCCGCGGCGAGGAGACCGCGCGGCCGCGAGCCAGGCTCCGCCGCCGCCACCGAGACGCCCCCCGCCGCCGGCGCCGGGGCCGAGCCGGACCCGCCGATCGCCCGCCCGCGGAGGCCAGCCCGCTGCGGTGAGTGTCCCGCCGCCCGGACCTGTTGCGGGGTCAGGGGCGAGCGTGCGCCGGGCGCGGAGCGGCGACCCCCGCCGGGGAGGTGTCCGCCTGCTGCAGACCCGCCAGCGGGAGCCCCACCGGGGAGGGGACCGGCCGGTCCGCCCCGGCGAGCAGCCAGGGCGGGCACGCGCAGCCCGCGCCCCCGGCCCCACCGCGCCCGGCCCGGGGCGGAGAGTGAGGGCCACGCGCAGGGACCCCCGTGCGGGCACTTGGCCGCGCCCAGACGTTTGTGGGAAATGAATGAAAACTGGTTTCTGAAAGACGAGTTTCTTCTCCTGCAAGTATTTGGCTTTTAGTGGAACATTATTAATTTCAAAGGATAGCCATTGGTGGGCGGGGTGGGGATGAGACATTGAACTTGTTCGGCACTGAAGGTGGTGTCGCGCTCACAAGGCTTGGCCCGCGTGTTAAAGAACGTCGCAACTGTTTTTTTTTTTTTTTATAATGTCCCTTTGTTATCAATAGTGTCCATGCAGGAGGACATCAGCCTAGTTTCTCCTTGGATAGGATTGGCTCGGGTTTATAAACTAGAGAGACCTGACGGGCGCCAAGTAATAGAGGCAGGGAGCCTGTGTCAGGAGCATTCAGTGACTGAACTTACTGTAACTAGAAGCCCTTTTGATGTTCACAGTAATAGCAGCTCTTTTCTCTGTCTTCTTTGTAGACACAGGTTAAGTATACGTGTGCATTTTCTTGGCCTCTTCCTGGGCATGCAAATATTATGTTTCTGGGGGGCTTAAAAATGCCGGAAGGATGATTCATTTTACATCGTAGATGTGTTTAGTGACTGTATAAATGGTTTCTGCTGATATTTTAATGTCTGCATAATTCTGAACCAGAAAGCAAGTTGTTTTCCTTAGGTCTTCAACTGTACCTTTTATTTTAATCATACACTGCTGCAAGAATGTTAGGTTTTGCCAGTGACATGCTTTCCCAACTGGATGGTATCCAAGATGACAGGGTAGGCTTTTCCTTCTGGCTTCCTGGGCTAACCTGGAAAATACAGCAGCATAAACACAGGATGCAAAGAGATGTACATCCTGTATCCTGAGGTCTTCTAGACAAACTGTTTTCTTAAGTATATACCTGGTTATGAAATGTTGTTTTACACCACCCCAATCTCATGTTCAGAGACAGGAGACCATGCCTAGCAGGATTCCAGGTCAGGAGCACTTGCTCGTTGCTGGCAGCCTGGCCCTTCTGTCAGAGCTGTCTTCCCGCTTAGCCTGAGAGGAGGAAGCTTCACAGGAATATTTAGACAGTCTTTTGAGGTTTAGGTTCAGACATGTCTGGACACTTCAGAAACAGAGGCTCATATGGGTTATTCTTCAGAGCTCTGGGCATTGGTTAAAATTGGCTAGAAGGTAGGGGCTTAGCTTGAGGTGGGAATAATGCTTGCTGGGCTCTTGACCAATTTTTGTGTCCCAAGTCATCTTAAAGATTTCTTGGTAGCTAGGAGTGGTGGCACTGGTCAGTAAATCCCAGTAATCCCAGTACTTGAAAGGCTGAGACGGGAGAATCACAGGTTCGAGGACAGCCTCAGCAATGTAGCAAGATTCTCAGCAACCTAGCAAGACCCTGTTTCAAAATAAAGTAGGTCTGGGGATGTAGTTTGGAGGTAGAATGCCCCTGGCTTTCAATCCAGTACCACCCCCCCCCCCAAAAAAAAAAGTTTCTTGATGCCTTTCAAAGCCTTCCTGACATTGGAGCTCTAGGACTTTGTTACTTATTTTCTTCCACTAAGCCATGTTTACCCAAGCCTTGTTTACTCATAATGAAAAGTAACATTTCAAAAATAAAGGCAAACAAGTTACATCAGCTAATGATAAGTGCGCTGCTGTCAGAGCCACTCTAGGCACCCACTCTAGGCACCTTTGTTGTTTTCCGAGCCATCTCACAGTTGGTGGAGAAAGTGAGCTTTCGTATTCTAGAGCATGAATCTGGTAAATTCATTTGCATTTATTAACAATTCCTAGGATATCACTATAGGAATAAATAACAGAATGGTTGAAAGGAAAACATATTTCAGCCCTGCTGTAAGGACTTGCTGTTCTATGTTTGGAACAGATACTGTAACCAACCACAGGTTTACCCTCAGGGGATAAACAACTTCCTCAGGAATTCTTGGACAGGCAGGTTTTTAAAAATTATTTGTTTACTTATTTTTTTTGTGGTGCTGGCAGTTGAAATTAGGGGTGCTCTACCCCAGCCCTTTTTATTTTGAAACAGAGTCTTGCAGCCTTGAACTTGCAATTCTGTCTCAGCCTCCTAAGTACAGTTATACTGCAGGAATTAACAGAGGGATAGTATGAAAAAGAACGATATGATTCAATTTTCAAAAATGAATAATTGGTATTTCCCATATCTTTACCCAACAGTTTTTTTTCTTTTTCTTTCTCTTTCTTTCTTTCTTTCTTTCTTTCTTTCTTTCTTTTTTTTTTTTTTTTTTTGTGGTACTGGGGGTGGAACCCAGGGGCTTTTCTATCTCCGTCCGGGGTGTACTCCCAGACCTATTTTATACTTTATTTGGAAACAGGGTCTCACTAAGTTGCTGAGAGCCTCACTAAGTAGCTGAGGCTGGCTTTGAACCTGTGCTGTCCTCCTGTCTCAGCCTTCCAAGCGCTGGGATTACAAGCGTGTGTCACTTTGCCTGGCTAAAAGTTTTTTTTTTTTTTTTTTTTTTTAAGACAGAAAGCCAAAAGGTAGTATTAGATTCTATGGTGATTTAAATTTATATACTTAGGAAAGCACTTTAGTCAGCAAAAAAATTCTAGGGTGGCTCTAAATTAACAATGGCTGGCAAAATACACATCTCTTTGTATGTGTGTGTTCTCGTACACACACACACACACACACACACACACACACACACACACACACACCTGTGTGCTTTTTATTTAAATAAAGTGGTGTTTGCATTTCAAATTTCCTATATGCAGGTGCCAGCGCTTGCAGGAACACAAGAACAGTCCTGGTGGTGCACTATTTAATCAAAGGGGTGGAGGGAGTATATGCATCCTTTGTTCTTGTAACTGGTTTTCCAAGAATTGATACAGAGCAAGAAGAACCGAAAAACAGCAGAAGTATCCTACTCAAAATATTCTTACTTTTCTGTGCCAAATCCTCTTTTGAAAGCTGTCCAGAGCAAGAAAGATGGATGGTGATCATGGCCAGAATCCATTTTGTGCTTTCACTAATGCCTGTTGATCAATATACGATGATGCTTATGTTGGGGTGTGCTTAGAACTCTGTATGATCTGAGAGCTGTCTGGTTTAGAAATGATCTGTTCACATTTCAGTAAAGGTCTGAACATTGTAAAAGGTGGGCATTTACTGTATGTGCAGAGTTTGGATCTTACCAAAGGAATTCTTAATGGAATTAATTAGTAGGTGTTTGTTTTATGCATGGCTTTATGTTGCATAGGGCATTAAAGCTGGTGCCTGTCCTGGCGTTACGAGAGCAGGAGGCTTGGCACTTTAAGTGGCCTGCAGTGAATCAGCTGGACTGGCACAGCACAGGGAGCGGAGACCTGCTCCCCTTGGCTTTGCTGACTTACCTTCTCCAGGATCTCAATATCCTGGAAGTTGGCAATCAGGTTTTCCAAGATGAACCTGCTTGGATTCAGCGACTTATTTTTAAAACAGTGTATTAAGTAGCTCAACAGTGCCACAGCCAATGCCTTTCCTTCCCCAGGTAGTCTTTGGCTTTGTTCTGGAATGGCCATACCCATTCAGAACTACAGGCAGCAGAGCTAATAACAAAGTGCTCTATTTCCTTTGCTGAAAACAATTGTTGCTTTTGGTCTGCTGCTGGGTAGATCAGCAGCATTGTGTTCAATGGTTTTGTTTTTGTTTTGTTTTTAGGAGTGGAAACAAAATGTCAGTCAGCGTGCATGAGAACCGCAAGTCCAGGGCCAGCAGCGGCTCCATTAACATCTACCTGTTCCATAAGTCTTCCTATGCTGACAGCGTCCTCACGCACTTAAACCTTCTACGCCAGCAGCGTCTCTTCACTGATGTTCTTCTCCATGCCGGAAACAGGACCTTCCCTTGCCACCGGGCAGTGCTGGCTGCGTGCAGCCGCTACTTTGAGGCCATGTTCAGTGGGGGCCTGAAGGAGAGCCAGGACAGTGAGGTCAACTTTGACAATTCCATCCACCCAGAGGTCTTGGAGCTTCTTCTTGACTATGCGTACTCCTCCCGGGTCATCATCAATGAAGAAAACGCAGAATCGCTCCTGGAAGCTGGCGACATGCTGGAGTTTCAAGACATCCGGGATGCATGTGCAGAATTCCTTGAAAAGAACCTGCACCCCACCAACTGCCTGGGCATGCTGCTGCTGTCCGATGCGCACCAGTGCACCAAGCTGTACGAACTCTCCTGGAGAATGTGTCTCAGCAACTTCCAAACCATCAGGAAGAATGAAGATTTCCTCCAGCTGCCCCAGGACATGGTAGTGCAGCTCCTGTCCAGTGAAGAGCTGGAGACAGAAGATGAAAGACTTGTCTATGAGTCTGCAATTAACTGGATCAGTTACGACCTGAAGAAGCGCTATTGCTACCTACCGGAGCTGTTGCAGACAGTGAGGCTGGCCCTCCTGCCAGCCATCTATCTCATGGAGAATGTGGCCATGGAGGAACTCATCACCAAGCAGAGAAAGAGTAAAGAGATTGTGGAAGAAGCCATCAGGTGCAAACTAAAAATCCTGCAGAACGATGGCGTGGTGACCAGCCTGTGTGCCCGGCCCCGGAAAACTGGCCACGCCCTCTTCCTTCTGGGTGGACAGACTTTCATGTGTGACAAGCTGTATCTGGTAGACCAGAAGGCCAAAGAAATCATTCCCAAGGCCGACATTCCCAGCCCGAGAAAAGAGTTCAGCGCATGTGCAATTGGCTGCAAAGTGTACATTACAGGGGGGCGGGGGTCCGAAAACGGAGTCTCCAAAGATGTCTGGGTTTATGACACCCTGCATGAGGAGTGGTCCAAAGCGGCCCCCATGCTGGTGGCCCGGTTTGGCCATGGCTCTGCTGAACTGAAGCACTGCCTGTATGTGGTTGGAGGGCACACAGCTGCAACCGGCTGCCTCCCGGCCTCCCCCTCAGTCTCTCTAAAGCAAGTTGAACATTATGACCCCACAACCAATAAGTGGACCATGGTGGCCCCTCTCCGAGAAGGCGTCAGCAACGCCGCAGTAGTGAGTGCCAAACTCAAGTTATTTGCTTTCGGAGGTACCAGTGTCGGTCATGACAAGCTCCCCAAGGTTCAGTGTTATGATCAATGTGAAAACAGGTGGACGGTACCGGCCACCTGTCCCCAGCCCTGGCGTTACACAGCAGCAGCTGTGCTGGGGAACCAGATCTTTATTATGGGGGGAGATACCGAGTTCTCCGCCTGCTCTGCTTACAAATTCAATAGTGAAACTTACCAGTGGACCAAGGTGGGAGACGTGACGGCCAAGCGCATGAGCTGCCACGCTGTGGCCTCCGGAAACAAGCTCTACGTGGTTGGAGGCTACTTTGGCATTCAGCGGTGCAAGACTTTGGACTGTTACGATCCAACTCTAGACGTGTGGAACAGCATAACCACGGTCCCGTACTCGCTGATCCCTACTGCGTTTGTCAGCACCTGGAAACATCTGCCTTCGTAAATGTAGTTCATCCTAAAGAAAGTAAGCATGAGGTAAGAAGTCAGTGCAGCTGTAGGTTAAGTGTGCATTTATTTAGGCTAGTTGTCTAAGTTTAACATGTGGACAAACACTTGTATTGATGGCATCTGCAATCTGCCCATAACATAATCCTGTAGTTCTCAGTCATCACTGAGCTTTTGAATCTCCCAAAGAGCTTTTTACAAACTGCCCATCCCAGAGACATTATTTCATAGCCAGGCATGGTGACCCATGCCTATGATCCCGATCCTTGGGAATCTGAGACAGGAGGATGGCGGCATCTTAGCAAGACCCTATTTAAAGTAAAATAAGATAAAATAAAATAAAAATGCATGCATAGCTCAGAGGTAGAATGCCCCTGGTTCCAATCTCTAATACCCTCATCACCACCACCATCATTGCCCCCCTAAAAAAACCCCAGTACTTTAGGATATTATTACTAGCTTCATCATATAGATAAAAAGCCTAATGCCTGCAGAGGCTAAATAAGCTGCCCAAGGTCATAGAACTTAATAAATGGTAGAATTGGTCAAGAAATTGACCCAGGCCTTCTGACTCCAGAGCACACACACTTGTTCACCATGTAGAACTGTCATGTAATGAACTTGAGCTGCATATTGGTGTTATCCCAGGTATACTTGGCTGGTATTCAAATTTCACATCCTCAAACCCTTTCTGTGTTGAATAGGGTTTAAAAGTTTCACTGTTCAAATTTGTTCCTTGGTCAGCCTCTCCAGAATGATGTATTAGCTTATTTAATTCCCTCCTCTCTTACCAACATATAGCCTCCTTTGGGACACTGGTTAACTTCAGAGGGGGATCTAGGTCTGTCCTGGTGAAAAGTTGTACCTACACTGCGCTTTGGCCTGATGTGCAGAAACGGGGGGCCACCTGCACCACCACCCCAACTACATCTTTTCAGGGTTAATCAGTCAGACCAGTTCTATTGTTGGGGCTAACAAAAGTTGTGTTCTGTGTTATATATCTGAGTACATGATGGTTGTCTTGTGTACTTAAGGAGTATATTATACTCTGGGCTCCAATAATTAATAGGCCTGTGCAGTTCGGTGTCCACACAGCTCGAGGGTGCCTTGCTGCCGTGAAAGCCCTCTTAGGACTGACCCCTGGAATCACTGCCACGAGTGTAAGTGTAGCCCAGAGCACGCGGAATGCATTGGTTTGTTTTTGGTGATTCATGGGCTTATTACTTATAATAAGAGAAGAAAACTGTGCTTTGGAGGAACTACAGTGGAAACTAACTCATTACTTGGCAACTTTTGGCTCTGTTTCTCTGGTGTACTTTGTACCTTTGAAGGGGACTTCAAAAGGGGAAAAAGGGGGGGGGAGTAGTTGTAAGCTAAACAAGGAGGGGCTTCATCTTATTTGCCTTTTGTTTCTCCATCTCTTAGTGCTCATTTACACACATCATTAAGAGGGGCCTCACTTTCACATTCCATCTTTCTCTTTTTTTTTTTTTTTTTTCGATTCTTCAGTTATCTTCTTCAGCCCATGACAGTTAGCAGGGCTTCTAGTAACGCAGTGTTTCCTTGGAATGAAACGCCTTCAAAACAACAGCTACTGGGCTAGCAGCATCTCTCAGCAAACTGGTTTTTGCAGCCTTGCTGGCCTCTCAGTCATTCTGAGTAAACAAAGGCACTGAAAGTGGTTATTTCATTTGAGATATGAATGCATGACTCAAACCTCACACAGGTTTAAAGAGTCTCCCAGGCAAGGCGTCAATTAACAGCATGAAACCAGGTGGTAGTCTGTAAAAATTGCTAGTAATGGTGTAGGTACCTCAAAAATAGTAATTGGTAGTCTGGCCAGTAAGCAAAGTAAGGTAAGCCAAGGAGAAAGAGGAGAGAGACCACTTTTGGGGTTCTGCTTCCAGTTCTTAAGCTTTCTGGTCTTAAGACTGTTCTACTATCAAATGAATGGTTTGAACTATAATTCCCCAAAGATATGTCCCAATTCAGACTTGGATGAATTAAAAAGTGGGGTGGGGGGCAGGGAGTGAAAATGGGTAGCCCCTGCTTGGCATATACTAAATGTTAGCTTTCTTTCCCTACTTAGGTTTAAACTCTACCCTGCTAGATCTAGCAGGAGAGTCAGCCCTGTGTGTGGTGAGAAAATCAGGTTTTCTTGATGGTTATCTGTTTCTCACCTTTAGTCTTCATTTTTCGTTATTCCTTTTTCAGTCAGACTGAGTATGTTGGCAAACACTTGAATTCCCCCTGTCGTGGGTATTTGAACCTAATCACACGCTTCCGGGCCCTGGGAAACAGAGCAAATAAAAGTGCTGAGTTATATGTGAAACAACATCCTCTTCACCCTTGGTGCCACCAGCCAGACAAGCACATAAAACCCGAATTTGACAGGGCCAGGTTTGCTGCTTTTAAAGGGCGACAGAAGGGCCTGATCAAAGCTCCTCTTTCTCTTTCTGGCAGGGAGAATGTTGGTTTAAATTTCTAAAGTTTACTACACACAAGATAGTGTTAAAATGTTTAAGCTGGATGGAGTGACTTAGAAGTGCTCAGTAGGTATCAGCCCTGAACTGCAGAAGCAGCCATCCCTCTGCTCTCCAAATGTAGGTGCTAACTGAATTAATCCAGTATTAACAAAAACCTCTGCCTGGTCTAAAGATCATCCACCAGGAGGTTTTAAATAGCTCCTGCTGCTCTGTCAGTGGGTGGGAGGGACAAGAAGGAAATTACTTTGATTATCCCCTATTTTCTTGGTGCCTCCTGGGCCCAGCCTGGCAGTACTTGGGCTTCCATTTACTTTGTTCCTTCTGAATTTAGATTTTTTTTTTTTTCTTTATGGTGTGGACTTTTTAAAAAATTTCTTGTGAGTATGCAATTTTGGGAAATTTTATATTATTACAAGATACATTCTTTTGGCCTAATGTGGCGACACAGGTTATGGACGGTGGGGTGGGGGCATGACAGGGTAGTTAAGTCTGTGACTCGGTAGTCTCAGGAATGCCTTGAAGGCTTGAATCACTGTTAGAAAAGGGCCAAAAGAAACAACTATCCGATGAATCAGACTTCTGAACACAGACGCAGAGCAGGATGATTTAATGCAGCGAATTAGTATGTATCCCCTCCAGAGTCCCCTTTGTCTGCACTTAAGAGTTATAGTGGTAGGGATACAAATTCCTAAACTAGGCCTAGAAGCATGCTTTAGGAACAGATAGGGTATTTTAAAAGCCCTCTGTAAAATTTCCCCGTGTGAAATCAGAAGTGAATGAATGGGCAGGTGCGGGGAATGCCGGGTCTGTGGGATGCACAGGCTCCGTGGTGGTGGCGGTTTGAGTTTCTGTTTGCACTTGATAATGGTTGATTTGGTTGAAGATAGGACTTTCAGACTGCGGCGCCATCTCCTGAGTGTGAACTAATGAACTGGGGGCATAAACTCCAGTCTTGGGCTGTCCGCTCCTACGTTGTCACGTGAAAAGTTAAGCAAGACTGATTTCTGCCATAATGAATGGCGGAGATGCATTTCCCTAAGAGGATTAATATGTCCGCCTTGTATATGGTGAATAAATTTATTTTGGAATCCTTTATGGTGAAGGGGCCAAGGAGGGTTTGTACAGGAATCTCCTTTGGACGCCCTGGCAATTGCTTTACAGTGGCTTTGTTTAACCAGAAATGTTATGGACATTGGAAACAAGGTGGCCACTCATCACAGCACCTAAATGTGGAGGTGTGGCGATGAACAAAATATAAGTTTAGGAAAGAAGTGAAGGTCTTTCGTTGGACACCACTGTCTGCGGGGGCCAGTCATCTGCCTGGGTATACGTATACATACGGGTACACGTGCAGGGCAAGCACTTTTACATATCAGTTCCTCCTGAACATGTAATTAAGACCTTTAAAAGCAACATAGCCAGCTCTGTCCCTAGTTAAATTTGTGTTTTTTTAAAATTTCACGGCTACTAGCAAAAATCTCAAAGCGATGGTATCACACCAATCCTTCATGCCTGTCTGTTTTGTCTTTTCTTTCCCCCTATTTTAGCTCCCTCTGTCACTCGGTGAGACAGTATGCGATTTCTGCTTTGAAGAGGCCAAGTTTAATGAAGAGAAAGAACAAAAGGGAAAGAAGTTGCTACAGGACTCACATCCCATCCGCTGCACCTTGTCAATGCTCTAACTGGACATGAAGGAGGGGGGTGGGAGGGGGGGGCGGGATTTTCAGTGCAAGAAGCACACGGTTTAAATATGAATGAACGGACCTGTGATCTAGTCCTTGTCTTGTAATTGTGGATTAATGTCAGTGTTAATCAGCCCCTCAAAGGGAGAGAAAAGCTGGACCTTTTCCCTTGCTGTACCACATTCAGCATTTGATTTCCATGGGCTCCGCCATTTATGTGTAAAATTCGAAATGGTTGTCACCTCTCTCTGAGAAGCGAGTTTGAAGCCTCCACACCAGCTGCCGTTGGAGATTTCAAAGCCCAGGCGTGGGTCAGGAGGGAAGCTGACTGGGTTGGCCGCAGAACGAGGGCCACTGCGTGGACTCTCCCAGAATCTCCAAGGGGTTGTGCCCTCCAGGAATGTTTCTGGACAATGGGAACCTTGTTGGTAGCTGTTTCGTAGCTGTGCTTTTCTATTTATAAGTGACTTTCAACTCTCCTATGGCTGTTAAGAAAATTCGTTATAGATTTAGCTATTTATTGTTTGATGCCTGCATGCTGAAACAATGCTTACAGTTGTCTTCACGTGTATGGATGTATGTGAGTGGACGTGTGTGGTTGGATGTTTTGCACAATTTGTGGCTATTGAGATGTGCTTTCCTGCACAAAAATGAAAACTTTTGATTATAGTGTGGAATATAACTGGAGGGTGGGTGGGGGTGGGGTGGATTTTTTTTTTTTTTTTAATGTCAAGACAGGGAAGGATTACAAGATGGAAACTTAAAACACATCCCAGAGGTAGAGAAATCATGGAGGTCACTTTTTGAACTCCCCACATTTTATTGGGGCTTCCTGGGGATGGCTATGCTGATAGCTTTTAGGGCGAGAGGAGGGTACTTCTTTGCCTTTTCTCCTCCTTCCCATCTGATTTTATCTAACTTCAGTCTCAGCTGCTGAAATTTGGAAAGGACCAAATTGCTCTACAGTTGCTTTTTTTTTTTTTTTTTTTTTTTTGTCCTTTGTGTAATATCCTGAAGTTCTGGAAAATTCTATAGAATAGTTCTGTATATAGGGCACAGGTAAAGGCATTGTCCAAAGTTTATTTATTTATTTATTACCCTATGCAAATGCTTTGCCATAGCCACAGTTAATAGGAAAGACCTAAACTATCACAGGCGTAAATGAATCCACTACCAAGTTTGCGCTGTCTGGACTCAACATCCTCGGTCCTTGCTGTATGATTTAGCATGGGCTAGAAATTCTCCAAGAAAAGATTCACGTTGGCATAACATACACGTTAGTGCTTACCCATAGGTAAATGTCAAAAACTCTTTGGTAGACACCAGTGATACATTTGGTCACAAGACACCAAAGAATTGTAAGCAGTGGCCCTATGGAGAGGTTTCCCAGTCTGGTTGGGACTCGGTTGTGAATACCTTCTTTGCTTTTGCTTGTTGGAGTTGCTCGTTTACTGTACACGTGCTGTGGTAGGTATTAGTGCTAGACTTGTAGGTACTTCCCCAGAGGTGTCTGGGGAGGACCAAAGTTTGCAACTCCATTTCCTTTGGCCCACGTTTTCACATTGCTGTAGTTTAGAAAATAAGGTTTAAGGCTGATAACAACCTTTTACATCATGAGTGTGTTTGCATTGTCTAATGACAGATAAATCCTTAACATTTCTCTCTACCTTAGTACTTTAGACTAATTCTACACGTCTGTCTATCCATCCGCAAAGAAATAAGCTGTACTTGGACCAAAATAAAATACATGAGCCGTTGGAATAAAAGAATCACAGTACTTTCCAGCAGCCAGTCTCCGGTTCTTAGATGTGTTTTAAGCAATGCAAATGTCTAATTGTACCCTGGCGGCATAGTCGGTGTCCTTATAATGTAGCAGTTACAGCTCCCTAGCTTATGATGCAAATCTGTCCGGAGATGTATGTGTCACTGCCTGGCTTCTGAAAGCAGGGAGAATTTTCTGCAGCTGTTTCAAAGTTGTGGCCTGTCCTTGAGTCCTCTATTAATTACTGTGTGCGAGCCGGAGGGAGCCGCCGTAAGGGTGGGCTCCCAGCCTGCAGGGAACTTTCTGGACTCCTGCTCTTTGAATTGATGTAGGCATTTGGGCTTGCTACTTGACCATTCTCACCCTGTGAAACGTCCCACACTTTGAAGCAAATACAATTCACAGCACAGTACACACAAAAACCTTGGCATAAGACAGAGAAGGTTCTTCTTTTTTTGTGAGCCGGTTGCTGTAGAAACGGATAACAAAGGGCAGCCTTCCACTTCTGGTATAATTGTGTAGCCCCTTTTCTCTGGGCTTGACACCTGTCTGAATAAGAGTGATTAGAGCTGCATAATATCCCTCTCTTGCCTGTTGAGTATGTGGTTCACGTACAAAACTGTATAAGTTAGTAAAAATGTGTTCATATGTACTTGTTTGCTACTACTACATTTTTGAGGTTTTGTAAAAGTGTTATTTTTTTTTCACAATGTGAAACTGAAGGTCAATAAATTATTAGAGATTTTCTCTTCACTGTGTGTGCCGGGGTCTTGTCTTTATTTGGATAGATCATAATTTAAGATATAAACAGCTGAATCTTCTCTCATTCAATTAAGATGGGTCATTTCAAGTAGTTTCTGAAAAGTGGTTTATTTCATTATTTTGCCACATGTATTTATTAAAGTAGTTTTGCACATTAAAACTCTAGGCCTTTAGAATCTCTAAGCAGAGTAAGAGCCCTTATGTGTCCTTTGTTGCTTGAAATATTCGCGTGCTATGGAATATTGAGACCACATAGTTTATATTAGGAGGAATTTGGTTTTCATATTCCTCATGTGGGTTATTTTTTGATAGCTGTTAAAGAAGAGGCTGGAGTTCAAGCCTCTTTATCTATTGACATCCCCTGCCCCTGACAACCATTTAATATAAGTAAGAATATATTATTTCTCTATAGCCAGGGCAGCCCTCAGGCACACTCAGCTGCTTCCAAGTAGGCAGCTGCTCTGGTTGGCTCAGGAAAGCCAGATGAAGCCTCCTGCCCGGCCTCGTGGTGGCTTCATCACACCGAGATGCTCCTGTGTTCCTCGAGTTGGACCCCTTATTTCAGCATGCAGAGCAATGTTAGATGCACTCTTTTTCTGGCCAGAAAGTAAATACTACCTAATTGGAACTCTAGGAGACCTCCCAAATAGGCATAATGCAATCATGGCCTTTGGACTTGGCCCAAGATGCCGGAGCAGATGCCTTGGGGTTGACAGAAGGACCATTTGGTTCCGTGCTGGGCGAGGCTGGGGTAGAGCCAAGCCCTTGGAAACAAGTATCTGAGCCCTTGGATTCCAAGAGCCCAGTGCTCATGACCCGTGGAAACCCTGTGGATGACACCATAGGTATGACACCCAAGCGAAGGGAAGGGAGGCAGGTTGGCAGGAGCCTCCAGGTGGGGCTCAGCCTCTCAGTAAGTCTTACTGTTAATCCATACAAGGGTAGAGAATGTTTCCTCTGAGGTGATTGTGGACAGACCTGTCATTCTCTGGAATTCTTTATCATCTCAATTGGGACATTGAGAAGATGCTTCAAATTCTTGATTTTTTACTCAGACGTTCAGATGTTCAGATGGGCCCATATTTGTCGGGATGCCCTTCGGCTGCATGATAGCAATCTGGCCACAGTGGCGAGGTCTTTGGAAATCGGCGGTCCGGGGCCAGGCCAGCAACACCATAAGGCTGCCGGCGCTGGGAGCCCGTCCTCTGCCTTTAGTCCGCGTGCTCACTAAATGGCAGCTGTGTATCGCAGCATTGCATCTGCTTTCTGCTGGGCAGCAAGATCTGGACAAAAGGAAAAAGCATATTCTAGAGAAAGTTCTCCCTTTTTCTTGAAATAGTAATCATTTACTCAATAGGCTCACCTGAGAGACTTACACTTACCTCTGGTTGGCCAGAACTAGGTTCCCTGAACCTCCCAAGATAGAAAGGAGACGAGTGATAGGCCTGCTTTCAGAGGGACGCATTGTTACTGCACATGATTATGTGATTTTACTTATTGAAATATTGATTGGTTTATGGTCCTAGGGATTGAACTCAGAGGCATTTCTACCTCCACTCTACACCCCAACTCTATTTTTATTCTTTATTTTGAAACTGTCTCATAAGTCACTGAGGCTAGCCTCCGGAATTGTGATGGTCCTGTCTCAGCCTCCCCAGTACTGGGTTTACAAGTGTGGGCCACCATGCCTGGCTTTATGTGATTTTATTAGTAAAGAAAACAGGAAGAACAGACATTGGATAGACAACTACAGTATCTTAGATGGGATTACATGCTACAGTAGCTAAAGTGATTTTAAACAATAGCCCTATTTATTGAGAGACTGAAGGGTTGGGGATATTGCTAAGGACATATTTGACAATTATCTCACTGAATCCTCACAATAAATTTAGCTAAATACAGAGATGTTTCTTAGTATCTCAGATCCTTGGTTCCTTTATTTCTGAAATAAACTTACTAATATACTCAGACTGCAAGACTTCATAATAGAATAAAGAGAACTCACCAAGCTCCTGCCTGGCACAGAGCTGGTTCTTAGTAATTTTCACCTGTCATCTATTTACATAGATAAATATAAATCTCAAAAAAAATTTTTTTGGAGGTGGGTATTGGAGAGTGAACCCAGTGTCATTCTACTTCTGAACTACACTCCAGCTCTTTTTCAAAAAATTTAAAATTTGAAACAGGGCCTTCCTTGCTAAGTTGCTGAGCGTCTCACTTAAGTTTCTGAGGCTGTTCTCAAATCTACTATCCTATCATAGCCACCCAAATACTGGGATTACAGGCATTCATTACTGTACCTGGCTCCAAATCTGAGTTCTTATTCTGTGACAGGGACTGTGTGAAGGGTTAGCATGCTGATCGCTTATGATTCACCCTCATAGCAACCCCATAAGAGCAAGCACTATTATTACCCCCATTTCGTAGATGAAGAAACAGGTTTGGAGAGATTATATAACTTGCCCAAGGTGGTGGTAGAGCTGGATTTCAAGGCACGCTCTCTGGGCTGTCCTCCAAGCCCAGGAATGTGGAGGGAGGTGACTCACCAGGTTGAGCCTGCCTGTGGGAACCCAGGGCTGCCTGGGCCCATCGTTGTGATGACACAGCTTGGTGGGACGGTCCTAGGAGGCCTGGACTGCTGAGCCTGCCTGGACAGGAGGACAGAAAGGTAGAGGGAAGGAGTCTGTGCTGAGGCTCAGGATGTTCTTTGACAACCAGTTTCCGAAAAGAAGGCTATAGAGATTTTAGATGGGAGCCCTGAATAGTTGCTACACTTGATTACTCATTGAGTTATACACGACGGACACTTTTTGTATTTTTCTATTTGCAAAATGTTTACTGACAGTGACCTAATATACAAACGTTTCATAGCCAGACCACACATAACAAAAGAACAAACAAAAGAACACAACCCATGACCTGCATGGCCGTCCAGGGCACCCATCTGTTATCTAGTTTTCAGCCCTGGAAGCCAGCCTGCTTTCTCCAAGTTGGACTTGTAGGATGTCTGACGGCTATCTCCAACATCTGGTCCTCAAAGCCAAGCTAGAAACCCTGTAAAAATTCTCAAATGGTCAGAACGTGATGAATAAGCGACAGCTTGCCTGATGTTTATCAATGGTCCAGGCTTCCAAATCAGGACCAATTAGAGAAAGCCAAAAGTGGATTCCTGACCTATGGGATGCTGTGCTTCCAACCGGCCTGCCTGCAGCTTCCCTGTGTCAGCAGCCTCCTATCAACTGGAAGCCACGGGAGGCTTCCCACTTACCTTACCCCACTCCACCCACACAAGTGACAGTGGCCGACTCCCTTGCTAGAGCGAGCTGTATAAATCGGTCTTTATTGGCAAAGATTTATGTTTGTTCAATAAAATCGGATATTTCAATTAAAAAAAAAAGGCTCACAAGAATAAAGTGGGGACCAAATTGTAGGTTCCGGGCAAGCGGGGGCTCAGAAAGTTGCTATTGTCACCCTGAATGTCTGAGTAACTGAAATGCACACCATACATACAGCATGAAAAGGGGGTTTTGAGTGAATGGGGTTGAGACGTGGGCATCTGGTTTGGCAAAAGGAGAGCAGTTGCTTTGTTTGGGGACTATTTTGAATAAAGTGCAAACACTTAGATAAGTTTTACAGCCATATTCATGGTGCACATGAATGTATGAATAAATGCAGAAACTTAGCAGTTAATTCCTGGTCTTGCCCGTCGCAAATCTTAAGTGCTTTGCCTGTCTGACACTTACTCAGACTAAGCCATCTGTCCTGCATTTGAATTTAATCACAGACAATGAATCTTAAAGCTCTGTTATTTGTCAGACATTGGACAACTAGGTGCAAGATCTAACTTTCAGAGGGAGAAAAAAATGTACATTGAAGCATGACTATGAATTAAAAGCAATTTGACTAAGTAAATTATAAATCTACCATAATCTTGTCCAGCTCTGTTTACAGCCCAGCTTGCTTTGTGAGTCTGGGGGAAACTCAATGAGACAAAAGTTTCTCCTCTCTCTTTCTCTCTCTCTCTCTCTCTCTCTCTCTCTCTCTCTCTCTCTCTCTCTCTCTCTCTCATCCTGTTTCCTTGGAAACCGTAATCTTTATCTTGGCAAAGATGAGGGAGTGCAGGGAGCAGAGGCAGTTGGAATTTCAGCAAGTCTCTCACTAATCCTTTTCTTGTGTTATCAGATAATTTGTTTTGTTAGGAAAAGTTATTTTACACCCACTTTTTAGATAGTGCTGGAAGGTTTATTGGATATCCTAGAAAGTCTAAGAGAATTTCTCCCACCCTAGGAGATATGCTAATATTATAATCACAAAGATGGAATCATGAAAATTAGGCACCTGCAAAATGCCTGTTTCTCCAGCAGAGGTTCTAACTAACACATATGGGAGCTCAGCCACCCATATGCACTCTGGCAGAGCCACTGCTGCCAGGAGAAGCACTCTGAGAGAAGAGTGCTTGGAATTTTGAAATAATTGATAGACTCTTGAAAGGTAGGAACAGAGAAAAGAGGAAAAGCAGAAGATAACCCCAGGGAATGAGTCTCCCTTCCTTTTCTGATACTTCCTGAAAGTCAAGAGATTGAGGGAGGGCGGGACTGGCACCCTTGTTCACAGTAGGAATGCCTGTGCTACATTTGGAGAACTATTAGTCATTTATACATTTGTATGAATTAGGCCAATCTGAAGGGGGAGTGGGGAGTGGGGCACAGACCAAGGCAGACCCAGGGGAACATTAAGAATTAGGAGCTTGCAGGTGAGGGAGGAGCTCCAGAAGGCAATATTTTACTTCAGAATATTATGTCTGAGCCGGGCCTGGTGGCACACGCTTGTAATCCCCGTGCTTGGGAGGCTGAGACAGGAAGATCGCGCAGGTTCGAAGCCAGCCTCAGCTATGTAGTGAGGCTCTCAGCAACTTAGTGAGACCCTGTTTCCAAATAAAATACAAAATAGGTCTGGGAGTATAGCCCGGAGATAGAAAGCCTCTGGGTTCCACCCCCAGTACCACACACACACACACACACACACACACACAAAGAATATTATGTCTGGGAGGAGGGGAGGGATGATTAGGCAGAGCATAGGGAACTTTCAGGGCGGGGAGACCATCCCCTCTGATACTATAATGGTGGATACATATCGATACCTTTGTTAAAACCCACAGCAGGTACAACCCCAGAGGGAAAGTTACATTAGCTTGGTGTAAACCATGGACTTTGGGGGATCGGATGTGGCAGTGTAGTTTCCTAACAATGTGCTGCTTTGGGGCCAGATGTTGATGGAGGAGGAGCTTGTGGGGAGGTGGAGAGGTGGGGAGGAGGTCTGAACTCTGTACTTTGGCTCAATTTTGTTGTAAACCGAAAACAACCCTTTAAAAAAAGTTAAATGCAAAACAAAGAACAGCAACAACAAATCCCACACAAAAACCAAAACCACTGGAAACATGAGTCTTTCAGGAATGTCAGATAGGTTGCTTCATCTACTAAGGCATACAATATCTGGGCGCTTTTCAAAATGTTATCTTTTGTGGATCCCAGGTGCTGGAAAGAGAAAGCCCTTACTGTGATTTTGTAAAGCACACAGTTGGCCTTCCTAAATCCTTGGACTCTCCAGTGAGCAGAGTGTCTTTTGTACGCTGATGAACTGCTGGTGGCTGGTGGCACCCAGGGAGCTTCCAGGTAGAGGATGGTCACCAGGAAGACCAAGGCAGGATTAGAGGTTGGTACTTTCAGCCCCACTCCCTGACTTCCAGGGAGGCTAGAAGCTAAGTTGAACACCAGTGAGCAGTGATGTGATCAATCGTACTTACAAAGTGAAGCTTACATAAAACCCTAACAGGAATGGCTCTAGAAGAACTTCTAGATAGCTGAACTCAGCTGGGCATGGTGGCACACACTTGTAATCCCCGCTCTTGGGAGGCTGAGACAGGAAGATCGTATAGGTTCGAAGCCAGCCTCAGCTACTGAGTTGAGGCTCTCAGCAACTTAGTGAGACCCTGTTTCCAAATAAAGTATAAAAATATAGGTCTGGGAGTATAGCCCAGAGGTAGAAAGCCTTTGGGTTTCACCTCCAGTAACACACACACACACACACACACACATAGCTGAGCTCACGTGGGTTCTCAGAGTATGGGCATGGAGGCTCACACTGCCTGCCCTCCTTAATAATAAACCAGTAAACCTAAGTCAAGTGTTTCCCTGAGTTCTGTGGTTCTCTGTAGCAAATCACTGAACCTGAAGATGGGGTGGTAGGAACTCTGATTTATAGCCAGCTAGACAAACACACAAGCCCCAACTTGTGCTTGAGAGTGAAGGAGGGGGCAGTGTTGTAGGATTGAGCCCCTAACCAGTGAGATCTGGCTTTATCTCCAGGTAGAAAGTACTGAATTAAATATGAGGACCTTCAGCTGGTACCTGCTGGAGAATCTGCAGAATTTCTTGTTGATGTGTAAGAAAAAGCCTATATACATTGGACGTCAGACTTGTTGAGTGACTTATAGTAGGAGGAAACACTTCAGTTTTCCCTCCTATTTCTAGCATTTCTATTTTTGTATTCTTTATTTCAGAACCCGAACCAGGCTGTGCCAGTGAGGCCCAAGAAATGGAGTCTTGGGCCGGTGCTATCACTCAGTGATAGAGCTCTTGCCTAGCATGCACAAAATTCTGGGTTTGATTCCCAGCATCACAATGAAAAAAAAAAAAAAAAGATAAAGATTAAAAGAAGTGGAGCCATGATGTCTAAACAGGAATCCAGCCACAAATGATTCCATCGCTGTTAGAAGGATACTGTCTCACATTCCATGGAACCAACATACAACAAACTGCAAGAAGCATCTCACTCAGGAGTTACTGTCCGTGTGTGTTTTGGCAAATACCTGTACGTGAATGTCTGCACTTGCAGTGTCAATGCTGATTTGGAATTTTTAATTTTCATTTTCTCCTTCTATTCAGTGCTCAAAATTCAGTGACTGTGATATATTTTTATTTTCCTTTTTTAGATGTTTCCTTGGGGGCATTTCCCTCATAAATGGTGGCATAAATTCCTAGAGAGGTCTTCATTCCTTTAGTTACGGGGGGGGGGGGGGGGGGGGGGGGGAAGAAAAGCCAGGGAAAGAATAATCCCCACAGGGAAATGTGGAAATGTTCAAAGAGATAACCAAGCCATTTGGGAAGAACAATGGCTCTTTCAAAGAGTTTTACTAGAGCTGATTAGAAATAGCTGGAGGGAAACAGCATTTCTCTTGGATGAGAGTAGGTTGGCCTTGCTGGCTTGTGCTGGGGCAGGCAGGGCCTCTCAAACTCTCTGGAGGTGGCATCTTTCAGTCTTGGGATCCCTGGGGATGAAGAGATGGAAGGGTGGGGTACAGAGGCACAATGAAGGGTGTAGATGCTGCTCAGGGTCCTTCGCTTCTAGCAAACCATAGAGACTGTCATGAGGATGGACCCAAGGCAGTGGCAGCCTCCTGTGCAGCCCCCAGAGTGGCACCCACAGCCTCTCCTGCCTTCCAAGAGCCCTGGGCAAAGGCAGAGAATGCTGGAGGTCTGAGGTCCCCTGTTGGAACTGCTAGTGCTCTGCCATTCAACACTGAGAAATGAGTGACTGGAGACAGGGTAGTGAGCTGCATTAGCAGATCCTTTTCTACCACAGAACAAGGGGCAAGTCAGACTCTGCCCTTTGTATCTTGGAGGATGATTGGAGAAGCCAGCTCAGAGCTAGAGAAAAGCAACACCTCAAGCTGGGAGAAGATGGCCGTAATTGCACCCAAAGGCCAGAGTCAGACATCAGCCTTCAGCAGGGATCAGGAAGAGGGGGACTCAGAGAAGAGGGAATCGAGAGAGAGAGAGCGAGAGCGAGAGCGAGAGAGAGAGAGAGAGAGAGAGAAAGAGAGAGAGAGAGAGAGAGAGAGAGAGAGAGAGAGAGAGTCTGTCCATATCCATATCCCCTGTCTCTGGGTTTAGCTTATATATATGGACACTCAAATTTACCAGTGAGCCTAGGAACGCATGAGATGGAAACGACAGCACTAGACAGAACCTTCAAG
The DNA here is from genome assembly GCF_963383645.1 of Muscardinus avellanarius. Lineage (NCBI taxonomy): Eukaryota > Metazoa > Chordata > Mammalia > Rodentia > Gliridae > Muscardinus > Muscardinus avellanarius. Next base: position 61,829,791 of record NC_137786.1, on the reverse strand, counting down.
AGAAGGCAAGGAAGACAGGCAGCTCCTGCCCGCCGCGGGCCCCACTGCCAGCGGGGATGCTTCGGTGATCACAGGGTGAAAGGACAGTGTTTTCTGTCTTTCAGCCTCCTTCTCAGAGGTCTGACCTGGGCTGTGGTCTGGTCCCTGCTTTCCCTGGTCCTCTTCCCTTTATTTTTCACGTGTGTTTCTTCTTTAAACACACTTGTTCATCTAATTGAGTTTTGGCATCTCCTCTTTGGAGGATACAAACTCACACTGGAGGAATATAATTGAAGACTGAGATGGAGATCAGCCCCTCCCTACCCTCTTCCCCTGTGGCTCTAGGATTTCCCAGGCGGGCGAGGCAGGTGGAGGACAGGGCAGGAGATTAAGCCACCCCAGTGACCCAGCTCTGAGCATCTCCCTCCAGAGGGATCACTTCTCTGCTTTCTCCTTCATTATTTGGGGGTGATGACTAACTGTTCTGAGAAACGTCTCAGCATTTGGCACAGTCTGCCTGAGCGTAGTGATATGACTGCTCTGTTCGCAACTGAGCTGCAATTTTAGGCAGACTTTTCAGAGCATCTCAGCATCTAACAACTCATAAAAGCGTGGCAGTAATTCCAGGATGCGTAACATCTGTTTATTTCATTTTGTTACTAGTCACCTGGGCAAAACCTCTTCCTAAGTCTGCCTCATAAATGAGCTAATATCTAATTAAAACACTGGTTAACAGCAGTAGCAATCATCCTGCTCAGCCTATAACAAAGCCTGGAAGGTAATGACACTTTTCCATGTTAACAAAGCAAAGCCATTCTTTTTCTTTGTGGCTCGAATGGGCTATTTGCTAAGATCTTACCAGCTCTAACAGCTTATTCTCTGCGGAGGAAGTAGTCTTGGTTTCTTTGAGAAGAAACTACTCTTTCTATGGGGGGGGGGGTGTTTAAATAAAGGGATACGGGAGCCATTTAAAGTGCATTTTAAAATAACGTGGTTTTATAATGGCATCAAGACCCAGCACTTTCCCGTGGTTTTAAAAGCTCCACTAGTGCATTTCTATTCAAGATACTCCAATAAAGGCCTTCAAGAATTGTCAGAAATATAGAGCACACTGAAGTCTTGCTTTTTTATCCTCCTGTTCTCCCCCTCCCCACCAGGCTGCCATCATGTTATCCAGGAAGGGTGATGATTGAATGAACCTGCAAGGATCTTCCTGTTCCGGAGGCTGTGGAAGCTCACGCTGGTTCTCTTGAGTTTATTAGACATTCTGACCTCCAGCGAGGATCTTTTTTTTCTAGCAGTTTTCTGTTCCTCATATGTAATTTTAAATGATGTTCAAAGGACAATGCCTTGGATAAGACTACAAACTGACACTGTTCTCTGGATGCATCTGCCAGGACCTGAGGAGTCTGAGGTACGGGTATCACAGGCTGAGCTCCTGTCTGGCTGGAGGCTCCTTGACCAAACTTGGAGAGGGCAGGAAATGAATGAAAACGGGCCTAACTTGGCCACAGGTAGAATCTTGTCTCTAACAAAATTCCCTTTTGCTGCTCCAAGCTGGTTTTCTTTGAATCCTCTCTAGACCCCAAAGATGGAGCTCTGCCCATAGCGTGGGGTCAAATTAGATGACCGGTCTAGGGTGTATGGTTGTCCTGGAATCCTGATGCTCAGCTTGTGTTTAATTTCCTGTGGGAATGACTACATTTCATTAAAAAGTTGATGTGCCGGGCGTGGTGGCACATGCTTGTAATCCCAGTACTTGGAAGGCTGAGTCAGGAGAATCACAGGTTTGAGGACAGCCTCGGCAAGTCATGAGACTTGAACCAACCTCATTTCCAATTAAGATATACAACTGGGTTCGGGGTATAGGTTGAATGTAAAAGGCACACCTCTCAAAGGTGTGTTTCTGGGTTCAGTCCCTAGTACCACCAAAAAGAAAGCTCACATATTGTTTTCAGCCTTGAGTTGGTTTCTGTGGTTCACTTATAAGTCTTAAGGAAGCAGAAGAAGTAGCCATATTGCCAGGTCTGGTGGTACAACCTTGTAATCCCAGTGCTTGGGAGGCTGAGACAGGAGGATTGCGCAAGTTCGAAGCCAGCCCCAGCTACTTAGTGAGGCTCTCAGCAACTTAGTGAGACCCTATTTCCAAATAAAAGATAAAATAGATCTGGGAGTATAGCCTGGCAGTAGAAAGCCCCTGGGTTGCGCCCCAGTACCACCAAAACAAACAAACAAAAAATAGTAGCCATATTATCACAGAAGAAGAAAGTTTGGGGCCTCCCTTTTTATCTCATGAAGTGATTTGTAATTTGAGAGTTATTGTATGAATTCCAATAAACATCCCTTCTACTGAAATATAGAAAGGAGGTAAAGTTAAAGTAATCCATCTGCTGTCCTTTTTCTAGTTGAAATAGTATTAAAGAGCTACAAGTGAATCACTGACAGCCACGTGCCTTCTTACACACTCATCCTTAGCGTTTAACTGAAGAAATGACATATGATGAAGAATAAATTATTTCAGTCCAGAAAGAGTTGATTGGAGCATTTTCATGCTTCAGGCTGATAATATTATTTCAAATCTCTTTTCAGCAAAATTAAAATATCTAGGTAATGTGGGCTGTTCCTTTGATAATGTAGTGCATAAAGCTGTATTCATTTAAATAGTAATAAGGATTCAACTGGCCATTTAACCTGACAGTCACAGTACCAGGTGGGAGTGTTTTCCAAGGAATGTGAAGAAATACATTTTGGAGTTGAGGTTTGGCTCTTTATGTGCCACGTATAGTTTGGAGGGTACATAAAAATTCACTAAAAGCAGATATGGAAAATGATGAGAATGTGCTACTTTGCTAGCAGGAGGCAGTTTTATAAGCCACTCAGCTTTTTAAAAATAAAAGTCAAAGAAAAACCTCAGCGAAGACTTGATATATCCAACACATTCTTGAAAGCCTGTGCTCTCCTGAGAAGTGCTACTGTGACCAGGTGAAAAGATTAGTTCATTACTATAAGAAACATACCTTCTATTTCCTATCTACAAAGGTCATGGGTCAGCAAATAACACGAGGCTAATGCAGCTGGGGCAAACTGACTGCACGTCTAACCAGTGGTTCTCAACCTCTCGGGGTGTATCAGAATCACCTAAAGACCTTTAAAAGCGGTTGGTGCCTGGCTTCGGTCCCCTGGCTCCCCACTCAGGTTCGGGGGCCAGCTGCAGCATCTGTAAGCTTTTGGAACTCCTTAGGTTGATGTCAGTGCTTTCCGCCAAGCAGGTGCAGCCAGGATCGCAAAGAGGAGTGAGAAGAAGGAATTTTTCTGGCTCAAACTCACTGTTGGCAGTGACAGTGCCTGTACCCTGCATTTGTGGGTGGACAGTTCAGATTTTGTGCGCATAATGTGTGTTAGGTGGAGGTAGATGGCAGTAAGGGTGCATTGGGGTTTTTTGTTTTTGTTTTTGGTGCTAGGGATTAAACCTAAGGGAATTCTACCCCAGCTCAATTTTAATTATTTTGAAACAGGGTCTCACTAAGTTGTTGAGGCTGGCCTCAAGCCTGTGATGTTCCTGTCTCAGACTCCCCAATACTGTGATTATAGGCCTGCAACAGGGCACCCCACTAATACAACAGATCCTTACAAGTAAGAGTCTTCCCTTTAATACTTGGGGTTGAAGGAGGCCTGTTTTTTGTCCCTTTTCATACCACAGCCCGCAGGGACTGGCTTTCTGGACTGGTTGTCCATACTTCAAAGGTTATAAAGTCCTGATTTAAATGAGTTGTCTAAGCATGTCAGAAATGATATTCTCCCCCCACCCTGACCTCCCACTCCCTGAATCCGCCCCCATTTTGGACTAAGATAGAGCTAGACATAAACTTCTTAGTATTAACAGTTTCTGCAAAGTCTGTCAGTCTCTTTTTATTTATTCTTCATTACTAATGAATACATTTTCTAGCACGGGGTTTTGTGTTAGTCAGCTTTCTGTCACTATAACAAATGCCTACGATAATCAACTTATAATGAAGAAAGGTTTATTTTGGCTCACAGTTTCAGAAGTTTTAGCCCACGTTCACTTGGTTCAGGTAATCTTAGGCCTGTGGTGAGGCAGAACATCATGGTGGAGAATATTTGTTGGAGCAAAGTGGCTTAGGAAGCAGAGCAAGTGAGAGACAAGGGCGGGGTCCCACTATCATCTTCAAGGGCATGCCCCCAATGAACCTAACTTCCTGCCACTAGTCCCCACCTCTTAAAATTCCACCACTTCCCCAAAACACCATAGGTTGTGAACAAAGACCTTAACACATGGGCCTTTGGAAGTGGGGTCCCTCATACAAACCACAGCAGGTTAGATCTGTAATTAGAGTATATGCATAATGTAGTTATGAATATATTTTTACAGTTGGTGTCCACCTTTAAGAATGGCTTATAAAGCTGGGAGTGGTGGCGTATGGTTGTAATCCCAGTATTTAGGAGGCTGAGACAGGAGGATTACAGGTTCTTGGCCAGCCTCAGCTACTTAGTGAGGCCCTCTGCAACTTAGTGAGACTCTGTTTCAAAATAAAAAATGAAAAATAGGGCTGGGGGTATAGCTCAGCACTGAAAAAAAAAAAAAAAAAAAAAAAAAAAAAGAATGGCTTATGTCTTATAAGACCGGGGCATGGCTCAGTGGTAAAGCACTGCCATTCATGCACAAGGCTCTGTTTAATCTCCAGTACAATCATCACCACCACCAAAAAACAAAAACAAAACAAAAAGCACAAAGAAAGGAAGAAAGAGGGTTGGGTTTAAAAAACTGATAAATAAGAATTGTTTGAAATTTGGGACCTATCTTTCCACAGAGAGGGTGTCATCCTTAATGGATAAAGTTTCTGTGATGGTCCCTAAACTTTTGTGGTCCCAATGTAGCTGATTCGTAAAATACTACTTACTTACACCGGGCGCGGTGGCACACGCTTGTAATCCCCGCGCTTGGGAGGCGGAGACAGGAGGATCACACTGGTTCGGAGCCAGCCCTGCTGGCTTAAGAGACCCTGTTTCCAAATTTTAAAAATTATAAAAATAGGTCTGGGAGTGTAGCCCGGAGGTAGAAGGGCTTCCAGGAACCCCAGTACCACCAAAAAAAAAAAAAAAAAAAAAAAAAAATACTACTTACTTGGTTTCTGAGCACAGGTGAATCTGCTCATGGGTGGAACAAGGAGGGTCAGCCATACTGTGCTTCTTAACCCAGAACTGTCCTTTTTTCCCCCTCTACATGTCACTGAGTTCTTTCAGTGTAAACAGTTTCCTAGATGGGTGTGGTGGTGTATACCTCTAATAGGAGTACTTGGGGGGGCCAAGACAGTAGGATCACAGACTTACAGCTAGCCTTGGCAACTTAGGCCCTCTGCAATTTTGTGAAACTTTCAAAATAAAGAATAAAATAGGGTTGGGGATATGGCTTAGAGGTAAAATGCCTCTGTGTTTAATCTCTAGTACTAAAAAAAAAAACCCACAAAAGTCCTAGTAGTGTTTTCTTTTTTCCTGGAAGGAGATTAGATACCAATACATGAACAATAAAATAGGCACCCCTGCTGTGCTTGGTGGCACATGTTTGTAATCCCAGAATTTGGGAGGCTGAGACAGGAGGATCATGATTTATGGACAGCTTCAGCTACTTAGCGAGGCCCTTTGCAAAATAGTGAGACCCTGTTTCAAAATAAAGAATTAAAAAATATAGGGCTGGGGGTGTAGTTTGGAGGTAGAATGCAACACCGCTGAGTTTCATCCCCAGTACCTCAAAAAAAGAAAGAAAGAAAGAAAGAAAGAAAGAAAGAAAGAAAAGACAAAAAACAAAAAACAGTCACCGCTGCCAAGCTGATATTCCATTCAGTCTTCAGGTATCCCCATGCAGAATAGATTCTCTACTCTTTCACACTCCATCAGCCTCCTTAGTCCATGTTGCCTAATAAACACGTGTACTTCACTTCTTTGATCCCTTTGCCAGTCCAAGCCAGGGACTCCAAGCATATTGAAGTGGATGGAGTTGGCAGTATATTCTCAGTGGATTGGCTAGTGGACAAAAATCACAAAAACATCATCTACAAGCACTATTTTATGGAAGTAGAGTCTGCTGGCAAATGGTTCCAACCTCCAAGCCACTTTTCTTGATATCATTGCAATGCATTTGGTACCACCACTGTGGCTTGTAGACTTGATGTTATTGAATTTCTCACAGTGATGTGTCGGGATCTGTGGCAGTCAACGCTGTCTTGGGGATGTAAGGTGTCCAGTGAGTTGCTGATGCATTGGGCAGGTCCGTGATGGGGCAGTACGCCAATTATATTTGGGAGAAAGTGACTGTTTATCTCAGTAAGAAAATGGATGTGCAAAACATTTCTCAGGTTAACTGGTATACCTTACACAGCGTTTCCTGTCTTTAAAGGAACATTATTACTTTTATAAAAGCTCTCTCCAAATTATAAATGACATGATGAAGAAGTAAACTAGGTGACTGTGGAATAGAAGCGTACCCATGCGCTTATTGATGAAGTGAGAGTTGAGGGATGAAGGTATTTCATAATCTGATGCCTTCTTTCTTGAGGGCTAGGGCTTCTTTTTATATTGAGGCAGACCCTATGACAGATAGTGAGGCCAGTAAATGGCATTGATGCTGTAGAAGGGACCTGGCTTCTTCTTCTTTTCCTAGCTTGCTAGTACGTAAACTGGTGTTGCTGGAAGCAAAATGTTTTCACTTATGTGGTATCTTAAATCTTGAATGTCCCTGTACTTGAGAACCATTACTGTTATGACCTTCACCACACCCTTGGGAGGAACCTCAGGTGGGAACCCTACCAGCATCCCAGCGTCTCAGGTGAAGGAGGTAGGGAAGAGATGCTGAGGGACTCCACAGCTCCCTCGTACCCAGGCAGCCTGGGGGCAGATATCTGCGCCAAGGAGCTCTGTTCAAATTCTCAGGCACTCAGCTGTGTTCATTGTCTGGTGACCAAGATAGTTGGTGACCTTGTGGGACCCTAAAGAACTATATCACCAATTTGAATAGAGTCGCAACACCAGACAAATAGTCCTCATTCTGGCTTTTTTGAATATAAAATAATACTTCATTGGAATGAGGTGAAATTACATACCTTCAAAAGGTTTAGAAGAATCATTGGATTAGGGTAGGCTGGACAGAAAGTTAGAACTTGATATTCATAGACCTTTTTTTTGGATTTTCTTCCTTTATTGTCTCTTGGGCCAGCAAGCCTTCTCTCACACACACATCACATACATAACGCACACACATACACGCAGGCACATCGCACGGGCACACTCAAACATACTCACACGCTCTTCAGCGCCACCTGGGCCTCGTGAATCGTTGCAGCAAACTGTTCAAGGAGAATTACAATGCTAAAGTATTAAGAAGAAAATTGAAGCTATATTGTCTACAAATTTAAAAGAGCAAAATGCACGGTATTCTCGAGTCACTTTATCATCTTCTCAGGCACTTGGCATCTCTCAACAGGAGGTAAGTACATGGGTGGATGTCTTATGTGTGGCCTCAGCAATATCATAGGCTAATGTCGTCGGCTACCAGACGGCACCGCTCTCCCGGCACACACTACGGCCTTCCTGGCTGTGTCACATGCAGCAGCTGCTTCCCCAGGGATACACTGCACAGTGGGGGAATAATCTGAAAAAAAAAAAAAAAAAAAAAAAAAAACTGCTGATGTGCTGCAAAGAAGTACAGGACACTTATTTTATGCAAGTTCTTGCAAGACAGTTACATAAGGTATTATTTTAAGACTTAGTTAATTTCAGCATTTGGCAAAAGCGCGCATTTCTACCCCAAAGGAGAGGATCTTAAGGTAGAGAGACCCCGAAGAGTTCACCTGGTGAACTCAGTGGTTCTTGACTCTCGGAGACTTGGTGCCTCCTTTTTTTTTTTTTAATTTTAATTGCTATTGTGTCATTTTTGTAATTTCCTCCTTCATTATCCGAAATTAAAATTGCTAGATAATATTACACCCAGGGTCCCCAAACCATTATAATTGTTTTAACTGCGTCTTCGGTTGGGTTCACCAGGAAACAGAACCTGAGATGGTGTTAGGGGACACGCTCTCAGCATCAGCACCGGCAGGAGGGAGCAGGAGGTGGGACTGAGCAGAAGGAGAAGCCGGCTGGGCTGCCATGCCATCCCACAAAAGACTCAGCAGATTCCACAGGGAGTTCTGGAGCAGAGCAAGCTTGCAGAATTGTGCCTAATTGGAGCCTTAGGATCCCCCAGCGAGCAGTCACCGCATGAGGGCTGTTCCTAGGGAAGGGTCTTGGGGCAGGACCTGGAAGAGGCAGCCCTCTTGAGACAGGAGCCCAGGCTAGAGGAGGCAGTGGCCCTCAGCTGAGGACTGCCTGCAGTCAACCTCCCAGTAGCTGGGGAAACTATAATGAATGCCTTTGTGTTTAAAAGTAGTAAGACAACACTTACCTGAGTATTATTAACACTTCCTACTTGACATTTTGACATAAGGCCTAAGTAAATATATTTGTATCTCTGTATATTACTGTGACAGTTCTATAGACTGACACATTGTTATTAGAGCTTCACCATCAAAAAACAGTGGTCATTCTTGGTAAAACAATCAGAAAAAAAAGAGTGGTCAATTCTTGGCAAACTTCCAACAAAACAAAGTCTTTACACAAAGCGGTAGCATTCTATTAAAAAAATATATTATAAGCCGGGCGTGGTGGCGCACGCTTGTAATCCCCGCGCTTGGGAGGCTGAGACAGGAGGATCGCACAGGTTTGAAGCCAGCCTCAGCTACTTAGTGAGGCGCTCAGCAACTTAGTGAGACCCTGTTTCCAAATAAGATATAAAAATAGGTCTGGGAGTATAGCCCGGAGGTAGACAGCCTCTGCGTTCCACCCCCAGTACCACCAAAAAAAATAAAAAATAAAAAATAAATAAATAAATAAATAAAATAAAATAAAAAATATAGTATATATAACATTAAAGCTGTGAAAATGCTTTGTTTTAATATGTTAAGTGAAGTTAGATTAGGCTCAGATTATTATACAGGCTTTTCACTTACATGATTGTTTGAATACTTGAAATATGGATAGAATCTGGGTATGGTGGTGCATGCCTGTAATCCCAGTACTTAGGAGACTGAGACAAGAGTATCACAGGTTTGAGGGCAGCCTTAGCAAGTTAGAGCAACTTTCTTTCAAAACAAAACATAAAAAGACTGTGGGTGTAGCTTGGACATAGAATGTTCATGGGTTCAGTACAGAAGAAAAAATAATTGGGGTAGAAGGTGGAAAAATTCTCTGTCAGGGACCATATTAGGGTGTTTACTATCTCCAGCCTCACCCAGACATTAGTGGTGTCTCCCAATTACTGTGACAACCAGAAATATTTCCACAAAACTAGTGGAGGAAAAAGAAAAAAAGCACCTCATTAAAGTAGAAGGGAGATTAGGATTCAGAGGAGGGAGGAGAGAAGCCTAAGGGGACTGAGGAGCGAGATGGATCAAACAGTGTTATTTGAATGTATAAATATACCAAGAGGAAGCCCACTATCTTTATAGCTAATATATACGAATAAAAAACACACTCCCACAAACCTTCATATTTTTCCCAGGGATAATATTCTTTTCTTTGAGAACTGGGCTAGTCAACTCTACTTCTAGCTTAAGGCATCTTCTAACGAAATTGATTGCTTAAGGTTTTATTTTTGTTTTGTTTTGTTTTAGCAAGCGATGTGGTAACTCCTGTGAGGTCCCAAATTCAACCAAGTAGTTCAGATCAAGGAGCTTACGTAGTTACCTAGTCAAGAACCAGGTCACACCTGGGATCCCACAGTCTTTTTTATTTTTACTTTTGTGGTCCTGGGGATTGAACCCAGGAGCATTCTACCTCTGAACTATGCCCTCAGCCCTATTTTATTTTTGCATTTTGAAATAGGGTCTCATTAACTTGCAGAGGGTCTTGCTAAGTTGCTGATGCTGACCATGAATCTGTGATCCTCCAGTCTCAACCTCCCAAGTACTAGCATTGCAGGTGTGCACCACCATGCCCAGTGGATCCCAAAGTCTTTTATTTTGTGTGTGTTACTGAGGATGGAACCCAGGGGCGTTCTACCACCAAGCTACACCGCCAGCCCTGTTTTATTTTTTTTGTTTTGAACAAGGTCTAAGTTATGGAGGGACTCACTAAGTTGCAATCCTCCTGTCAGCCTCCAAAGGACTGAAATTACAAGCACGAGCCACCACTCCCAGCTTGACCCCACAGTCTTGAGCACTGGCCTCCCTGGCTTTCCCATAAGTCCTTGGATCTGGCTCTCAAGTTAGACCTCAACAACACTGTCAAGTCCATGGTGGATTTATTGATACCGATGACTGACTTGCTCACAGACTAACATTGCTAGGCATGTTGAGCTTGCCTTACTTTATGGGATTTTAATTATCCACCATGTCTCCCCATCTGCTGCTTCCTGCAGCCAAACCCCTCAGCCCAACCTTGCTGAGCATTTTGCATTCAGAAGAGTCAGTGCTAAAGAGATGAGCACATTGTATCTGCACACCTGAACAACATACAGACAAATGAATCACACATGGTCAAACTTCAGGAGAGATGGGAGACTCCTGGGGAAATGAAATCTATCAGACCCACTGAAACTTAAAGGTTGGTTTTTCATCAGATGGATTGGAGCCACATTTGTGTGACAGGTTGTGTGTATTGTTCCCAAATTCAGGTTCGCTGGATTCCAGGGAACATAGGGAAAGTAACCCACCTGGAAAGAATGTCAGTGTCAGGACAAAAACCAAGGAAATGAACTTAGAGAAAGGGAGAGATCTCTAAATTGATGTCAAAACACAAGACAACTGCAATGCCAGTTAGAAAATTGACAAAAACTCTAATGCAAATTATCTTGCATTGAATGTGCTAATTTAGAGTTCAGAATTTGATCTTTAAGTGTGGATGCAGGCAAAACTGTTCACCCCAGGGATGGGTCGATTTGCATCAGGAATCAAGACTCTTAGAATGACCTCCTGAGCCTTAGAGTAATTTGCATTCAGAAGAGTCCGTGCTAAGGAGATGGATGTGCTTTACCTGTGCACCTAAATAACATGCAGACAAGTGTTAGTCTTTGTTTATGAATATTTTCCATTACTGCTTATTTCCCAACATATGGCAAACATTTCTTGTTTTGCTCTGTCCCCTCTTTGGCTGCCAGGAACAGCTGGCACATCTTTTAATGTTTTTGCTGATGACTTTTCGGATGGGCTGTTTCTTCTTGTGATTAGAGTGGAAAATTATTGATCGAGCAAAGACATTAGTTTGTTGTTGCTGAGATGCCCAAGAGTGTTTTCTTTAAATGAATAATCAATCACACTGCTGATTCCACCTCAGAAAAGGAGCATCTTAGGAATTTTCTAACAAATGTATATTGACTTAAGTGTCATTCTGCGCTAAGAGCGTCAAAACGTGATGATGTTCCCAATTGTGGTATTATGCCTTTGTAGATTTCACTAATCCATACTCCATCAGAAAAAGTGGTGTCTCAAAGTGTGTACATACAGAGAACTTAACAAAACCTTGTTAATCTGATATGGACAGCCTTACTAATTTCAGCTCAGTCTTGATTTGATGCAACTTTTCTGAGTTTCTGAAAAAATAAAAGCAAATTTGGGTATCTGAGCTTCGAGCAAAGATTCAAAATAGCCGGGAGTGGTGGCACACACTTATAATCCCAACATTTGGGAGGCTGAGACAGGAGGATTGTGGTTTGCGGACAGCCTCCACTACTTAGTGAGGCCCTCTGCAATTCAGTGAGTCCCTTGCTTCAAAATAAAGAATAAAAAATAGGGCTGGAGTATAGCTTGGAGGTAGAATGCCCCTGGGTTCCATTCCTAGTAACACACACACACACACACACACACACACACACACACACAAAGATTCAAAATGGATTTCTCAAGTGCTCATTAGACAAGCAGGGTCATCATATTTGGTTTAGGTTATGCCTGACACACTCATTCACAGAAGCCTCTGCCAGAACCAACATATGTAGATAAACCCAGACACTTTCAGATTCAGCATCTTCAGATCCATTACACAGTTGGCCTTCCATGTCTGTGGGTTTGGTGCCTGTAGATTCACCAAATCACAGATCAAACATACTTATAAAAATACTTCATCTGTATTGAACATGTATAGACTTTTTTCTTGTCATTATTCCCTAAATAATATAGTGTACCAACCAGATATATAGCATATTGTTTTAGCTTTCCATTACTGTAACAAAATACCTGAGATAATCAACTGAAGGAAAGATTTATTGTGACTTCCAGTTTTGGAGGTTTCAGCCTATGGTCGATTGGCCCCATTGCTTTGGGCCTGTGGCAGGGCAGCACATCCTGTGGGGGAGTGCGTGGTAGTGTCAAGCTGCTCACTTCAAAGAGGAAGAGGAAGGGTGGGAGTCCCAATATCCTCTTTGAGGATGTGAGGACACATTCCCCAATAACCTAACTTCTTGACAGTAGGTACCACCTCTGACAGGTTCTACCACCTCCCAATAGTGCTGGGATCCAGCCTTTAATAAATGGGTCTTTTAAACCAGGCATGGTGGCGCATGCTTGTAATCTCTGCACTTGGGAGGCTGAGACAGGAGGATCACACAGGTTCAAAGCCAGCCTCAGCTACTTAGTGAGGCTCTCAGCAACTTAGTGAGACCCTGTTTCCAAATAAAGTATAAAAAAGGTCTAGGAGTATAGCCCGGAGGTAGAAAAGCCCCTGGGTTCCACCCCCAGTACCACCCCCCAAAAAATTCTTTATAATAAATGGGTCTTTGGGGGACATTCAAGGTCCAAACTATAGCACATATGCAATGTATTAGGAATAATCTAGAGATGATTTAAAGTCTACAGGAGGATGTGTATAGGTTATATAAATACTATATTATTTTATATAAGCAACTTGAACCTCAATGAACGTTGTTATCTTTGGATATCCTGGATATCGTTGATATCCCTAGAAGATATCGAAGGGATAACAGCACTTGTTTCAAAACTTCCTTAGAATTTTGTGAATGCCTGTAATCCCAGTTCTTAGGAGGCTGAGACAGGAGGATCGCAGGCCAGCCTCAGCAACTTAGCGAAAGCCTGTTTCAAAATAACAAAATAAAATAGGGTTGAGTGTGTAGCTTGGAGGAGGAATGCCCTTGGGTTAAATTCCCAGTGTCTCTGTCTCTCTCCCATACACCACACACACACACACACACACAAGCATACACACACACAAACACACACACACACATACTTAAAAATAAATAAATTAAATTCGCACAAACTTCTGTGTTTAGAATAACACCTAAGTTCTTGGGAATATGAACTAATACAGTCAGATTTTCTTTTGTGGTACTGGGGATTAAGCCCATGGTGGTTTTTACCTCTGAAATACCCATCCAGACCCATTTTGATTTTTATTTTGAAACAGGGTCTAAGTTATTACATACTGACCTTAAACCTGTTATCTTCCTGTCTCAAGCTCCCAAGTACTGGGATTACAGGCGTGTGGCACCACACTCAGCTATAATATTTATAATATAAAAGTAAAGAAGCAAGCTGTAAGAATATAAGCAGGAAAAGATATTTCTAATAAAAAAAAGAAGGCATACTCTAGAGTCAGCTTGAGTTGCTAAGTGAATTTAATATTTAAAAATTGTTTTAAAATAGCATCTCAAATTGAAATTGTATTGTTTGTGTTATGATCACAGGTCAGGGTCAACATAAAAATTAAGTAATTCTATATGTTAAATTTTTCTGAGGCAAGAGTTGAGCAGAGATACTTAAAAGTAAAAATATGGCTAAATTGCTAATGGAAAACATTAAGGAGAAAAGAAAACACATGGGAAATGGTCAGTGCCACAGAAATGAGAATTAAGACAGAATACCTCCCCCTCCCCTAAGAATTAGTAAAGATTGAGAAGAAGAACAGTTGCCAAGGGAGTGACAGTACAAGGGCGTGTGCACACGGGAATATAAATTGACACATTACGTTATTATTTATTTATTTATGGTGGTACTGGGGATGGAACCTAGGGACATTCTATCTCTGAGCTATACCCTCAACCCTATTTTATTTTTTAGTTTTCTAAAAAAGGTCTCATGAAGTTGCCAAGGACCTTGGTAAGTTGCTGAGGCTGACTGTGAGCTTGCGATCCTCCTGTCTCAGCTTCCCAAGTACTGGGATGACAGGCGTACACCACCACACCTGACTTGATATACTATTTTAAAACACAACATGGACTATAAACTTTAGAAATCTTAATAGGTTTATGCCTTTGACCAGTTACACCCTTCCAAGAGTCCTTAGTAGAAAATTAATGCAAATTACGAAATAGCTTCTAGTTAAAAGGAAGGCTAGTAGGTATACTAAATGTCTCACTGTAAAAGACCCATGAGGTAAACAATGGTGTATTCCCTTGATGGAATATCGTACAACATAATGTTTACAAAAGCTGGGTCATGATGGAGAAATGCTCATGAGAGACTTAACACAAACAAAACAGCTGGGCACTGTGGTGCATGCCTGTAATCCCAGCCACTTCAGAGGCTGATGCAGGAGGATTACAAGTTCAAGGCCGATATTGCAATTTAGGGAGAAACTTTCTCAAAATAAAGAATAAAAGGGCTAGGGCATAGCTCAATGGTAGAAGTGCCCCTGGGTTCCATCCCCAGAACTATAAAATAAATAAATAAATAAATAGCCATTTAGAGTTGTTTGTAGAACATTAAATCAATCATATTACATAAGCCGGGCATGGTGGCGCATGCTTATAATCCCAGCATTTAGGAGGCTGAGACTGGAGGATCATGGTTCGTGGACAGCCTCAGCTACTTAGTGAGGCCCTTTGCAACTCAGTGAGACCCTGTTTCAAAAGAAAGAATTTTAAAAAATAGGTCTGGGGGTGTAGCTCAGAGGTAGAATGCCCCTGAGTTCCATCCCCAAACCCACACACACAAAAATCATATTACATAGAAAAGAAAAGCAGCCCCCCCAAAAAATGATGTATAGCAAAAAAGGCTAGGAAAAAATGTAAACCACAGTTCTATTTGGATGATGCTATATTTCCTTTCTTCTCTTTTTCTAAATTTATTTAACATAACCTACTTCTAAAATTATACTATACTTTGAATATTAAATGTCTCCCAAAGGTTCATGTAGTAAAGTCTTGGTTCCTGAGAACTATTGAGAGTGATGGAGCCTCTAAGAGGTGAGGCCTAGTGGGAGAAAGGCAGGTCATAGGGGTGTGCCCTTGGAAGAGCCATGGAAGCCCAGTCCCTTACATTTCCTGCTTTTGCTTCCTGGCCATGAAGTGTTTGCTCTACCAGGTGCTCCCCACCACTGCCATCCAGCACCTCCACCAGAAGCCTAAAAGCAATAGGTCTGCCTGACCCTGGACTGAAATCTCAAAAACTGTGAACCAAAATAAACCTTTTGTCTTTCTTTCTTTCTTTCTTTCTTTCTTTCTTTCTTTCTTTCTTCCTTCCTTCCTTCCTTTCTTCCTTTCTTCCTTTCTTCCTTTCTTTTCTTTCTTTCTTCCTTTTGTGGTACTGGGGTTCCTGGAAACCCTTCTACCTCCAGGCTCCCAGACACCTATTTTTTTAATATTTTTATTTGGTAACAGGGTCTCTTAAGCCAGAGAGGCTGGCTTTGAACCTGCGAGATCTTCTTGTCTCTGCCTCCCAAGTGAGGGGATTACAAGCATGTGCCACTACGCCGGCGCACCTTTTTTCTTTATAAATTGATTATCTCAGGGTTTTGTTATGGTGACAGAAAGCTGACCTACACAAATGATAAACCTAAGAACTATTGTTTTTTATTTTTTGTTTTTGCAGTACCAGGGATGGAATCCAGGGGCATTCTACCTCTGAGCTATACCCCCAACTCTATTATTTATTCTTTATTTTTTTATTTTTTTATTTTTTTATTTTTATTTTTGGTGGTACTGGGGTTCCTGGAAGCCCTTCTATCTCCGGGCTACACTCCCAGACCTATTTTTATATTTTTTATTTGGAAACAAGGTCTCCTAAGCCAGCGCGCGTGGCTGGCTTCAAACCTGCGCGATCCTCCTGTCTCTGCCTCCCAAATGCTGGGATTACAAGCGTGCGCCACCACTTCTCTGGCTCTAAGAACTATTGGTAACAACATATTATGATTGTAGGCTGAGATAGATAAGTGATCAGTGAGAACCTAGTCTGGGGTCAGGTAACAAATCCTTCCATGAAGGGAGATGGGTGAATGTTTAAAAAATTTTAGATGTTGACATGGCTTAAGCTAAGTCATTTTAATAAAACATAAGGTATAAATTGATAATTATCTAGTTATGCTTGTCACTTTGTATCATTTTGGGTTGTTTGAAGTACTCCCTTTACCAGATATCATTGAGTCTCCATCAGCCAGTGCAGTGGGAGCTCAGTGATGCAGTCTCAGCCACAAGCCCATGTGTTTCCTTCCCTTGGCCTGTGAAGCCAGACCCCTGGATGTATCCACAGACTAAATGCCAGAACAAGCCACTCCTAGACCATTCTGGATATTTACCGCAAGAGTAGGGTTCTGAAGTGAGGCGTGAGGATGAAGAGTTTTTAACCCTAACGAGGGGGAGCCCGCCAGCCTACTATCTCTACTGGTCGACCCCTATTTGTGAGTCAATATTTCCTACGGGTCGACGACTATGCCTGGGTCAGTATTCTCTATAGCGCGGACACTCCTGGCCAACGCAGCTTCTGGGTCAATCTCGTCTTTATTGCGCCGACGCCGACTTTGTTTTTCCAGAGGTATTTATACACAGCTACAGGTCAATCAACATTCTCGTGTTACCACCACCAGAATACAATAAAGACCAATACAAAACACATCATTACAGATAGGCCTATCAGTACCCTCGTGTCATCACCACCTGATCCTCTCTCAGACCTCTTTGAACTTTCCATAACCCCAAACCTTGTTGACTCTGGGCGAAGGACAGTCAGCTGAGTCAGAGACACCAATCTAGAGGAAGGCCTTAATGGCTCCCGACAGATATTAATTTCTTGTGACCCATTGTTGCCTGTCTACATAAAAGCCAAGTTTCATTGAATCTGATATTTCTTATACTCTTAAAATTATGCCAACAGGTATTGGTGACATCAGAAGCTACAGCTAAAAAAAAAAAAAAATCACAGGTATCTTAGCTACCATGAGCAATCTGAGCTGAGGCTCTTCAAAGTTTGGAGGGAAGAGGCATTAGAACACAATGCTTTGGGAAACTCCTATTGAATTACTTTACTGGAGAAAAGACTGGCTTTGCCTCCCCACTTCTCTGGCTAATATTGCCTACTCGTCCTTCAGCATCTCCTTCTCAAAGATGCTCGACCCCTAAACTAGGGCAGACTCTTGCTCTCTGCATGCCTCCCTGTGCTTCTCCTTTCTAGGACGTGCAATGAGTAATAATTTTTTTTTGGTGGTGTTGGGCACTGAACCCAGGGGAATTCTATCTCTGAGCTATACCCTCAGTCCTATTTAATTTTATTTGAAAACGGGGTATCACTAAGTTGCCGGGAGCCTCACTAAGTTGCTAAGTCTGGCTTTGAACTCATGATCCTCCTACCTGAGCCTCCCAAATACTGGGTTTGTTTATTTATTTATTTATTTATTTATTTATTTATTTTTAAAAATTTTTTTGTTGGTGCACTATATTCATACATCATAGTGTGATACAAAAAACTTTTGTAGACATACATGCACACATCGCCCAGTCAGCCCCCACTCGATCCCCACCCCATTCCTTCCCCATCCCTCCTTCCCATGCTTGGCTTAGTGGTTGACATCTAGTATTATAGCAATTTATCCAAAATTAAAAATGATAATCTCACATAACAGTTTCATTTGTCTGATACCAAGCTATTGATAACTTAAAGATAACATTTCAATATTTCTTTTTGCTTTCTTTCTTACCAGAGAATTTTTTTTCTTTTTTTTTTTTTAGGTGAAACTATCATATATTTATATATCTATTTTTCAGAAAAAAAATCTATCCTAATATGGAATATGGACTCTAGATACCTAAAACGATCTCGAAAAAGAACAAAGCTAGAAGATATATATTTTCTAATTTCAACCCATATAAAGCTACAATAATTGAAACAGTGTAGTACTGTTCCAGAGGCAGATATATAAACCATTGGAGTTAAATGAAAGCCTAGAGATACATTCTTCCATATATTGTCAAGTTATTTTTGACAAGGTTTCCATGAACATTTGGTGGAGGAAATAATAATCTTTTAACTAAATATTGTTGAAAAATAATAATTACATGAATAAGAATAAAATTGGACCCTTACCTAATCCCATATGCAAATATTAACTCAAAATAGATAAAAGACCTAAATATAAATCTTAATACTATAAACTTTTAGAAGAAAATCTGGGTCATAAAACCTCACAACATTGAAATTGGCAGTGATTTCTTGGATATGATTTCAATGGCACAGGCAACAAAAGGGTATACAAACTCCCTAAAAAATAAAATATTGTATGTCCAAAGACAATGTAAACAGAGTTAAAAGTTACTGATAGAATGGGATAAAATATTTCCAAATGCTATATCTGAAGGTATATTAATATTCCAACTAGAAATCCTAAAAATTAACAACAATAAAGGCAAACAATACAATTTAGAGATAGGTATAAGACTAACATAAATAATGAATCTCCACAGATAACTAATCTTGTTTGTCTGTTGGATGGAAAATCTTGTTTCTCTGGTTCTGGAGTGTGTTACTTATTTCTTCTTTGTAGTTAATCTTTTTGAGTATTTTCTCTAGTGCTGGTTTTGAAGACATAAATTCCTTCAGTTTCTGTTTGTCATGGAAGCTTCTTATTTCTCCATCTAATTTGATAGAAAGTTTTGCTGGGTAGGAAATTTTTGGCTGGAAGTTGTTTTCTTTCAGAGTTTGGAATATGTTACTCCAAGCCCTTCTGGCTCTCATGACTTGGTTTGTGCAGTCTGGAGTGATTCTAATTGATTTGCCTCTGAATGTCACTTGGCCCTTTGTTTTTGTTGCCTTTAAGATTCACTGCTTGGCTTCCACATTGGCCATTTTGACAATTATGTGGTGTGGGGATCCTCTTCTCCGATCCTGTCTAAAGGGAGTTCTATAAGTTTCCTGGACCTGTGTATCAACCTCTTGCTCTATGTTTGGAAAATTTTCTGCTATTACTTCCTTGAAGATATTGTTGATCCCTTTGATTTCACCTTCTTTTCCCTCCTCTATTCCAATTATTCTTAGGTTAGCTCTCTTAAAATGGGCCCATATTTCTTCAATGTCAGATTCCTGCTGTCGGATATTTTTTCCTAGATTAGAAACGATGCGTTCATTTTTGGAGTGATCATCTTCTAAGAGCGAGATTCTATTCTCCATGTGGTCTAATCGGTTGTTTGTACTTTGAATTGAGGCCTTTACTTCATTAATTGCATCCTTTATCTCTTTTTGGCTCTCTCTGAATTCTTTTCGAAACACCTCTATTATTTCTACAGTTATTTTCCTGATTTGATCTTCTAGAAATCTCTGAATTTCTGTTTTATCAGGTTCTGATATTGTGGGATTGTGGGCATTCATTGCTCCATTGTTATTCCTCTTTCCCATGATTTCGGGAGTTTGTGCCTTCTCTGGGTTCTTCCCTTGGGTCACTACGACTTCACTTAAGGTGCTCTAGATCTCGAGTCTGTGGTATCTCAGTCACCACTACTCCTTTACTGGGTTGTATCGCAAAGTCTCAGACCCAGGGAGTCAATAGAGGCTGCTTTAGACTATGGGGGGTGCCAGGTTGCGCGTTCTCCTATTTTGTGATATCTCTACCACCGCCACTCCCCCACTGGGTCAAGTCCCTGGGAGTCAGTACTGGGATTTCTCCTCTGGGGCCCGCAATTTGACTCACTGTTGTTGAATATGCAGATGGAGCTTTCGTGGACTCAGTGAATTAACTGCTGCCACCGCTGGTGGCAATATGGCACCGCTGCCATGCCCTCGGCCGTGAGGATGGCGTATTTCTTTTCTGGTTTTGAGTTCTGCTCTGAGTCCCTGCAGGGTGTGCTGAGCCCAGCCACTGGGAGCTTTAGATGCTCCCTGTGCTGAAAAATCTGCCGAATCCCGCCGGGCTGTTCCGCAGCGGCTCACCCCGGCTCGCTGTCCGCC
Source organism: Muscardinus avellanarius (assembly GCF_963383645.1). Taxonomy (NCBI): domain Eukaryota; kingdom Metazoa; phylum Chordata; class Mammalia; order Rodentia; family Gliridae; genus Muscardinus; species Muscardinus avellanarius. Next base: position 61,809,602 of record NC_137786.1, on the reverse strand, counting down.
ACTCCTCTCTGGAGCCTGGTTGGTTGTTGAGCTCGCTGCTGCTGCCAGCAGTAAGGCGCTGCTGCTGCGTCCTTGGCCTTGAGGCCGGCATATCTCCTCTGTGGCTCTGAGCTCTGTTATGAGACCCCCTCCTCTCTGGGGCTGGTGATTTTTTGTTTCTCTGGTGATGGTGTTTTCTGGCTATGAAAGGCGCTGAATTTGTGGTAATAGAGATTGGTTGTTAGCGGGGCTCTTAAGCCCCGCTTTTCTCGGTTGCCCCAAATACTGGGTTTATAGACATGCACCAACACATCCAGCATGACTACTTACTTTAAATCTTTCTTTTCTGCTGTACTCTGAGCTCCTTAAGAGCAGAGGTCTTATCTATTTTATTTATCATCCTGTCCCCAATACCAAGAACAGGAGCCTGGCATGGCTGGCTCTACGTGCTGAATAAATATTTGTTTGATGAATGAATTTTCCGGTGTGATATACTAAGGAAGAGAAAAAAAAGTTGGCACAAAACCAAATAGTGGTGGAGTTGGAAACAAAACTGCTAAGTTTTAAATTTTTCATTCATTTAAAAAAATTATATTTTTACTACACACACACACACACACACACACACAAACACACACACTCTGATCACTAGAATGGACTCTGGTCACAATCACCACCTATCTTTCTTGTTCTGGACAGCTTCCAAAATGAGGATTTGTCACATAAAAGTAGAATATTTTGGGTAGCCTGCTTTTGCTGTTTTTCTGTTCTACACAGATTCTTGGAAAAACAGTATCACAAACAAAGGTTGTATATACCCCTGTCTTTTGATTAAATAGTACACGACCAGGATTTTAACTGCAAATGTTGGCACCTGCATATTGGGAGCTCAAAATGTATTTGAAAATGTGTTCAAAATGTATATGTAGTCCCCGCACCTGGGAGGCTGAGACAGGAGGATCACACAGGTTTGAAGCCAGCCTCAGCTACTTAGTGAGGCTCTCAGCAACTTAGTGAGACCCTGTTTCCAAATAAAGTTTAAAATAGGTCTGGGAGTATAACCCGGAGGTAGAAAGCCTCTGGATTCCACTCCCAGTACCAAAAAAAGAAAAAGAAAAAAGAAAATGTATATGTAGCATACATATTGTGTGTGTGTGTGTGTGTGTGTGTGTGTGTGTGTGTGTGTGTGTTCTCATTTCTTTAGCACGGAGTTCAAGAAATTGGACTTGGGCTTTTGTACTTGATAGTGATGAAAATATACTTTGTAGATTCCTTTACTATGAGAATAGCAGGCATTTGGAACCCTGTGATAAGTATAGTCCAATCCTCCTTAGATAACTTTATCCACAGTGGAGCTCTTATATAAATACAGTTTAGCATAATCTAAGTAACACAGGAAGGCATGCTATGACTTGGCCTGTCTGTGTGACTCCTGAGACCCTTACGTCTATCTTTCCTGAAGTTCATAATAAATGACTCCACTTAGCACATCTGTTATTCTGCTACCTCCATATCCTTGCCTTTTGTAAAAGCAAAATTCCTGGAATTTATCTGACAGGCACAAATCACCTCGTAATTCTTTGCACTTAGTTAGTAGCTATTGAGCATGTAACTACAGAGCTTAACAATGATCATATACTGTAATCACGCAAAGATTTTAATCTTTCAAATTAGATCTCACTGTCACACTGAGGGAGAAAAGGAAATTTGCTGGAGAATGAGCTCATGGGCTTGTGGGCATGTCCAGCCACGTCAGGAAACCCACGAATGGTCTTAAGGTGGTCTTAATGGCCACTTATTTTTTTTAATTAAGTGCCTTTCATTAAAACTACTCTGCACTCTTTGAATGGAAAGAAATGGGGGAAATCCTCTCACAATCCAGTGCAGCCCTTCGTCTGTAGTGAGCCGTCCACAGAGGGTAAATAGATGGCCTTCCAAGTATAATAAGGAAAAAGAAAAACAGGTCAAATTTTAAACTGGAGATGTTGAAGAAGAAAAGTGTTACTAATCACCACATGCAAATCTGGTGGACTTCCTCTGCCAGGTTGCCTTTTACACAGCCTCAGCATCACACTTGCCCAAGCCTACCTGTAGCAAAGGAGAGAAAGGGATGGTGAAAGGAAAGGGAGAAGGAGAGAAATTTAGGGAGAAGCACATATGCATGTGTGCAGGAACCTCATGGGAGACCTTGGGCAGAGAGGTGCTCAATTAATGTGAAAATCTCTCTCTCTCTCTCTCTCTCTCTCTCTCTCTCTCTCTCTCTCTCTCTCTCTCCTTTTTGTGGTACCAAGAACTAAATCCAGGGACATTCTGCCTCCAAGCTACACCCCCAGCCAGTTTGAAACACAGTCTCGCTAGGTTGCCAAGGGTCTCAGACCTGTGATCCTCCTGTTTCAGCCTCCCAGGTACTGAGGTGACAAGCATGTGGCACCACACCTGGCAATTTTTTTTTCTCCTCATTAGCAGCAAACACCAAAGGTATGAGGATCACAAGCCAAGGAGCAGTGTGTGTGTGATGGGGGGGGAGGTCCCTTGATGCCTATCAAGTCAGTTGTCACTGATAAACGTGGCATTTTCAGGGTTTGGCCTACAAACATGAGGAAGTGGCTAGGAGAGGAATGTGGCCCGGAAAAGCAGGTGAGCTGCCCGGCATCAGCTGGGAGCTGGGGACCAGCAATGCAGGACGAAATGTGCTAGGAACGGGGCTGCATGCGGGCTGGCGTTGTTGCTGAGGGACTTGGGACGGCTGGGAGCAGTTGCTTTTCCAGAGATATATAACAAGCCATTAAACTTAGTGATTTTTTTCAATCTCATTAGAAGTCATAAACTATCTTTTACTCACTCTGATCAAAAGAATCACGAAGCTGACATTATATTGCCAATCCGAGAGTATTCTCGTGAGCTTTGTATGTGACCTGAGCTCCAGCTGGTACTGCAGAGGTGCAGATGCAATTTGAAGGCCAGGGCTTGTTTCCACAAGTCCCATCAAGGACAAAGCTGGCCCATGGAAAACAGGGAGAAAACAAGTAATCACTGGGCAGTTTGCTACTAAAAAAAAATCTAGTAGGATTTAACGAAAAGAGGGAGCACTATACACACAGATCATTCTTAAAGACCATGATAATAGAAGTTTCCATGACTGCTAATGCATTTCTTTTTTATGAGTTTCATTACCATCATGAATGAAATTATAGTACTGATCATAGAGATCCATAATAATAAATTCTTTAGTATGGTTATAGACTCTTTCATCCTTCAAGCTGTACTCCAAAGCAGGATGCATACCAGGGATTTTTTTTTTTTTTTTTTTTTTTGGTGCTGGGGATGGGATACCAGGGGCATTCTACCTTCGAGCTATGCCCCCAGCCCTATATTTTTAGTCCTTTATTTGTGAAACAGGGTCTCACTGAGTTGCAAAGGGCCTCACTAAGTAGCTGAGGCCATCCGCAAACCATGATCCTCCAGTCTCTGCCTCCGGAATGCTAGGATTACAAGTGTGCCCCACCACGCCCTGCCCATGCCAAGGATTTTAAATCTCTGCTTTACACTCTCAGAGTCAAGTTCAGTACCTCTTTCCCAGCTTTTTATCATGTCAGTAGCAGAGGAGAGGAAAAGTAAACTAAAAGAAAGTACAAGTCTCCTCATGTGATCATTGGCTCAGATGAAATGCCTTGAAGACTAATTTCATATTTCGAGATGGATATTGACCTAGAGAAGTCTCCAGAGGTGATGAAAAAAACCAAGGAAGTGACATATGTATTTTGTGGATGTGTAACAGACCCAGAATTTTCGCCTATAGACCTGCAAATGATAGGGCAGTATGTGGACCATATATGAAAAAACTGGAAGTCAAGGTAGATCCAAATTAAAGTATATGCATGGGCTTTGGTCTTCTCAGGGACCAGTTCCAGGAATGTTTTGGAGACAGTGCCAGGTAGACTAGCTGAGGAAGTGGTTCTAGGAACTGAGTTTAAGTGCAAGGGCCAAGGATGGCTTTGAAAGCTGAGACCTTGGGGGTAAATTACAGAAGAGAAATTAAGCTGGGTGTGGTGCCGCACGTATGCTTGTAATCTCAGCATTTGGGAGGCTGAGACAGGAGGATGGGGGTTCATGGACAGCCTCAGCTACTTAGTGAGGCCCTTTGCAACTCACTGAGACCCTGTTTCAAAATAAAGAATAAAAAATAGGGCTGTGGGCATAACTGGGAGGTTGAATGCCCCTGGGTTCCATCCCCAGTACCACACACACACACACACACACATACACACACACACACACACACACACACACACACACAAGAAATTAATAAAAAACCTTTTTTTCTCAAAGAAAAATTTAATTAGAACAATATCAGACAAGTCAGGAAGTATTATTGTGTTCTAAAAGTGGCAGAGAAGATAAATAGGGGAGAAAAGCAAATTTAAGGGCAATCAAATATTATAGAATAAAAAAAATACAATGAAGCCTGTGATAACTCCCAGTTTGAATGGGCTGTAAATGTTAATCAAACTATTCAGAAAATATAAGACAGAGCAAAGTTCTAAGACTTAGAATTGTGGCATATCCCGTGATCATGCAGTCTGGTCATGGTTACTAGTTTGACCAAAAGGTACTATTAGGATGACTCTCATATTTTTCAGACCACTGCATCCAGAAGAAGATAGGGAATCTTGAATTCATTGTTCAATAGCTTGTCCACTCATTTAACAAACATTTATTGAGTGCCTGCTTTGTGCAAAAGGTAGACACTTCCTTGCTGGCTATTGGGGATATAAAGTTAAGACCACAGACAATGCCCTTGACAGAGGAGCCCTCTGTCAAGCCAATCAAACAGATGGCTTGGAAAATATGTAACCACAAAATAATGCCATGTTGTAATAGAAAGTAAAGTTATAATATAATAAAGGAAAGTTCACAGGCAATTTCATTGCTTTCTGCAAAGGGACCCCCGTTTCATTTCTGAGATTATTGCCCTGCATGAAAGAATTCTCCAAACCCTTAGCGTTGCTCTGTGGGGACTATCAGGAAGGCTGTGGCAGAATCACTCGTCACTGTGCTGAGGAAGCACAGATGTGACAGGGAGATACGGAGCCTGTGCCTGAAGGACATTTTGTGTTGGAGAAGCTTTCATTTTTATAGCATTCAACATAGTTCAATCTCGAGCATCCGCACTGCAAGAATACCAGCATTCTTCCTTATCTAGCAGAGCAGTTCTTTCCAGATGGCCTTTCTATTTTGCACAATGACACGGGTCATCTTCAGACACAAAGGCAAACTACTCAATTGAAAAGTCAAAGATTCAGTCAATCAATAGCTTCTCTTGTTAAATTGATATCAAGTAAGAAATTATATTAATTGTGGAATTAAAAAGACTTCTCTTTTTTCCTAGAGCATTAACTAAATTGGAGGTATTTGGGGGCATTGCATGGTTAACTAACTACACTTCCAGAATTTTGCTCAAGAAGAGCAAAGATAATACTTGTATTCTGGATCAGGTTCAAGAGCTTTACCACATGAAATATAGATAGGAGACAAGAGCCCATCTGCAGCCTGAATTGATACAGGAAGAAATTCTTTATTATGGGGTTTGTCTCATTGTCTGATCTACCTAACTACACTTCTTTCTACACTCTTGTGATTTGAAGACTATGCCATTAATATGCACAAATCCTATGAAGAGTGGCTGCACATACTCATACAAAATGATTTTTTTTTTTGGTGGTACTGGAGTTCCTGGAAGCCCTTCTTCCTCTGGGCTACACTCCCAGACCTATTTTTATATTTTGAAACAGGGTCTCTTACGCCAGCGCGGCTGGCCTCGAACCTGCGTGATCCTCCTGTCTCCGCCTCCCAAGCGTGGGGATTACAAACGTGCGCCACCACGCCCGGCCCAAAATGATGTTAAAAGTGAAGCAGGTTTCCAGGTAATTCAAAAGGAAAAACCTCCAGCTTGTACATACAGATATTATAGGAAAATATACAGACATTTTGAGGCTCCAAACTTGCGTCAATTGCCGGCATCTCCTGTGCGTGCCTAAGTATGGTGGAGGTTGATTTGAGACATCACTCCAACACTTTTTCCTCCAAAGATATTGGCTGCTGGCTGTGCCCATATCGGTGTGAGTCTGTAGGATCAAAATCAGGGAACTACCTCTGAAGCTTGTGTTCAGAGTGAGATTCTGTATTGCTCAGTTTGTATTTTCTGAGGCTGGCTGAGAGGATGGTAGTGATGTAGATTGTTGAGGGGCCATGTAAAACACTTTCAAGTTACCCCTCAGTGGGATAAGAGCCCCCCTCTTTTGAGAATCCCAATGCTCATTAGCATATTAAAGAATCTGCTAATTGGACATTAAGTCAGCATCTCTCAAGCTGACCCACAGAAAACAACTTTTCCCCTCCCCATTTTATATTCCTGCCAAACTCCTGATGATGTTTCAAGGAAAGCGTGTCTCTTACAACTCATTTGCTTGGGTCCTTTCTTGCAAATATTTAAGTTAATATCTGAGATTTTTCATCATGGATGACTTTTTGTTAATCAGTAGTAGAGAACATCAAGCATATTTGTCATTTGAAACAAAAAGAGAGCTGACTGTTATTAAAATGTTTTATTTTATTTGAGACATTCTATTTCCAAGCTATACCCTTGGCCCTTTTTATTTAGAAATAGGGTCTTGCTCTCTGTTTCCAAATAAAAAAGTATAAAAATAGGTACTGGGAGTGTAGCCTGGAGGTAGAAGGGTTTCCAGGAACCCCATTACCACTAAAAAAAAAAATAGGGTCTTGCTAAATGACTAAGGATGACCTTGAACCTTCAATCCTCCCGTCTCAGTAATGGGATTGTAGGTGTGCACCACTGTGCCTTGCTCAAAAGGAATATTTTATGATAGATTTGAGGAAATGGATCTTTATTACCTTTCCCAAACACTGCTTGAATCGAATAATTCCAATGGATTAATTTTTACACACACACACACACATGCACGCATGCACACATACATAGTATGTATGTATTTGTATGTGGTACTGAAAATTGAACCTAGGGGCATTCTACCTCTGAGCTCACCCCCAGCCCATTTTTACTTCTTGCTTTGAAACAGGGTTTTACTTGGTTGCTGAGAGCCTTGCTAAATTGTTGAGGCTGTCTTTGAACCTGTGATCCTCCTGTCTCAGCCACCCAAGTAGGTGGTGGCAATACCCCACTTAGTGCCACCACACCCAGCTGGGGTTTATCTTTAAAAGTTACTAAATCTAGGAAACATTCCATTCTAGAAACAGTAAATGATCAGTGTCACTAATCAATAATGCACTAGTTATCCTAAATTTTTTTATTTACTTATTTGTTGTACTGGGGATTAAGCCTGGGGCATTCTACCTCTAAGGTACATTCCCAGCCTTATATTATTTTTATTTTGAAACAGGGTCTCACTAGGTTGATGAGAGTTTCACTACTTGCTGAGGCTGTCCTCAAACCTGTGATCCTCCTGTCCCAGCCTCCCAAGTACTGGGATTACAGGTGAGCACTACCATGTCTGGCTGATTATCCTGAATTTAGAAGCTCTCCTTAAGGTCAAGCTTCTTTCTCACAGGAAAAAAAAGAAAGAAAGAAAGAAAGAAAAGAAAAAGATGCTGGGTATAATGGTGAATGCCTGTAATCCTAGTACTTGGGAAGCTGAGACTGGAGATCACGGGCTCAAGGACAGCTTCAGTAAGTAGTGAGATTTTCATCAACCTAGTGAGACCTGTTTCAGAATAAAAATAAAATAGAGTTGGGGGTTTAGCTCAGAGGTCAGAGGTAGAACATCATTGGGTTCAATCCCTAGTACCACAAAAATAATAAATAAATAAGAAAAAAAGCAAAGATGAATGAAAAGAAGGAAGCCCATGGGTTTGAGACACCTTCATGAGTCAGAGAAAGATTTGGGATAGGTGAGGTGTATGGCATTCTTTTTCAAGTGTTATTAGGATTATCAGGCAAGTTTAGAAAAAAGGCCATTTAGAAAGTTGAGGATCTAGCAGTTACCTAAAATGATCCCCTTAGCACATGTGCCCTCTGGTACAAACTAAGGGGAGTGAGTGCCTCTGAAGACCTGGCCTTAGAGCTCACCTGCCAGGCCTGCCTGCCACAGCCAGAGCGGCTCTAGCCTAAGTTGCTTTTGCCTTTCCAATACCCCAAGCCCTTTTCTCCTTCCCTTCCCTTCCCTTCCCTTCCCTTCCCTTCCCTTCCCTTCCCTTCCTTCTCCCTTCCTTCCATCCTTCTTTCTTTTTCTCTGTTTTGGGAATTGACCTGAGTGTTCTACCTTAGAGCCATACCCCAGCCTTTAAAAAAAAGATTTTTTTTAAACAGTTACCCTGTGCAGGCCTCAAATTTCCTATCTCCTGTCTCAGACTCCCAAGGACTGTGATCACAAGCATGCACCACCCTGCCTGGCCCCCAAGACCCTTTTCTAGCCCAGTGGGAAAGCGCCCCACAGCCCCAGCCTTTGCTGGCCACAGGCTTTCTTCCTCTCCCCCAGCCCACTCCCCCACTGCCCACAGAGCTCTCTGCTGCAGCCTCAGGTATCCACCAGTCTTTCTTGAATGGGAATTGCTCCTTCCTGCCCTTTGTTTTGCCTGGGAATATTCCCTGGATGTCTGCTTCTCCCTAGCAGGGAACAGGTGGACTCACTCCTCTGGGAAGGCGTCCTTCACAACCTTCATCCTGGTCCTCTGACCTCGAGTTGACCTTATTTGTACCTCCCGTGTATCTTCCATGTCTGTGGGTCTGTACTAAGCTCTATCTGCTCATGTGTTTGTCTTCTTAATTAGGTCTCTTACGGGAGAAGAGATATCTCAGGGAGAGGGCTGGGGGAGTTTGCAGAGCAAGAGAGGGAACTTGACTCAGCTCAAAACCAGTGGGGGCCTTTACATATGTGATAGAAAAAAATTACAGCCCGTGTTAATGGAAGCACGGAGGTTTATTTAGGAAAGTGAGGAATATACACATTCAAGGGAGAATGTGGGTGAGGGAGAAAGATTGAGAGAGAGAGAGAGAGAGAGAGAGAGAGAGAGAGATGCATGCATTTTGGGGGTTCATAGCTCTTCTTTTCTTTTCTTTTTTTTTTGTGTGGTACTGAGGATTGAACCCAGAGGGATTCTACATCCAAGCAACACCCCAGCCCTTTTATTATTATTATTATTATTATTATTATTATTATTATTATTATCATCATCATCATTATTATTATTAATTATTACTATTATTAATTATTATTATTATTATTAAATAGGGTCTCGCTGTGTTGATGAGTCTCACTACCTGTTGAGGCTATCCTCAAACCTGTGATCCTCCTGTCTCAGCCTTTCAAGTACTGGAATTACAGGCAGTACCCCCATGCCTGGTTAGGAATCTAGTTTTAAAGAATCTTGTTGAAGGATGGGTGTGTGGAGAAGCAATCTGTGGTGAGCACAAGACAGGTTTTGGTGAGTTGGTCCTCTTCCAGATCTCAACCTGCAGTTATCTGCTGAGTAGGTAATATTGGAAAGTCCCTATTAGCAGGTTCCTTGAGATATTTTATCTCTCTTGCTTAAACTATTCATTGGGTGTCTGGTTAACAGTGTACAAGGTAATGAGTGAGTTTTTGGTTAGCTTTAAAATGTCTCTGGAAATTGAGAGTGGCGGCCAGTGAGAGAGACTGGTTTATGAAGTGACAGCCTTGATAAGTATGAGGAACTTCTGAGTTAAATTTTTATTTCCTTCTTCCTTTATGTCTCCTTTCTACCTATCTATCTCTCTCTCCCTCTCTCTCTCTCTCTCACTCTCTTTCTTTCCTGTGGTACTGGGGATTGAACTAAGGGGCAGTCTACCTCTGAGCTTTACCCCAAGTCCTTTGTAAAATTTTATTTATTCCTTTATTTTATTGATTGCTATTTGCTATACTGGGGATTGAACCCAGGGACATTCTACCTCTGAGCTACACTTTCAGCCCTATTTATTTTATTTATTTATTATTAATTAATTAATTTATTAATTTTGCAGTACTGGGGATGGGACCCAGGGGCATTCTACCTCTGAGCTATATCCCCAGCCCTATTTTTATTCTTTTTTTTTGTGTGTGTGTGTGGTACTGGGGATGGTACTGGGGATCCTCCTGTCTCAACCTCCCAAGTGCTGGGATTACAAGGGTGTGCCACCATGCCCCGCTAAGCCTGCTCATTGTTTTAAACAGATTCTCACTCCCTAGTCCCCCACGCCCCCCCCCCTCTTTTTTTTTGAAACAGGCTCTCTCCAAATTTCCTGCACTGCTGGCCTTGAATTTGTGATCCTCTGGTCTCAGCCTCAGGAGTACCAGTATGGGGCACCAGGCCAGCTTCCTTTTCTTTCTTCTAGCCTATCTCAGGTCCAAGTCCGGAATAGCTAGGATTATGGTGTGCTCACCTGTGTCCCCTCCCAGAGCCTAGTACAAGGGTGGTTACATGTTGGTTGACTGAGCAACCTACCTAGCTTAAACCCACTTTGAACCTGTGAGGCACATGGGATGTCCGCAGGGGATGCTGCTCTTTCCAGCAGAAGGGAAGGGGGTGGGGTCTGCCAAGGGGGTGATTCTTTGGCATCCTGAGAAACCAAAGGAACAAGATATCTGAGCTCCCTCTCTGCAGTGCATTGGTATGTGGGTGATTTACAAGCTGGCTTACCTTTGTGGAACAGCTGGGGAATTTGCAAGGCTGCCCTCTACCATACATAGGCAAATCAGAATCTCCTTTTGTTAAGGGGAGAGTGGGAAGTCCACCTGCCCCAAGTATTTAAGGTAAAGGAAGACCTTAGTTTCCCCTAAAAGATCTAACAAAGAATTTTAGTCCCTGTTCTTAGTAATGTCTTTGTGGCAGGTCCCTAATCTTTTCTTTTTCAAGTTTCTTTCAAAGGATGGTTAAGAAGTCTTTAATTAACTATTAAAACGAGTGTTCTAACATGGAGAACAGAATTTAGAAAATCCCTTTAATTACTGGAACCAGGTTTTCTCCCAATTTGTAAATACCAGTTTACTCCTTAACCAAATTTGGCTTTAATTAAACTGAGGGGTAGAGGTTGGGGGAGCTGAGTGCTAGACAATGCCTTCATTTGCATCAGCTGCTTCAATCAAGTTGGCCTGGAGGGTGGGAGGCACCTATGGTTTATTGTTGAAACTGGAAAACCAAGGCAAATGGGATCTGCTTTCCATACAGGGCATCAGGGAAATTTGACACACCCTTGCCACTTCCGAAGTATTCAAATACTCTAGCTATGGGATTACCACAGGATCCCAGCACTGTGAGTATGAACCTGCCATGCTTTTTTGTTTCTCTATAGATATATTAATGAGACAAAACTAGGCGCACGGTTGTACTGAACAGGAAAGAAAAACCAGAGCTCGCTCTACCCCTCTCTCAACTCAACGTTTAATATTCGCTATGGTGCACAGTTTGTTGAGAAAATAAGGTCCATGTTTTGTCATTCCCCTTATGGGTTTCAGTCAACACATGGAGGTGTTTGAAATGATCTGCTAATCCGGTTTCCTTTCCATGAACCATCTGGTTCAAATTCTGTCTACCTGCTTGGAGTGCACCAGCCTTGTCTGCGTGTGCATAGAAGGAAGTCACAACTCATTAACAGTTTAGGGGAAATCTCTGTGGAATTATACAACTTTACTATTGTGGTAGGTTTCCTCTTGGGAGCAAATTAGATAGGACTTTGATGTAAACCAAAGGAACTTGAGGGTTTTCAGGAGCCCTGAGTGATCCTGGAAAAAAAAAAATTGCACTAACGTAAAAGCTTTCCTCTTAAATAACAACAGTAGAGTTATTGTGTACTAGTGTTCACTCACAGCAAAGTTCATCTGCTAAGTGCAACGATGAGCAGACTGTGGTCCTTTGGGCTTTATGATGGGGCTTGAGCTAAGTGCAGGAATGACCATCCTCTCGTGGACCCTTATCATTGCGTAAGCCATATCAAGACCCACTTGAAATCCTTGTTGCATACATTTCGGAGGCTAAAAAAGCTCAATAGCCTTTTTCCAGCCTCTCTTGAAGCTAGACCATGTCGCATAGTTTTAGCCCAAGATTTAAAAGTTAAAGTTTGCTGGGGGCTTTTGGGAAACATTTATCTTTCTTGAAAAAAGGGAAAAGCATCACAGGAACAACCTGCTTTCTCTTATTCTTAGACTCAAGGTAAAAGATTAAATATAGATATGATATCTAGCGCAGAGGCTATTATCTTTTGCCATAAGAGAAAGTCTATAGAAATGGCAGACTTCAGCCTGACTTTCACAAGCGCCTGAGCTGAAACCTGTGGCTGTTTCCCTCTAGATCTCCTTCTTTTTACTTAAACCATTTTACTGGTTACTTGTAACTTGGAGTGGCCCCATAATAGACAATATCCCCAATAGAGCCCACCTTCTGTACTATGGGGCTTCACATTCATGGATTCAACTAACCTTAAATTGAAAATATTTGGGGAAAAATTGCCTGTACTAAACATGTACAATTTTTTTTCTTTTCCTTAGTGCTTAAACAAGACAACTAGTTATCTAACATTTCTGGTGTATTAGGTAGTGCCAGTGATGTAGAGAGGATTTAAAGTAAACAGGAGGGTATATGCAGGTTATATGCAAATATTATGCCATTTTATATAAGGGATTTGAGTATGGTAGATCTGGGTATCGTCTTTGGGGGTCCCAGAACCAATCCCCCTCGATACCACGGGATGAATGTACTTGTGCGTGCCTTGGGAAAGATCGTGGTGCCATAGTAACTTCAGCCAACTCTCCTTCCTCCACCATGGCACCTGGGGCCTCCCATGGGTCGATTTATCCATGCAGGCTTGGGAGTGACATTTGAGTCTCAGTGTCAGTTGAAGGAACAAATCAGAGATCCAAGAAAAAGATTAAAGATTGCTCCTTGCCTCCACTATACAGAGGGGGATTGATGCAGTAAGAATGCTTCATTATAACTATTTCAGTTATTATAAGTCAGTAAAAGAGAAAAGCCAAGTTTCATATAGTATTATACCCCCTCCACCCACCACAGGCCCCACCCCTCTTTCCTTCTACTTCTTGACTCTATTTCTCCAGCACTTAGGACTCTCGTCAGGAGGTTTATGCAATGGGTTGCTTTGCGGATTTGTTCATTGTCATGGCTGGGTTTTGATGCCAGTCTACAGCTTCTCAGGTCCTTCTGTCTACAGCCTCTCGGATCCTTCTGTCTACAGCCTCTCGGGTCCTTCTGCCTCCCTACTTTCCCAGGCACCGTGCCTCAGCATCACAGGTCTTGGCAGTTAGTTCAGAGGTGCAATGTCAGCATCAGAAGTTACATGAAAATTTATAGTGCCTGACATTATAACCAAAAAGAAAAATCCTTGGTGACAAGGATATAAAGAAGAGAGTTTTTAAGAGCAGATGCAGATGTTGCATTTCCTGATTTAAAATAGTATAATGATATCTAAAAAAATGCTGTCATAAACAGTTTTACTTTTCCTGAACTGAATTTTGCTGAGGAAAAAAAAAAAAAAAGACAAGAAAAGAAAAAGAAAGAAAGAGTGCTTCCCATTGATTTAATGTATAGAACAGAAAAGAAAATAAGGCTACAAAAAATCTGTGTTCATTTCTGGTTTTTCCCCAGGGGTGTGTTGCTCAAGGACAAAGAGTCTTTCTAAGAGGAGTTTTTCCTCTGACCTGGAAAAAATCCCAATGACAGAGGACCCCCCCCCCCCTTCCCCAGTCCAGCAGGTCAAAGGGCCTCTGCACCAAAAACTCCTTTGGGCCCAGGGCCCCTGGGCAGGAAGAGGGAGATTTCCCCTTCATTAGGAAGCTAGCCCCCTTCCCCTAGCAGAGCAGGTTTCCTGGAGAGGAGACAGCCTCTTTGCTTTGACTATTCAAATTCAGATTTAAATTAGGAAGGATAGCCCACAGTTGAGATCCCCCAGGTCTGTGGGAATGGAAAAATCTGTAGCTCTCTTTACAAATACCAAGTTAGCCCTGATAGAAATGCCCAGTGGAGTGAGAGACTGCGGGGACATTCTGCAGAGCCTAGTGGCTGAATGCCCCAGAGTTCCCCAAAATGCATTTTGGTGTTTCCTAAGACATTAATAAGATCTCTGTGCATCAAACTTTCCTTGGCCAAATAAATTTGGAGAAACACTGACTTAAATAAAGTTAAACGAGTTCCTTCCTTATTGGTGTCTCTAAGGGGATTCAGAGTCCAGCACAATCCAAATTTACTTGATGGCAAACTTACATTTTATTTATTTATTTATTTATTTTGGTGGGGGAGAAAATTTTTCTCAAAGAGTAGGAAACTTCTGACAAACAAGACAGGGAAATGATACAGTGTGAGGTCTGAAGCTAAACCCATCTTCTTTCCACTCCTCAATTTTCATCAGCTACAAAATAACAACCAACTATGCTTGACCACATGAACTTGACATGCCCATTCCTTCATTACGGTGATAAAGTAGTCATTCATTTCACATGCATCTAATATCTGAAGACCCTTCAGATACTGAGCATGAAGAATGTGATTTTGCCCATAAAGAATTTAGAGATGGCCGGGCATGGTGGCGCACGCTTGTAATCCCCGCGCTTGGGAGACAGACAGGAGGATCGCGCAGGTTCGAAGCCAGCCGCGCGCTGGATTAGGAGACCCTGTTTCCAAATAAAAATATAAAATAGGTCTAGGAGTGTAGCCTGGAGGTAGAAGGGCTTCCAGGAACCCCAGTACTACCAAAAAAAAAAAAAAAAAAAAAAAAAGAATTTAGAGATGAAGCACATAGTTCTGCCCCTACTTACTGGCACTACAAAGTTAACCTTTCTGAAGAGGAGAAGTTTCTGAGGATATGGTACTGTTTGCACAGGCGCAAGAAGTTATTGGCAAAACTGCAGCCGTATTTTTCAGAGCCTCATAAATTACCCAGTGCATTTATGTAGAAAGCTGCTTGCATCCCTCTTTTTGTTTGGTCTTGAAACAAAACCTGGCTAATTCCTTTGTTGAGAGAGAAAAGAATTTAAAAACGATTGTTCATTTTTTAAACAGCAATTACTTTTTTCATTTTCATTTTCTTTTTTTTTTTGCCATCTGGGATAATCCATGATTAAGATCTCTATTCTTTTTAATACCCTTAAAACATTACATATGCTGACAGCTTGCAAATAAACTTCCTTGCCCTAGAATTTCTTTTCCAAGTTTCAAACCAATGTATAAAGCCACCTGCTAAGCAGCTACTCCAGGATGTCCCAGAGGTATGAAGCCATCACTGTTGCTGGGATGCAGAAAACATACCCGAAAGTCTCGTATGTGGCATGCTGAGTATTTTGAATTGAAGGAAAGGGGGTCAGAAGTAAGTGCTTTTTAACTTCCTCCTGTCTTCTTTTTTCTGCTCCTCTTTCTCTCCCAGGTCACAGAAACTAGATATTTTTTTTTTTGTGTGTGTGTGGTACTGGGGGTGGAACCCAGAGGCTTTCTACCTCCGGACAATACTCCCAGACCTATTTTATACTTTTTTTGGAAACAGGGTCTCACTAAGTTGCTGAGAGCCTCACTCAGTAGCTGAGGCTGGCTTTGAACCTGTGCGATCCTCCTCTCTCAGCCTCTCAAGCGCTGGAATTAGAAGTGTGCACCACCATGCCTGGCTAGAAACTAGAATTTCTCTTCCCCAAGTTGAGTCATGAGAACTAGAACCCCACCTCCCCAAAGAAGCCACAAACCCTAGAAATATTATTCTAACCTTTAATTTTTCTGTGTAGGAGCTGGCAGTGATGAAACTCTTTCACCTGCCTTGTCTGGGAGGTCGTTAAACCTTCTTCCAGAGTGGTCCTGCCCACACCCAGGAGGAAGGAACAACACCCAGATCCCAAGAAGAATCTAGATAGAAGGACCTTGCTGGGTCTCCCTCCTCTCCTCATCCCATTAGGTTATTTCCTTTTCCAGGCATATGTCTATGTGGCGGCTGTCCATTTTTCTTGGAATGTAAGCATTAAAATGAACAGTTTACCCCAAGTTTTTGGGTCTTCATTTTTGAAGGCTCCTATATCACATACAATTTTGATTAATCAGTTATGCATCTCTTTAGTTAACCTGCCTTTTGTTGTAGGAGTATCAGCTGTGACGCTGAAGTCAGCTGAGGAGAGGCGTCACACCTTTTTGTTCTTACAATGTTACTCCAGACCCTGCTCTCCCTTCCTGTATTTTCCATCTTGACTAATGGTCATTCTGTCCATCCACTAGCCCAGGCCCAAACCTGGGA
Source organism: Muscardinus avellanarius (assembly GCF_963383645.1). Classification (NCBI taxonomy): domain Eukaryota; kingdom Metazoa; phylum Chordata; class Mammalia; order Rodentia; family Gliridae; genus Muscardinus; species Muscardinus avellanarius. The sequence continues at coordinate 61,793,374 of NC_137786.1, read as the reverse complement.
GTCACCCTTAGCCTTCTGTCTCATTGCCTGACTTTTCACACCTAGATATTAATTTGGTGTTGTCTATTTCCACCATGCTCAGGAATGTCTCTTTCTGCACCATCTTTGCTTTACTTGGCCAGCCCTTGGCTCGCTGCCCTGACCCAACCATCTTCTTCACTAACTCCCTCCTGCATGTTCACCATGCTCCAAGCCAGCCTCTTCCCATTCACTGCCAGAGTCAGGCAGCTCCCTTCCCTAAAACCCATCCTACACTCCCTATTGCTGAGGGCACAGTTGAGACCCCTGAGCAGGGCTCACTCCTCCTAGGTCTGACTTTCTTGACCTTTCTTGTGTCATCTACTGGTTCCCAGTGGTGTGTGCTATCTTCATACTGGTTTCTGAAAGTTCCCCAAATCAATGGGTTTTTTTCCCCACATCTCTCTGCACTTGACTTTCTTTTTCGTCAAACACTGTGTTTCCCTTCTTTGATGGACTTGAAGGGGGTGCGTCCCCTCTACCTCTGAAGGTTCATTGAGAGAAACTGACAACAGATTAACAGGAGAAGAGAGACTCAGACATATTAAATACAAAAGGGTGTCACAGAAAGGTAATTATCCAAAAAGGGAAATTTTTGTTCCTTTTATAGGGGAGAGGGAAATATGGAGAGGGTGTAGGTAATTTGAGGGGTAGTAAATAATTTCCAGGGTAATTGAATGGGCCCAAAGACAGTGGTTTGTGTATGGTTCTCTCTGGAACAGCACAGTAACAGTGCTGGTTAGGTATGAAATGTCCCCTGAAGAGCTCAGGGGTTAATGTTCAGAGCTGATATGATTAGGCCATGAGGGTTGTAATCTCATCTGGGGGTAAGTCCATTGTAATGGATTTACTGAGTGGTAAGCTAGGCAGGTGGGGTGTGGGTGGGGAGGGGGCTCACTGGGGGTGTGATCTTGGAGACTGTGCTATGTCTTTGAATCTCTCTTGCTTGCTCTCTCTTGCTTCTGGACTCCATGATGTGAGAGTAGAGCTTTTACTCTCTCCTGCTCTGCTTCCCTGAGCTCCACAGATGCAACTTTCCTGATAGATTGAACCCCTGAAATCTTTAGAAATCTGAGCAGATAAATTTTTCTTCCTCTAATTTTCATGGTGGTCAGGTGTTGTGGATGACAGCAGTGAGGATGCCGATGGAAACAGTGACCGAGTCTGCCCAGGAGCGGAGAAGACAGTGTTCCGTCTTCATTCCTGTGATGGGTTTGATTTTCCCTGGTTAATGGAATCTCAGGAGGGCATGGAAGGCAATTTGCCCCCTTTATTGGATCCAGTTTTTAAGTAGGTAAGAGAAGCTCCTCTTTGAGTTTGGGGTTGGGGTAGCAGCAAGGGATAGTTAGAGAAATCTTGATTCTAAGGTCATCTGGTTGCCTTTAATTTAAAGTACTCAGCATGTGAAAACGTCGTACTTCATTTTTCAAGCCCCAGAGAATATCTGTCTTCTGTCTGAATCTTTCATCAAGTGCTCTTTTGAGATCCTCAAGCAAAAATGGCCACTTTGGAGCATCTTGGTGCCTTCGCTGTCCCTGCATCAGAACCCTTGATTTTTACCTGGGTATACAGTATCGTGAGAAATGATAAGTGTTTGTTGTTTTGAGGGTTATTATGCATCAAAAGCAAATGGATACAGCCTCAATATAAGAGGTATTTAATAAATGTTCAGTGAATAAGCAAGTTCCTAATCCCTGAGGATGCTTTACTCTCCTCTACAAGATGAAAGAAGAGAAGATAATGTTTTGTGATTAAGTCACCCCACTTAGAAGTTGCTAATGCATGACAGGCCACCAGAGATTTAGTCCTTCTCTCTTTGCCATCCTGAAACTTTCCAGGAGCAGATGGCAGTGGGCTGCCTGCTTTGTCAGGGTCATTTTAGCACAAGTATTTGGGATGCCTTGAACTCCAGTCTCATAGTACTGGGACCAGATGTCATCTGGCTGACATCTCACCTCCTGTAGCCACCAGCTGAGCATCTGAGACTTTTAAATGTTTGAGTAAGGGCCGAAGGTCTGGCTCAGTGGCAGAGTACTTGAGTGTGCACAGGCCATGAGTTTATCTCCAGCACTGTCAAAAATAAGCAAATAAATGACTGAATATACATCAAATTACCTCATGTGAAACCTGTTATAGAATGCACATCCTCTAATTATGAGTTTTCTTCTCTTGACATTAAAAAAAAAAAAAAAAAAAAAAAAAAAAAAAAAAAAAAAAAGCAGAGCCAGGCGTGGTGGCGCACACTTGTAATCCCAGCATTCAGGAGGCTGAGTTAGGAGGATGGTGGTTCGCAGACAGCAGGCCCTCCGCAACTTAGTGAGACCATGTTTAAAAATAAATAAATAAATAAATAAAAAATAGGGCAGGGGGTGTAGCTCAGAGGTAAAATGCCCCTGGGTTCCATCCTCTGTACTGCAAAAAATAAATAAATAAAAGCAAAGCCAGGCATATTGATGCAAACCTGTAATCCCAGTACTTGGGAGACTGAGACTGGAGGATTGAAAGTTTGAGGCCAGCCTCAGAAACTTAGTGAGATTCTGTTTCAGAAAAATAAAGAATAAAAAATAGGGCAGGAGGTGTAGCTCAGAAGTAGAATGCCCTGAAGTTCAATTCCCAGTACTAAAAAATAAAATACAAAACTATTTTTTGTCTTAGAAATATGCTCACATATTGTTTTAGAACAATATAACACCTTATTTGATTCTAACAATGTACAACACCAAGAGAGATCCCTAATGTAAATGGTGGACTCTGAGTGATAACCATGTGTCAGTATAATGCAATTGTAACAAATGTACCATTTTGACAGGATATGAGGATGGGGAGGCAGCGCGTACATGGAGGACTATGGGTGTGTGGGAATTCTCTTCTACTTAACTTTATTCTAAACCTAGAACTGCTAAAAAAATTAATCTTTAAAAAATAACCTGCATGGGATGTGGGAAGAGGATGGCTGCCAGGAGCAGGATGCTTTTTGTATGCCGTTACTCTCCTTTCTAAACCTCCCTCTCTTTTCTCTACCATCCTCTTCCCTTACCTCCCCAGCTCCTGCCTCTTGACCTGAGAACAGGCACATGGTTCTCTCACCCTAGAGAACCCTCTTCGATTCTGCTCCACCCACTCGGTCTCCATGCACCAAGCCCTCTCCTCTAGGGGCCTCTGATGCTCATCCCTGTTCCAGCCCCTGAATCTGGCTCTCCTCCCAGACAATCCACTCACAGTTGCTTCAGCTGTAGTCAACTCTGACCTCCTAATTGCCAAATTGGAAGGAAAGTTCAGAACTTATGTAATTTGCCTCTCTTTTACCTCAAAACTCTGGGGCCTTCTTTCTTGAAGCCTTACCTCCTCTCGGCAGCCGTGGCATCTCTGTGTGCATATATTCATTCCTCCTTCGTTCTAAGGCAAACCTGCTCCCTTTGTAGAACCCCGTCCTCAGATGTGACTTTCCCGGCAACAAAAGAGAGAGCGGCTGGTCTGGTATTTGGGTTGGCTTAAGGTATAATTAATTCCTTTTCTTACTCTGCTGACAATTCTGTCTCACATTTCTCCTCTCTTTCTACTTAAATATTGTTATCAAAGTCATACCTGTTCTTTGAAACCCAGCTCAATTTTTCTCTTCCGCAAAGTTGAATGCCATCTCTAGATTTACTGGCCCTGATGTAATTATTCCAAGTGTCCAGTTCATCATCTACAAGGTGGAGTTCACAAAAGAACCTAAGAACTTTTGTAGGGTCCTTGTGAAGATTCCATGTAAGGAATTAAGCCCATGACCTGCCACTGAGGAAGGTCTTAATATGTGTGGGCCATTAAAATATAATTTCCAGATGGAATCACTGACTTTACTTATGAATGGACATTCATAAGTCCATATACTTATGAATGGACATTTCTCTATGGACTAGAGATCCAGAGGTGGCTGAGGAGGAAGGAAGAGAGGCTGGTTTGCTTATCCTTTTATTCCTTTCCATTTTAGTATTTCCATCGTCACACGTCTTGTGCTTTATATTTCTTTCACTTGTGATGATGGATTTTGTATCATTTGTTCAGTTCATGCAATTCAGTCCAGTCCAACAAAGCCACGTGGCGCTCTCCTTTGAGAAGCAGGTATTCTACAAGGCTTGGAGAGACACAGGCACGACGGGCAATGCTGGCTCTTCAGGTGTTGCAAGTTGGGCTAGAGCTAACTTGGGTACTTTTTTTTTTTGGTACTGGGGATTGAACCCAGGGGTATTCTACCTCCAAGCTCCACCTCCAGTCCTATTTTATTCTTTTTGTTTTGAAACAAGGTCTCACTAAGTTGCAGAGGTCCTCACTAAGTAGCTGAGGCGGGCCGTGAACCTGCGATCCTGTTTCAGCCTCTCAAGTACTGGGATTACGAGAGTGCGCCACCACGCCTGGCTACAGCTTTTGCACTTCCACACAGACTGAATGAGATGTAGGCTTGATGACTGCTGTATGACCAGCCTGCTGTTTGGGTTGATTTGGGGCCTAATTCAGAGTCACAGGACCTGACATTATGGTGGCCTGGATCTCTAAAATGAGGAATTATCTGTGCTACTCATGGTGGCGAGTGTCCCTAACACTCTTGCTTCTTCATGGGGACAAGGCTGGTTCTGCTGGCTACGAGTGAGCCTCCCAGGAAGTTTGCCAAACATGTCCCCAGATGCCTCTTTCTTAGCAATAAAAGGGAGTTTGGACTGGGTGACCTCTTAAGTCCCCACTGACCTTGAAATTCTGTGTAGGTGTTGCAGCAGCCGAGCCCCAGGTCCGGTTCCGCGGTGGCATTGATGCTGGGCTGTTTGGCTCGTTAGGGTTAATCAGTAAACAGGTGGCTAAGATAATATTTGAGAGTTGGATTCTGGTGGATTAAGGAGGAGGTGGGGCAAAAGAAAGTGTTCTTTGAGAACAGCATTGAGAGGGAGCATAAAATCAGCCCTGTTCATGCCCTCCCTTCTCCTGGAAGCCCTTAGTCCTCTGGGCCTTTGGCTCATGTAGCACATTGCCTGTAAAATACACTGTGAACTTCACCACCTCTTGACTACATGTTTTTGCTTTTTTTTTTTTTTTAAGGATATGTATTTGTTTTGTAGCCACCAAGGAGATTTTATTCTACTACTTGAGATTGGGGACCTTATCTTATACATGTCAGGGAAATATGCCATTTCCCATGGTGCATAATTCCATGCTGGAGACAGAGTACAGCAATACAGCTTCCTAGGAATGCAATTGGTTGACAGGTGGAAAGTGGCCAGAAAGTGGAAGTTTTCAAGGACTGTAGCTTAAACCTTCTGTGCTGGGCAGGGCATGGTTGGAGGTCCCTCTCCTCAGTCCAAGTCTCTGGGAAAGATCTTAGAGTTGAGCTGTACTAGAGTAGGTCTATGCAGCCATGCTCTCTCCAAGTTCCTGGGCCCCCAAAGCCATTGTTTCCTGAGTTGAGTTTTTCATAGTTAGTTTACAAGAACAATCAATGAGTGACAGAGGTATTAGCTTTTCTTCCTTTGAGAAATGAATACTTTAAAAAAATCTTCCCAACCCTGATTGCTACCTCAAAGTCAGGTCCCACAAATATCTTGGTCCAGGGAGGGCTTCAGGTGTCATGGGTAAATAGCTTTCCAAAATTTTGGGCAAATTTTGTGTTGTTTAATTTTTCTAGAGAAGGGGCCCATTGTTTTAAACATCTTCATGATTGTTTCCCCAAGTCCTAAAAACAATTAGTTTATCCACATTTTTGTCAGATAGGCTTTGTGGGTGTTTTTTTAAATGTAAGGACACATAGATATCCTGTATGAGAAATTGGGAACAAGCAGGCCATTTGGTTTAGGGCTTCAAGCTCATGGAAGCTTAAATTTTGATGTTTTTAGTGGCAGACTTGCTCAGGGAAAGTGGTAAAAGTCTCCACACTAATAGCTTTTAAATCAAATTAATCAATGTCCTTCCCGCATTAGCAAAATCTGAGGATAGTAGGATGGCCTCATGGTCCAAGGTCTTAAAAACTGGGAGGCCAGTCGGGCACGGTGGCACACGTTTGTAATCCCAGCATTCGGGAGGCTGAGACAGGAGGATCGCGGTTTGCAGCCAGCCTCAGCTACTTAGTGAGGTCCTTGCAACTCAGTGAGACCCTGTTTCAAAATAAATAATAAAAAATAGGGCTGGGGGCGTAGCTTAGCAGAGAATCTGGAACAAAGAGCGAGGTAAAAGTTTTCTTTTTTCTGTAAGCTTGGGAAGGAAAAAGCCACAAGGGACTTTGCCCGCAATGCAAGCCACTCACACATTATCAGGCCGAAAAAAAGCAGGCAGCAACATCCCACTCCTGCAGCCAGAGGGGTCTTCACAGAGATCTGGAAAACTCAGCATGGTACCTGTGAGAGAGTACTTGGAGCTCCCACTTTAAGCAAGTTTAAGTAGTTCTTTCTGACAAAAAAAAAAAAAAAAAAAAAAGAAAGAAATACATAAAAAGGAGGTTTAAAGCTCTCCGGTCTGTAGTTTGCTGAGCAGTATCAGACAGACTGATAGTGCTTTTTCGGGACCAGGAAGCTTGACACTGTGCAGCAATCCGGGAGTTAACAAGCAACAAAGACTAAGAACTCTATGTGGTGGGAATCAAGGGCCCCAGAACAGGTGGTGCATAGCAAGCGACAAAGTCACCTGAGAGACAAAGAAAACAGACAACCTGAGAGACACAGGGGCACCGCATCAAGGCCAGGGAAGTGAGGCTGCTGCTTTTGTGCTAACAAAAAACTTAAAATTGAGATCGAAAGCAGTTACATGTCTTTAGGCTTGTTTTATTTATTTATTTATTTATTATTTATTTTTTATTTATTGGTGGTACTGGGGGTGGAACCCGGGGAGGGGCTTTCTACCTCCGGGCTATACTCCCAGACCTATTTTATATTTTATTTGGAAACAGGGCCTCACTAAGTTGCTGAGAGCCTCACTAAGTGGCTGAGGCTGGCTTCGAACCCGTGCGATCCTCCTGTCTCAGCCTCCCAAGTGCTGGGATTACAAGTGTGCGCCACCATGCCCGGCTTTAGGCTTATTTTAAACACACACACACACACACACACACACACACACACACACACACACACATACACACACACACACTACAAAGCAAACTATATATAATTCTGGTAGAGTGGGCTCTTACGTTACTAACAGAGTCCTCTGTTGTCCCCAGAAGGTCATGCGCCAAGGAGCCTTTAGTTCACATCTTGGTGATGTGCCTGATTTCGTAGACTCTCCAGGATGTTGAAAGTCAACATCAGAGCTCAAGGTGGGAAAACCCAGGGATACATAATCTACTTTGCGAAATCCACTTCAACAAGGCCATTTCTATCTAGGTTTACTTCTGTTATCCAGAGTTTTAGTTTTGCGGCTGCCATATTGAATGTCTGTGTGAACACAGAAACCCCGTTTCTCTCTGTTGCCAACTCTTTGAGTTTTAGTTCCTTCCGTTCAGGAGATCAGAAAGGGGAAAAAGATCTTATTTTTCTATTGTTGAATAGTGTATTTTTCAGTTAATAATAATAGGTGGTGATGATTGAACATTTACTGTAACACGGCACTGTTTTTTTTTTTTTTTTTTTTGGTGGTACTGGGGTTTCTGGAAGCCTTTCTACCTCTGGGCTACACTCCCAGACCTATTTTTACATTTTTATTTGGAAACAGGGTCTCCTAAGCCAGCGCACGCGGCTGGCTTCGAACCTGCGTGATCCTCCTGTCTCTGCCTCCCAAGCACGGGGATTACAAGCATGCGCCACCACGCCCGGATAACACGGCACTGTTTAAACAGAATTGCACATTTGAATCAGTGGCTCCTGGCAGCCACATTGTGACAGAAGTATTGTGATTAGCCCCATTTTACAGATGAAGATGCTGAGGTGCTAAGAGATTGATGGCTCCCTAAGGGTACTGTCCAGTGAACCTCAGAGCTGGGATTCAAACACAGGCCCTGGTGCCCTTTCGTTCCTCCTAATGTGCCCAGCCTTCCAGCAAGACTCTCTGCAATGGTTGTGCTGGCGGGCTTGGTCTTCGAGGTCTCTGGGTGACATAGACATGGGTTTTCTTTTGCCCCTGATAAAGAACCTTGTCATGGGAGGAGAGATCATACTGAAAAGGGTCTGAGGAGTTTCCAGTGGGGGTAAAGGAAGGGACCCAACTAGGGAGGGTCTTTGCACTTACAGGACAGGAGAATTTCAGCATACACTAGTCATAGGCATCAGCAGAGGTTTATTTAGGAAAGCAAGGAAAGCACATGGAGGGAGAATGCGGATTCTCTCAAGGGAGAGACACATCTTGGGGCTTGATGGCTCTTCTTTAAAGGAAACTTGGTGAGGGGTGGGTATGGGAAGGTATGTGAGGAACCTCCCTTCAGTGATCTGGTAATCTTCCTGATCCTTGCTGTGGTCTCCATTGTCTGATCAACAGATAAAGCTGGAAAGTCCCCTGTTAACAGGTTCCTCCAGGTATTGTATCACTTGCTTACACTCTTCCTTGAGGTAGCTAATTAACGGTGCAAAAGGCAGTTATCATAAGTGAGTAAATTTTGGGTTAGCTTTAAGATTTACACATTTCTCAGGAATTTGGGAGTGACAGGCCTGGGAGAGAGACAGGCTTAGGAAATGACAGGCGGGGGTGGGGGGAAAGTATGTGCAACGTCTGAATTAAAATGTTATTTCCGTCTTCTTCCTTTATGTACCTTTCTATTGATTTAAAAAATTTCTTCTATTGTACCTCAGGGTGCAGAGTATGGGGAAGCCAGGGTCTTGTTCTCAGCTCACACTTGCCTTCATTTGGCTGCTGGGGCATCTGTGCTGGACAGTTCATGAGAGAGACTTATTTTCCCCCTGTATAATATATATATTTCAGGCAAGATAATTTCTATGGGATCAAAGCAAGGTGGAAATCAGAAAATGTGACTGTATGTAGAAGCCCTCTATGTAGAAGTTTGGTAGAACCGGATTTAACTAATGGCCTTTTCCTTTTCTATTGAAGAATCATCTTATCCTGAAAATAGATGATTTGAAATAATTCATTACTTGTCATCAATTATTCGACGTAGTCTACTGAGAGACCCCTCCCATACACATGTAGTACAACTTGTTCCCCTCCAGCCACACAAATGAACAAACACAAAAACACCCAGGCACACAAACAGCAAAACAATGAGAGGGCTCTGGAGGTGACCAGGGGTGAGCACATTGCTTCCTCATCTATCTAATAAGCTTTGAGGCTTAAGCAAATATCTACTCCTTGTGAAGCCAGCCTTGCCACAACCTGAGTAAACAGGCTGCTCGGATGTTGATACTACCCTCCAGGCCCGGGGCTGCAGCAAGCACACCGTGTCTGATGGCCCAAGGGTGGGCTTTGCAAGGGCATCTGTCAGAGCCCAAGTCCAGTTGCGGGCTGGGGGGCAGGGGATGAGGCCGACACTGACCCGACCCCACCCGTTGGCCCTCTGGAACCCAAGGCCCCAGGCTTTGTTTCACAACCAGGGATGTTTTCTTAGCTTCCTGTTCTGCCTGCCTTTCACTCCCACCCCTATCCCCTGAAACCTGTGACATTCTCCTCATTCTTGGGTCCTCCCAGGACAGAAACCCTGCAAGAATCTGCCCAGACTTCCGCAGCTTGCGGGACTTCTCCCACTTCCCGTGCAGTGGAGCTTGATGGAAAGATTAAAAGCAGATTGCATGACAGGAGAATGACTAAACCATTTCTCATAAAGGACCACTTAAAAAAAAAAAAAAGATTGCTTTGCCTGAAATAATTTTTCAATAAAATGTATTTTGAATTTTAGCTTTAAATTTAATGTTGTCAAGCTGGGCATGGTGGTGCATGCTTGTAATTCCAGTTAAGAAGACGGGGATCCAGGTTCACGGCCAGCCTCAGCTACTTAGTGAGGCCCTCGGCAATTCAGTGAGAACCTGTTTCAAAATAAATAATAAAAAATTGGGCTGGGGGTATAGCTTGGAGGTAGAATGCCCCTGGGCTTAATCCCTAGTAACACACACACACACACACACACACACACACACACACACACACAAAAAAAAATCATGGTCTTTAGCAGGCACTTGGGATGGAAGGAGAAGGCAGTATCACTGTTAGTCTCTTCCTTTTGTAAACTCTGAGGCAATGGCAAGTTCTCTCTTGAGCATCATCTCATGTACCCTCACAGGTGATCGCTGAGTTGAGCAGACAGGATCATTATCTCCATTTCACAGGAACCTCGGATACTGTGACCTTGCTAAATGCCAAAATCAGTTAGATATGAATGTAGCCCCACATCCAGATTTTTTAATGCCACATCCGGTTGCAGGACCCTGCCTAAGTCCATGGTGAGAGAGGCTGCTTCTCTGATTGTTTCCTAAAATTCTTGGCACCCCAGAGAAGTCAAAGGCTGTTCCAGTTTGCAGTGTTACAGGCTATTCAGAGGGTGGGCTGGGCAGGAGAGCCTTAGGTTTGCCACACAGAGAGTGCCACGGTCCCCCTCCCCAGCGATCTTTGAAAAGGGAAGTGGAGTAGTCATTCCGACCTCTAGTTCTCAAGAGACTAAGCCAGGAACTTAAGTAATAAAAATGAATTATGTGATTTCATTATATTAGTCACTTCAAGGTAAGTAATTATAGTCATCTTCTTCCTTTGTGATCTTCTTAGCCTGGTGGTATTTCCTGACTCTGACATACTTTGGTGTGATTATATCTATCAGCTGGCACTATGACTAATTGTTTGAAACTATTCTGTCTGCTTGTTGTTCTTATTTGTGATGGCGAACTATCTCTATAAATCTCACCCCAAAGGCCAATTATTATTATTACTTTTATAGATGTAGCTTAACACACTGCTGGAACATAGTTAATGCCCAACAAATTGTAGTTATAATAATTAAAAATCTAGATTTGCCGAGGCACCTGCTGAGTGGGTGGTTTTTTGAAGCACCATAATTACATCATAACTTGGGAAATCTGTGAATGTTTTTCAAAAGCGGCTTCATCAGAAACCCAAGAAAAGGTAGTAAAAGCAATGGTTTTCCTTAGCATTTTTCATTTGTCCCTTTAATTCCTTTATTTTTTTGTGTGAAAAAGATGCACAATGACCTCCCCAAATTAACATTTGCTTCATAAATAACCATAACTTTGGAATCTTAATGTGAGAATACTTGACCAATAGAAGAGTCTTGATAGCTTTTCAATTTCCATCTGATATAGATAAAGCCCTTCCTGAAGGACATTCCATGCTGGAATGTCTACCTGCTCAAGCCTCACTCAAATGCCAAGACCAAAGACATCCCCAGAGTACTGACTCAGTTGGTCCTGAGCTGTCAGGACCAAACTTGGCATAAAATGAAACTCCCAATTCTGTTTGGTTTTGTTTTTCAGTGCTGGGATGGACCTCAGGGCCTTGTACATGCCGGACAAGCACTCTACCACTGAGCTACGCCCCAGCCCTCAAAGCATCCAATTCTTCCTCTTTTTTTGGGTGGGGGGAGGGTGTGTGAACAGACTGGGGATTGAACCCAGGGACATTCTACCTCCTAGTTCATCCTCTGCCCTTTTTTATTTTTTGTTTTGGAACAGGGTCTTGTTAAGTTGCTGAGGTGGCCTCAAACCTTCAATCCTCCTGTCTCAGCCTTTCAAGTACTAGTATTACAGGTGTGTGCCACTGCATCTGGCTGATGCATCCAATGCTTATGAGCAGGCATGGCATGCAGGTGGTCTTACATGCCCCCGAAGCTGTAGCCTGCCTAACTACCACTGTGTATGTCTAGTCTCTGATTTCAAGTCCATCCTCTTTATCCTGAAACTTCCCAGTGAACGAGGTCAGTGATGAAATATTTCTCAAAACAAATAAGAAAATAACTTTTATTGGTCTGAGTTCAAAACAGCTGACTTTCAATAATTTTTTTGTGTGTGTGCAGGTTTGGGGATGGAACCCAGGGGCATTTGATCTCTGAGCAACAACCCCTGCCCTATTTTTTATTCTTTATTTTGAAACAGGGTCTCACTAAGTTACGGAGGGCCTCACTAAGTAGCTGAGGCTGTCAGTGCACCACGATCCTCTGGTCTCAGCCTCCCAAATGCTGGGATTATAAGCGTGTGCCACCACGCCTGGCTGACTTTCAATAATTATAACATACTTATGTGTAAGCTTTAAGAAAGCACATTTTTATTATTGCCCCCTGTTTTGTGACAATGAAGTCTGAACCCAGGGACATTGTACCTTTGAGTTATGAACTACACCCTCTCAGCTCTATTTAATTTTTTATTTTGAACCAGGGTTTCACTAAGTTGCTGAGGGTCTTGTTAAGTTGTTGATAGAGTCCTTGAATCTGTGATCCTCCTCTCTCAGCCTCCCGAGTACTGGGATCACCAGCATGTGCCACCATGCCTGTTTATGTTTTTGCCCTTTAGTATACATTTTCCTTTCCATGGAATTAATTCTGAGGACTTGAAGTCATACAGTTGGCTTCCAACATGGGGGGGTGGTGGTAATCAGACCCATGTTAGTAATGATTCTGCATAATTTGAGCTTATTTAAGTTTTAGAGTCCCTATCTCTATGGTACCAGGTGTCTCTGCGCTTAAATAGTAAACTCACAATACAAATGCTAGCATGATGGTTGTAACCATGAAAAACACCATCACTTGAACTTCTTATGTGTGCTTAAAACTTTAAGCAGTGAAGCAGAATGTATACTGTGAGATTCATTACTGTAACAGAACAGTAGATAAGTACGAGTGTTTTTTTTTTTTCTTAAATTTATTATTATTATTTTTTTGCCTGGCTGGGCATGGTGGCACATGCTTGTAATCCCAACATTTAGGAGGCTGAGATAGGAGGATCGGTGTTCGCGGACAGCCTCAGCTACTTAGTGAGGCCCTTTGCAACTCAGTGAGACCCTGTTTCAAAATAAAGAATAAAAAAGTTGGGCTGGGAGTATATCTCAGAGATGGAATGCCCCTGGGTTCCATTCCAAGTACCACACACACACAAAATATTTTTTTGCCTGAATAAAGATCAGAATGCGTTAATGAATACACATCAGAATTTATTAATGCATTAATTTTCCTTTTATAACTTTAATGTATATTTTATTATTCACAGCCATGATTATACATAGGCAGATCAATAAGATAAGATTTGTGTTTCTTAATTAATTTTTCAGTATTGAGCATCGAACCCAGGGCTTTGTACCTGCCCTGTCAAGGGCTCTGACCACGAGCTATGCCCCCAGCCTCACTGTGTTTCTTTTTTTTTTTTTTTTTTGCAATTTTCATTAGGTTTATTTTATGATTAGTACTCAAATAACTTTTTTCTGTGAAGAGGAAGGTGTTAAAAAATAATTTACTCAAGGCGTCAAATGCTGTGACTGCAACACTGAGGCTGAGTTCATCATGCTTCCTGAACTTGGGGCTTTGGACTACAATTCATCCTTCCTCCAATGGATTCATCCCAGTGTAGAGGGGTGGGAGATATATCTCTTCCCATTGCTAGGCTCATAGCTGAGGCCCCTCATGTTAGTCAGCTTCCTGACACTGAAACAAAATGCCCAGGATAATCAATTTATAAAGAGAAAAGTTTGATTTGGGCTCATAGTTTTGGTGGTTCCAGTCCATGATGGGTGGTCCTGTAGTCTGGAACCCGTGGTGAGGTGGCACATCATGGCAGGAGCAAGTGCGAGAGCAAGACTGATCACCTTGTGACCAAGAAGGACACACACACACACACACACACACACACACACACACACACACGTGTAAAAGAAGAAGGGTCTGGGATCCCATTATCTCTTCAAAGACCCACTCCCAGTGATCAAAGGAACTCCCACTGGCTCTCCTCTTAAGTGTTCTATGACCTCCCAATGGTACCTCCCTGGGGAGGACATTTGTAACACATGTGCCTTTGGGGCCATTCAACATCCCAATTATAGCACCCCTATAACAAAAGACAGAATAACAAGATAAAAGCCTACAAATTTATTTAAGTTGTAAGGGACACGGGAGTACTCAGAATGGTTTATACAGTTTGAGTATGTCACTTTGATCTTTCATCTCATTAAAATATTCACAAGATTTCATCCAAAGCTCAGATATTATTTTAAATCCATTATGCAATGAGCAGAGAATTTTATAAAAAAGCACAGCTTGGTAATTAGTACAAAAAATATAGACCCAAAGAAGGAGGAAAACCTGTGCATTTTATGCTAAGTTTGATGAAGAGTAGATAATTGTGTAGAAGTAGAATTGGACAAAAAGTGTATTATGGAACAGTGATAAACCGGGGCGGGGGGTGGGGGCAGTTAATGTGGTCTATTTATTTAGATTTCTCTGTGTACCTGTATCTTCAGAGATAAAGATGCTCCTTTCTTCCAGGAATAGGTGGGCATCTCCAAATGAGAGTATCTCTCATTTGGAGAGAAATAAGCCTTCTCCCCTGGGCTTAGGGGAGAAGGGCAGGGGGAAAGGAGAGGGACCTTCCTGCTTCTGCTGTTTTCTCCAATGCCAAGTATTATATTTTGGGATAGTGTTTCCTAAACCCCATCACCATCACCTAAATTAGTTCTCTTATTCTTAGCTTATTTCTCTGCTGAGACATCAGCATGCCTGACACAGAACCTACTGGGGTTCCAACACTGGACAGAATCAATGACCACATCTTCCCGGCAGATCCTTGCTCACTCCAAGGCAGACATGTGGGGGATTGAACACTTTCATTAGTATAATGCGATGGTCAATGCTGGTCTCTCTCTTTCAGGTACACCAGGGAATAGTGATCATGGAGATGCTATTCTTGTCAATACATAAGAATGATTGGTGTTGGCAAAACGAATCGCTGCTGCATAGAACTCTGACCAGCTGTGACTATAGGGTCCTATTTGCTACTACTGATTTCGAGGACAACCTAGTTTAAGTGGGGCACAAGCGGCCCACTTTCAAGGTGGTTTAAAGAAACCATGTTCAACAGAAAAATATAACTAGTATCCACTTCATTTTAAACTTGTATCTAAAAGAGAGAAGGGAATATGTCCTTAATATGTGCCAAATTATCTTTAAAATCTTGTCTTCCCATTTCAGCCTCTGAGTGCTTCCCACAGGAGCCACCTGTCTCCAAGTCTCTCTTTCTTACACTCTTTACTCCTAACCAGAAAAGACTCTCAAGCCCCAACGAGCAAAAGCTCTTCCACATCTAGCAGGTCTGGTCCTTGTCTTTTCTTCCTGTTTCTGGCCTCTTCCATTCCTTCTGCTCTCCAGGTCTCTGCCCATGTTTTTGGCATGGATCGCAAAAGTACAGAGACCAGATGATCAAAGATGATCTCCTTTTTCTTTCCCTCCTCCTTCTCCTCCTCCTCTTCCTCCTCCTCCTCCTCTCCCTCCTCCTCCTCTTCCTCCTCCTCCTCCTCCTCTTCCTCCTCTTCCTCCTCTTCCTCTTCCTCTTCCTCCTCCTCCTCCTCCTCTTCCTCCTCCTCCTCCTCTTCCTCCTCCTCCTCTTCCTCCTCCTCCTCCTCTTCCTCCTCCTCTTCCTCCTCCTCCTCTTCCTCCTCTTCCTATTGCTTCTCTGGATTTCCCTATGCTGCAGTCTGGCTTCTAGATCCTGGGCTCAAGTGATCCTCCTGCATCAGTGTCCTGAATAGCTGGGACTATCGGTACACCACCACACTTGGCTAAAGACAATTTCTTTTTAAGCCTGGGTTTGGAGAGGTATGCTGTGAACATATAGGTTGATGACTTTTGTCTCATAAAGTTTCTTAGATGTGCTGTCCTGAGGATTACATCTGACTGTTATACCTTGATGTAGTGCTACAGAAACAATGTTGTTACACATGGTGGTGCACTCCTGAAATCCCAGTACTTGGAAGGCTGAGACAGAAAGGATCCCCGGTTCAAGGCCAACCTCAGCAAAGTAGAGGGACTCTCAGCAATCCAGCGAGACCCTGTTTCATTCTTATTATTTTTTTGCAGTACTGGGGATGGAACCCAGGGGCACTCCATCTCTGATCTATACCCCCAGCCCTATTTTTAATTCTTTATTTTGAAACAGGGTCTTACTGAGTTGCAAAGGGCCTCACTAAGTAGCTGAGGCTGTCCACAAACCTCAATCCTCCTGTCTCAGCCTCCCAAATGCAGGGATTACAAACATGCACTACCATGGCTGGCTCCTGTTTTTAAAAATTAAAAATAAAAAAATCTTAGAGGTGTAGGTCAGAGGTAGAATGTCCCTGGGTTCAATCCATACTACCAGGAGCAATAAACAAAATTAAAAAAAAAACCCAATATATATACTTTTTACCACTTGGTATTTCTAGTGTGCTGAAGGAATATCTTTGAATATAGCAATGATCAGAAGCCACTAAAGGGAGCAGGACATAATGGTGCACACTTATAATTCCAGCACTTGGAAGGCTAAGACAGAAGACTGCAAGTTCGAGGATAGTCCCAGCAACTTAGCAAGACTTGCGACAACCTGGTGAGACCCTGTTTCAAAATAGATAATAAAAAAGGCTGGGAGTGTAGCTCAGAGGTAGAATGCCCATAGGTGCAATTCCCCGTAACACACACACACACACACACACACACAACTGGAAGGTTTGATATTGGCAGACCAAGATGCCTTAAGTCTCTTGATTCAGGTCTAACTTGGCCCCAGGTAATTTCGACTTAATGGCCGCTCAGAGGCCCATGTAAGGTTGTCCTCTGGTCTCAGTCCAGTCGGTGGTGGTCACCTGTCCATGACCAGTGGCTTCATTGTTTGGTGGCGCAGTGTTGGCTGCTGAGCTGTGTCAAAGCTCCTTTCTATTCCTCTCCTGAATCCGAACTCAGGTACTGCACTGTGGTGGTGGTTCGGGGGAGACATTTGGAGAGTAAAGGACATTTTAAAATGTGAAATTACTCTGGGCTATTACTTGCTTTTGCCCCCAGGGAACCAGAAAAACAAGCCGAACCAGTGTCCAACTCCAAGAAGCGTGCGAAGCTGCATGTTAATGGCTCGGGCTGGGATAATAAGTTGCCCAGAGCAGGGCATTTCCAGGTTGCCGTGGCTTTGGAGGGAAAGTGGCATTTGCAGTCTCCTGCTTATTCTGAGCCATAGTACTTTTCAAACACACTTAGGAGATGGACAACTGCGCTTTCTGCAAGGCTAACCTTTCCCAAACGGTGTCTAGTGTCATGTCTGAAGACATTAACTCTGTGTGGCTGCGATGGCCTTTTGACCAGTGGACTTTCTCCCCCCCTCCCCCCTTTTCTCTGATTTCATGGCCGGGTTTACTAGCTGGCTTCCTGTTGCACATCTACCCTGTCAAATGTGGTTTCAGATGACTGGTGTTTTGTCTTGATCAAAGCTAATGAGGATTTTTAATGTTTGCTGTGTTTTCTGGTTACAAGTCAGTATGGGGAGTTTTTAGGAGATAATAGAAAACTGGCTGGATATACAGTGCTTTTCCTATTTGGAGTCCAGAAACTGAACTGTGGGGACTTCAGAAAGTCCCATTGAATGTAGGAAACATTAAAGGAATATGAATTAAAACATAAACTCCAAGGCAATGGATATAATTTACTCTAGTGCTGGTAGGTTCTTTCTGAAAGCAGAACATCATCTAGTAACTTCAATAAAAATCAAATATAAAAAGTAGAGTTGTGGTGTAGCTTGGAGGTAGAATGCCCTAGGGTTCAATCTCCAGTACCAGAAAAAAAAAAAAAATCAAATAAAATGCAGTCAATTTTCCAGTCATTTCGCCATTTTTATTTTCTCTGGAGTCAGTGACCTGCAAGCTCCTTTATGATCCCTGTGTTGAACGGACCCAGCCGCTCAGTCATGGGGCCCTCCTCCTCTCAGGAAAGTTTCCCAGGTCAATAACCTTTTATTTCTGACCTTTTAACCAGCTCTAGTGGGCCATGAAAAACCTGAATGCCATTTCTTTCAGGCTCCCGGGAAGCTCCAAATCTCTTACATCACATTCTCCAGGGGAGTTTTACTCCCATATATTCAGGTCATTGATCCCGCAGTAACAGCTCAAGCCTTCGCGCCAGTCAGTTCTCTAGGGAAGGAGAAGGGGCTGACCACTCCAAGGGGGATGTCACTAGACAACGCTAGCGCCGTTCAAAGCCAGGAAGCTCTCCTGTCTAGGGTCTGGGAGACTTGAAGAAGCACTATTAATCTGGATATGGATTGTTATCTATCTTGGTGGAAAAGTTTGAAAGACTAATCAATAAGGTAGGTTGCTGCTCACTCAGACACTTAATAAAATTCTCCTCCCTCCCTCCTTTTCTTCTAGATTGAACCTAGAGTCCCATGCATGCTAGGCAAGTCCTCTACCACTGAGCCACACCCCTGGCTCTATTTTATTTTTCTATTTTGAGACAGGATCTTGTTGAGTTTCCCAGGCATAGATAGGCATCACCATGCTCAATAATTTATTGGAATTTGTATCCACAGGTCCTTGGGGCAATGCCTAGGTCTTAAAGTAAGAAAGCAGGTGGTACCCATTTTCTTATGTGCTTCTGGTACCCATGTGTTTTGACTTTGAAGTAATTGGATAGATTTTGAATAATCTTCATGGGCAATGACAGTGGTTTGCTGGACATACTTGAATACAACTTGAAGCTGTAGCGAAAGCCTGACCTGCAAACAGTAAGAGTCCAGCCCAGACTGGGGGAAGTGGCCCACTGCTCTCTAGGGGACTTTGAAGGCTCACCCTAAGCAGGTGATCATTTCTACAGGACTTGACTAAGTACCAGTCGTGTCATCTTTTTTTTTTTTGTATGTGTGTGTTCTCAGGGACATTCAGCCTCTGAGCTAAAATGTTAATCTGATTTTATTTTTATTTTAAACAGGGTCTTGCCAAGTTGCTGAGGCTGGGCTTGAGCCTGTGATCTTTCTTAGTCCCCAAGTACTGGGATTACAAGCATGCACCAGCATGCCTGGCTCAGTCATATCAACTTTAGAGGATTAAGTAGTTCATTTCTGATTAGGAACGTTTCTTAAGCAATTCCTAAGACTTTGAGTAGCAGTCAACCGGTAAATACCTGGTTCCCAGCCGTGGCCCTGCCAGTGTTCAGCTTTATAAATCTTGAAATCGAATTTGCTTTCATAATGTCTGCATCTGTGCAATGGGAACACTAATTTCTTGCCTATTCTGTAAGTGGTAGTGACCACATATTAGATGTTGAAAGGTTTTGGAAACAATGAAAAACAATTATGCCCATCCTGTCTCTAGAATTTATTCAGACTTTTTGACAATGTCCCAGATAAAGAAGTTTTGGTATCATGCTACTTACCATATAAAAGATCTTTCTCTCACCCCTCTGCTCTTTTGGGCTGAGGGGGCATGGCAAAACTTAAATTTATATCTTTCAAACTTCCATGTAAACTTGATACAGAAGACCTCTTTATCATTTTATTTATCAAGAAGAGTTATCTTTAAAAATATGTGATTTTGCAGCTCAAATTGCTGAAAAATAAACGGATTGATATAAACTTGACAATTCAGCAGTTATTTCTGTGTTTATAGCTTCAATCATATTTTTATTGTGCTCCACAACAGGATATTGAATGAACAGTTTGAGTTTATGAAAACCGTGTGTGACTTGTTCATCTTCCCTACTGCACGGCGGCCGCCCCGCTGGGAGAGGTGACTCTCGCTGCTTGCTTCTATTTTATAAATGTCAGAAACCTGGAAAATTCTTCAGTGAAGGCACTGTTGGTGGGAGAGCTGTGATTTGGCTTGATTCATGGCTGGGCTTGGAAGATTAATCTTTGCCTGCGTGGTAGGATGTCTCGAATCTAGTCAACGATTCATGGCTCTCAACAAGTGATGAGTTACCATTAATTTGACCAGACTGTTAAACCTGATTTCATTAAAATATGGCACCTTTTGATTCCCTTAAACCTTTGCCTCAGGCTTTTGGTCAGTGTTAGACAAAATGGTCTCTTCATTGTTGAAGTGACTGGTAAATGTCCAGAGAATTCTCTGGTCGCCGATTACATTTTGACGAGACATATTGTTTTCATTTAATTGAGATGATACTACTTCCCCACCAAGTTCTCTAGTGATTTCTTTAAAAATAAACCCATATTTAAATATGCCAGTAATACATGAGAGAGTCTTGTAAACTATTCAAATAATGCAGGAAAATGGTGGCTCCCCTTTCTTCTTCCTTCTTCTCTTGCATTTAGATACATATATGTATATATAGTAGGTACATATAGAAAAGTTGTGGGTTTTTTTTTTTTTTGGCATGTGAGTATACATCTTTTAACATAAATGGGGGTAAATTTGCTTGGTAACTTGCTTTCTGCCCCTGAATATATCTTAGAGACTTTCCAAGTCATTACATGAGGATCTATATCATTTTTTTAAACTACTAAATGGTATTTTAAAATACAGATATAAGCTGAACATGGTGGCATATATCTGTAATACCAGTACTTAGGAGGCCGAGACCAGAGGATTGCAGATTCATGGACAGCCTCAGGAATATAATGAGTTGCTCAGCAACTTAGAGAGATCCTGTTTCAAAATAAAATAAAAAATAAAAACTAGGGCTGGGGGTATAGATCAGAAGTAGAATGACTCTGGGTTTAATCTTTTGTACTGCAAAAAATTATAATTATATACTTTATATACATATACATATATACATATATAATATATATGTATAGTTGTTTATCATAGTTTACTTAGACTTCTAATTTGTTATCATTAGAACAGCACCACAGCGAATATCCTATATATTTATACATGCTAAATTTGTAAGCAGAATTTTTGAATAGAAGGATGTGAAGTTTTATTTTTATTTTTAAATTTAAATTAATTTTAACTGATAAACAAAAACATAAACATTATACATTTTTAAGGGATACCATGTAATGGAGAGTTTTATTTTATGGAACCAAGGGAAAAGTAGTAATAAGTTACATGTTGGCCAAGGTTGTTTGTGATAAAAAGATTTTTGTTTCTGTTTCTGTTTTCATAATCATTTCCTCCTGAGTTCCCCTTTGGGGCTCTGCTTGTCCTCATCTGCAGCTGAAGAACATGTTATTACTCAAAATAATTTTATCCCAGGAGCACATGGTTTACAGGGTCTTGGACACTAAGCAGTAAAGATACCAAACAACGCATGGAGACACCCGGACAAATAGTTCCTTTGGAAGGAAAGCTCCTTTGAATAGAATTGCTTCAGACTTGGAGAACGCCCCACTCTGCTCTGCCTGTTCTGAGTTAGCAGAGCTGGCTGAGGCCAGGCAATGGTGGAAGGAGATCACTAACCTTTCTCAGGATCTAATGGGGCCTCAGGGATGCAGGGAAGGGTTACACTTCTGGATCCCAGGAGGATGGAGGCCCTCCTCAGAGGACAGTGTTCCGTGGCCTCTGTGTCATAGGAGAAGGCACGCAAGTCTGAGGACCAGCCAAGTGGGCTCGTGTTTCAGGCTTTTCTCCAGGAGAAAAGGAACATGGGCTGTGGTAGCCTTCTCTCTTTCCAATTATGTTTACTCTCTGTGTGTGTGTGTGTGTGTGTGTGTGCGCACGCACGCGCGCGTGTGTAGGTATGTATATTACTAGAGATTGAACCTAGTAGTGCTCTACCTCTGAGCTATACTTCCAGTACATTTTATTTCTTATTTTCAAACAGGGTCTCACTAGGTTGCTATGTCAGTTGCTGAGACTAGTCTTCAACCTTTGATCCTCCTGTCTCAGCCTCTCAACTACTGAGATTACAGGCATATGTCACTATTTTTACCTTTGATAAAAAATTTTCTCACCATGTATAGGGTCAGTAGGACCCATCTTTTATATCTATTTATTTATTAATTTTTTTAGAAAAACCAATTTTTATTAATTGACAATGCACTTTATATATATAGATCTCAAAGATACTGTTTGCATTTTAAAATACAACTCAACAGCTAAATTATAAAAAATAACATCACCAACTATTTGGCACCTTATGTACTATTTAACGTACTTTACACACTTTTTCATTTAATACTCATGATACCCATGTGAAGTAGATGTGTTTATTACTGTCTTTTTAAAATAAAGTAACATAGATAATATATGGCCAGTTTACCTAGGCCCTCCACAGATCATATGGAGTAGATCCAAGTCTACCAACTTTCATAATCCTTCTATCTTAATATTAACTCATTTTATGTGCATTACCAAAGTATTATTCTATATTTTTAGTTTAATTTAATGTTTTATTTTATTTGTTACCAGGAATTGAACCCAGGGAAATTCTACTACTGAGCTGTACCTCCAGACCTATTTATTTATTGATTGATTGATTGTAGTACTGGGGATTGAATCCAGAGGCATTCTACCCACCCAGGCCCCTTAAAAAATGATATATAAGCAGGTGTGGTGATGCATGCTTGTAATCCCAGCATTTGGGGGGCTGAGTCAGGAGGATTATGGTTCTGGGAGAGCCTCAGCTACTTAGTGAGGCCCTTTGCAACTCAGTGAGACCTTGCTTCAAAATAAAGAATAAAAATAGGGCTGGGGGTATAACTCAGAGGTAGAATACCCCTGGGTTCCATTTCTGGTACCACAAAAAAAAATTATGCGTGCGCACACACACACACACACACACACACACACACACACACACACACACACATTTGCTCTGAAACAGGGTCATTAAGTTGCTGAGATTCTTGCTAAGTTGCTGAGGCAACTTGAATCTGAGATCCTCCTGTCTTAGCCTCCTCAGTACTGAGATTACAGGTGTGCACCACCATGCCTGGCTATTTTTTTCATTTTGAAACAGTTAAGTGGCTGAGGCTGAACTCAAACCTGCAATTTTCCTCAGACTAACAAGTACTGGGATTATATAGCATGGCAGGCCCTGCCCCCTTATTTTTGGTGATACCAGGGATTGAATTCAGGGGCATTCTACCTCTCAGCTACATCCTCAGCTCTATTTTATTTTTTATTTTGAAACTGTTTCTCATTAAGTTATTGAAGATCTCTCTAAATTTCTGATGATTGTCTCAAATGTGTGATCCTCTTGTCTCAGCCTCTCAAGTACTGGGATTTCAGACATGTGCCACCACACCTGACTAGGATTCATCTCTTTAAATAGAGGGGTCATTGCATAATGGAAAAATCCCAAACAACCTGAAAGTGTGTAAGATGAAATGGTAAATTTAAGACAGTAGATGATAAAAATAATTATATTAGCTTACATTTATTGAATGAATGTGCTAGGCTGGGCATTGTGTATTGTCTTATAGCTCATTTAAGCCTCCTGGAAACTTTATTAGTGTATTTCATGGGTAGAAAAACCTATGCTCAGAGGGAATATTTAGCCAGATCAAGGGGACACAGCTGGTAAGAGGTAGAGTTTGTTTTGCATCTAGAGCATGTGCCCTGTTATGGTTTATATTTAAAATGTCCCGCCAAGCTTATGTGTTAAGCAGTGTGGCCAGGTGTGGGGCAGGGCCTGGCTGGAGGTGGGTCCCTGAGGGTCATGGCTCTGGGGACTGTATCTCTTCTCTCTCCCCTCCTTCCCTCTTTCTGTCTCTCACTGCCTGGGATCCTGCTGAACAGGAACCAAACCCTTTGAAATCTCTGAACTGTAAGCTAAATAAATCTTTTTTCCTCTAAGTTGTGATTGTCAGGTATTTTGGTTACATCTGCAAAAATGCTGACTACTATGAGCCCTTAACCATTCTCATGATTATAGTTTCCTATGTTCTTGCCTCACTTGGTGTTCTGAGGTAGTATTTTTTTTCCTACATAAATTGATTGTCTGCCTAAATCTCTGACTCTTCTCAGCGTAATGATCTGGCTGTACCTGAAGGTCTCCATGCTATAAATGCAAGGTAAGGAGAACCCAATTCTGGTCCATGTAGCAGATGAATTCCTTTAGAGGAGAAAGGTAATTTGCCAAGATGTAGTATCTTGATAAAAGTCTTCCTCAAGTCCAACTTTCTTGGCAACAATTTTCCTTACCAAATAAGCTTCTGCTATTATTCTGATTTTCCTGCTGGGGAAGAGAAGGCTGTATGAGGTGGACATAAGAAGTCCAGTCATCTTGGTCATTATACTTATCCTAAAGCAATAGAGTTTTGGCTGGCTGGCTGATCTCTTGTGATCTTGGTCAATGGGATGTGGAGAACAGTCCAAGTAAGGAGAGAAGGAAGGCAGGGTCATAGAGGAGCGTGCTTTTCCCCTTGGACTGAAATAGGACCATGGGTTGCTGGAGACTTTCTGCTTTTGAAGAAAGACCTAGTTGTGGATAGGCCTGGAGGCTGCCCTATTTCTTTGGGAGAGGTTGGCCACTGTGGTTCTATAGAATGGACGTGAAGAGTGCTTCTGCATTCATCCATCAGCATGTGCTTTTGTTTCATGTATATCCTAACTTACTTCCATACCTTTCCACCCAATCTGTGGCTCCTACGAGAATAGCTGCTTGCTATCCTCAGAGGACCTGAATAATCACATGTGAAGGTAAGATTTCTGTAGGGCTCCTGCTTCTGAGGATGCCACATAAGATGTGGCGTCTGTGAGTGACTGATGACTATGGTCCTTTTAAGGGCCCCAGCATCCACTGTTCATTCATAAAAACTTACTTTTCTGCCAGTTTCTTGCCAGGACCAATACAAATCACAGTGTCAGTTTCTTGACTAAAATAACATTTTTTTTTTCTTCTGTGAAAAGAGGGTTTCAGATGGAGTCTGTCAGCCCCTTCCTGTGCCCCTGGAGAGGTAGAATTGCTAAGTGGCCTCCAACTCTGCAGGGAGTGATAATTACTCCTCTGCCTTGCCCCTGCCCCTCCTGGATTCTGCTCTTCACTGCATCCAGGACTGAGTGGAGAAGAGATCCATGCTGGCAGCACCTGGGGGCACACTCCCCAGAACTGCACAGAAGCTTTGAACCTCGGGGAAGCTGTACCTATTGGAAAAGGCCAGAGCCTCGGTCAGGTGCTTAGACTTCAAATTCATATCCTTACATCGTATCAACACATGCACACACACACACAAACATGTTCACATACATGTGTGTGAACACACGCCTGCAGATGTACACACGCAAACACTCCTCTCTAAGGAGGACTCATTTGTCCTGGCATTATGTTAAACAAAGCCATGCCTTTGTTTACTTTCTGCTCCTTAGGTAAAGCCATAGAAGCCTGACTTTTTTTTAGGCGCAAAGAACTTAATCAGGCTGGGATTTATCTTCTTTGTGCCATCAGGTAGTGTGAGATCTTGCAAGCAGATGCCACTGTCAAGTTTACTTTTACAAACAAAATAAAACAAAACAACATAACCCAAACCCTCCAGTCAAATCAAACAAACAAATGAACATGCTTTTTCAGTACAAGTAGGCAACTTGCTGATTCAATTCAATTCCTTTTCCCCACCCTGACCCCCATTTATCATAAGTTTTATGACAAGCCCCCAAAGGGGAACAGGACCATGTTTAATCTTTCAGTTGACCATTTCTTTGTGATTCCTGCAAGCCTTAACAATTTCCCATTATGTCACCCATACCAAGATAAATGGAGGTGAACAACAAGCCTCAGGGTTGGAGCGGGGAGGTGTGAGGGAGTGGGAGGGGCGAATGCTGGGATTAAGGATGCGACCTGCAGACTAGCCAAGGGCCGGGCTCCAACTTCCCAGCCAGTCACCATGATTTACAATCCCGATCCCACTCCTTGCGTCTCATATCCCCAAGACACAAAGAATGGAAGGAATGAAAATGTCATTTATATCTCCCTTCAGTGACTTATATTGGTTTTTAAGGAGGTTCTCTTAGACATCAGAGCAAGTCGCCCTTGACAGATGACTTTGCTACTGTATTTGATTTCAAGTTCCAACCAAGGAGTGCCAAGCAAAATCTGTTATGTTTTAAATTGTCATATAATTTCTGCGCCCTTCCCTCTGCTCCACCGCATACCCAACCAACAAATAAGTCATGCCAAAGTCTTTTCACCACACACTTTGAAAATGAAACAAGCACAAGGGACATTTTTCAAGTCGAAATCTGGGCCCATTGCTTACAAAGAACTTTTCCAGGTAACGGTCAATTTTTCTTGACAAATCTCAAAGTCTGGCCCATTTGGGAGGATGTTCCAAGTGATTTGAAGTGGCTGCAGAGACTCCTTTTGTACCTGATATAGACAAATGACCTATACTCACACGAGGGGCTTTCCAAACAGTCTGGTCCCCACTGTGTGGATTGAATCATCAAGCATGAAGCTGCCTCCACTGATGGTCCAGGTCCAGGTTGATGCAGCTTCAGGAAGGGCCTTTTGACCCCAAGTGACAGAAGGGAAAAGAAAGAAAAATCTTAAAAATCAGATTTAGTTTTTCCTCTCTTAAATTTTATGCAGTAATCAATTCAAAGAAGGTATTGTTTTAGGAATAAATATTCTCATGGCTAGCACACAGAAAATTATTAAGACTTTGTTTAGGCTGGGTGTGGTGGCGCACACTTGTAATCCCAGTACTTGGGAGGCTGAGACAGGAGGATCACAGGTTCGCGGCCAGCCTCAGCTACTTAGCTACTTAGCTCTCTGCAACTTAGTGAGACAGACCCTATTTCAAAACAGAAAAAAATAAAAAAATAGGGCTAAGTGTGTAGCTCAGAGGTAGAATGATCCTGAGTTCAATCCCCAGTAAAACACACACACACACACACACACACACACACACACACATACACAGTCATTTTTTTCACTCTCTTCCTTTTTCTTTTCTCTTTACTCTTCCATTTCTTTCCTTCCCTCCCTTCATCCCTCCTTTTTTCCTTTTGCACGCTCTCTCTCCCCTTTCTCTATCTCTCTTCTTGGACATAGGGAAGTTCTGGGTGCACAGATGGGGCTAAGATAACGCTTTTTGTGTGTATGATTTATGAGGGATGGAACCCAGTGGGGAGGCGGATTATCTCTGAGCTACACTCCCAGCCCTATTTTATTTTGAAATAGGGTCTCACTAAATTATGGCGTGCTGGCCTCAAACCTGTGATCCTCCTGTCTCAGCCTCCCTAGTACTGATTTTTTTTTTACAGGTGTGCCTTCTCTGCCCGGTTTAAGAATACGTTTTGATTTTTAATTTGATTGGTGAAAACTCCTGAGCAGACATTTCACAGCGGCAGCAGCAGGAGGCTCTGAAGGGGGCTGTCCTGCGCTGTTCTGCAGAAGAAGGAGAAAACGAAGGGTGGGAAGAAAATCCCAGAAAAACAATTTCAGGCTCTTCCTGGGAAAGGACACAGAGGGAGCTGAGAAGTGAGACATTTAAGACAGATGTCAGGAGCCAGAGTCCTGAGCAGAGAAACCTATACATCTCAAACAGGGGAAGTTTTCTAGGGATACTGTGGATGTGAATTCCATTTGGAACCTAGAATTTGGAACCAGATTTCAGCTTTGGCCATAAGAGTGCATCATTACCCATGGTGTCTTGTGCCTGAGTATGACAATCGTAGAATTTTTAAAATTCTCCTGAACTAGTCAGTTAGTTGACACCTGGCAGGCCAGGGGCATATGCAATTAGAAGTAAGAAAAAATGTTGATGCAACTTATATTTTTATGGAATAAGAGAGTGTGACCACCTCATCCCTAGCTTCCCTTTCCTCTTTTGGAGGCAAGGAGCGCCACATTTAATGCTTAAAACACACAAAGAGCATGGAGTAACAATAACATATTTAGACTGGTTTCCTGGCCTCCAGGAAGGGGATTTCTGGGTGTGAAAGCTGACTTTTCTGGGGTCTTTGAAAAAAGAAGGAAATACCTGTGTGTTATTTTAAAACTCTTTATTGTGGAAAACTTTACACACACACACACACACACACACACACACACACACACACACACACACACCCCATAGTATACTGAGCCCCATTCCTCCACCAGCCAGCATCAGCAATTATCCACACAAGGAGATGATGCTTTGATTCCTCCCCACCCCCTCACCACCCTCAACCGGACTGTTTTGACGCACACCACAGACATCCTGTTATATTGTCTGTAAATACTTCAGCTATGACTCTCTCTCTCTGTTTCCCCATCAGATACACCCCCAATATATGTTCACACCTAAAAATTCCTAACTAGGATTCTATAAAGTCATTCATATTCCACAGATTCCTTGAACTGACAGGCGTGGGGGCTACCTGGCGGGTCACTGGGCCCCTGTCACTGCTATAATTAGGCCTATAACCTTTGCTGATCCAGACGCAGCAACTAATGAAAATTCAGAGCAAAAGACAAAAAAAAAAAAAAAAAAGCCTCAATTTAGCAATTCCCTCTGGCATCTTCTTTTTCTCCTCTTACCCCAGGGCCAATTACCATTCTGCAATTCCCCCAAACCATCCTCGGTAGGCCTGGAGTGTCTAATCACTTAGAAGCATGGCCCCTGTGGATAGATAGCATCGTTGTGTTTCAGAGAGAGTCTGTTTCGATTTCTAAATTTGTCACTTGGGTTTGATCCACCTCACCCTGGAATATTTTCAGGTTGCATCATAATTATGGTGTGGCGTCAGTCACGAAGACTGGGGAGAGTGCTCATGTTTCTTAGGCTGAGGGAAGAGGCGAGTGAGGACAAGGAAACCTTTGTGCTGGTGTAGAATCTTTCCAGCACTAGGAAAAGAAGATGGCCAGGAGGGACCCCTGAGTCAGAACTCCCTGCAGCATTTTTGACAGAAGTCAGCTCTGTTTATGGCTGGGGCCAATGTCTTTTACTTCCAGTCTTGCCAAGAGATGTGGTTTCCTAGGACTATTATTTGGAGGGCCACACTGGGCACCGATCTACAATTAACCTAAACCTCTCCAGACCATTGTTTAGACTTCATTTGTTTGTTTTCTCTATTTTTGTGTGTGTGTGTGTATGTGTGTGTGTGTGTGTGCACGCGCTATTAGGGATTGGACTCAAGGGGCTACACCTCAGACATTTATTTATTTATTTACTTACTTATTTTGGAGTCCTGGGGCTGGAACCCAGGGACATTCTATCTCTGAGCTACACCCCAGGCTTATTTATTCTTTATTTTGAAACAGGATCTCACTAAGTTGTGGAGGGCCTCACTAAGTAGCAGAGGCTGTCCTTGAACCATGATTCTCCTGTCTGAGCCTCCCAAATGCTGGGATTATAAGCATGTGTTAACACACTCGGCTATTATTTTTTTTTATTTTGGAATAGGGTCTCACTAAGTTGTGAAGGGCCTCGTTAAATTGCTGAGGCTGACCACAAAACTGCGGTACTCCTGTCTCAGCCTCCCAAGTACTAGGATTACAAGCGTGTGCCACATGCCTAACTTTGTGTTCTCTAATTTTTAGAGGCACTAAAATCTAACAGCAATAATCTCTGTGGCAGAGGTCCCATAATTGCTGTCTGTTTTAAAATATTAATTTGAAGCAGGGCATGGTGGAACATGCTTGTAATCCCGGCATTTGGGAGGCTGAGACAGGAGGATCACAGTTTCCGGACAGCCTTAGCTGCTTAGTGAGGCCCTTTGCAACTCAGTGAGACCCTGTTTCAAAATAAAGAATAGAAATTTAGCCGGGCATGGTGGCGCACACTTGTAATTCCCACATTTGGGAGGCGGAGACAGGAGGATTGCGCAGGTTCAAAGCTAGCCACGCTGGCTTAAGAGACCCTGTTTCCCAAATAAAAAACAATATAAAATAGGTCTGGGAGTGTAGCCCAGAGGCAGAAGGGCTTCCAGGAACCCCAATACCACCAAAAAAATAATTATGGCTGAGAGTACAGTTCGGAGGTAGAATGCCCCTGGGTTTCATCCCCAGCACTGCAAATAATAAATAAAAATAATAGAGGACTTCCGGGAAGATGGCGACCGAGAAAAGCGGGGCTTAAGAGCCCCGCTAACAACCAATCTCCATTACCACAAAATCAGCACCTTTCATAGCCAGAAAACACCATCACCAGAAACAAAAAAAAATCACCAGGCTCCAGAGAGAAAGTGGACTGAGAACAGAGCTCAGAGCCACAGAGGAGATAACCGGCCTCACGCCCGAGAACGCGGCAGAGGCTCCATACTGCCGGCGGCAGCGGCAAATTCACCGGACAGCTACAGCAAGCGGAGGTGAGCTGCTGCAGAAGAGCCAGGCGGGATTTCTTGCTGCAGGTAAAATCTAAAGCTCCCAGTGGCTGAGCTCAGCACACACCGCAGGGATTCAGAGTGGAAATCAAAACCAAGAAGAAATAAGCCAGCCTCACGGCCGAGGGCATGGCAGCGGCACCATATCGCCACCGGCGGCAGCAGCAGAGAATTCACCGAATCCAGTACAGCTACATCTGCGTACTCAAGAACAGTGAGTCAAATTGCGGGCCACAGAGGAGAAATCCCAGTACTGTACTCCCTGGGACTTGACCCAGTGGGGGAGGGGCGGTGGCAGAGATATCACACCATAGGAGAACGTGCAACCTGGCACCCCCCACAGTCTAAAGCAGCCTCTATCGACTCTCTGGGTCGGAGACTCTGTGATAAAACCCAGTAAAGGAGTAGTGGGGTCAGAGATACTACTGACTCGAGATCCAGAACACCTTAAGTGAAGTCATAGTGACCCAAGGGAAGAACCCAGAAGGCACAAACATCCGAAATCATGGGAAAGAGGAATAATACTGGAGCAATAAATGCCCACAACCCCACAACATCAGAACCCGATAAAACAGAAAACCAGAGATTTCTAGAAGATCAAATCAGGAAAATAGCTGTAGAAATAATAGAGGTGCTTCTAAAAGAACTGAGAGAGAGCCAAAAAGAGATAAAGGATGCAATTAATGAAGTAAAGGCCTCAATTCAAAGCACAAACAACCGATTAGACCACATGGAGAACAGAATCTCACTCTTAGAAGATGATCATTCCAAAAATGAACGCATAGTTTCTAATCTAGGAAAAAATATCCGACAGCAGGAATCTGATATTGAAGAAATATGGGCCCATTTTAAGAGAGCTAACCTAAGAATAATTGGAATAGAGGAGGGAAAAGAAAGTGAAACCAAAGGGATCAACAATCTCTTCAAGGAAGTAATAGCAGAAAATTTTCCAAACATAGAGCAAGAGGTTGATACACAGGTCCAGGAAAGTTATAGAACTCCCTTTAGACAGGATCGGAGAAGAGGATCCCCACGCCACATAATTGTCAAAATGACCAATGTGGAAGCCAAGCAGAGAATCTTAAAGGCAACAAAAACAAAGGGCCAAGTGACATTCAGAGGCAAGCCAATTAGAATCACTCCAGACTTCCCAAACCAAGTCATGAGAGCCAGAAGGGCTTGGAGTAACATATTCCAAACTCTGAAAGAAAACAACTTCCAGCCAAAAATTTCCTACCCAGCAAAACTTTCTATCAAATTAGATGGAGAAATAAGAAGCTTCCATGACAAACAGAAACTGAAGGAATTTTTGTCTTCAAAACCAGCACTAGAGAAAATACTCAAAGAGATTAACTACAAAGAAGAAATAGGTAACACACACCAGAACCAGAGAAACAAGAGTTTCCATCCAACAGTCAACTAAGATTGGTTATCTGTGGAGATTCATTACTTATGTTAGTCTTTTACCTATCTCTAAATGGTATTGTTTGCCTTTATTGTTGTTAATTTTTTAGGATTTCTAGTTGGAATATTAATATACCTTCAGATATAGCATTTGGAAATATTTTATCCCATTCTTTTAGTAACTGTTAACTCTGTTTACATTGTCTTTGGATATACAATATTTTTTTTTATTTTTTAGGGAGTTTGTATACTCTTCTGTTGCCTGTGCCATTGAAATCATATCCAAGAAATCACTGCCAATTTCAGTGTTGTGAGGTTTTATGACCCAGATTTTCTCCTAAAAGTTTATAGTCTTAAAATTTATATTTAGGTCTTTTATCTATTTTGAGTTAATATTTGTATGTGGGATTAGGTAAGGGTCCAACTTTATTCTTTTCCATGTAATTATTATTTTTCAACAATATTTAGTTAAAAGATTATTATTTCTACCACCAAATGTTAGTGGAAACCTTGTCAAAAATAACTTGACAATATAGGGAAGAATTTATCTCTAGGCTTGTATGTAACTCCAATGGTTTATATATCTGCCTTTAGAACAGTACTACACTGTTTCAATTATTGTAGCTTTATATGGTTTGAAATCAGAAAGTATATATCTTCTAGCTTTGTTCTTTTTCAAGATCGTTTTGGGTATCTAGAGTCCATATTCCATATTAGGATAGAGTTTTTTTCTGAAAAATAAATATATAAATATATGATAGTTTCACCTAAAAAAAAATAGAAAAAAATATTCTCTGGTAAAAAAGAAAGTAAAAAAGAAATATTGAAATATTATCTTTAAGTCATCAAAAGCTTGGTATCAGACAAATGAAACTGTTATGTGAGATTATCATTTTTAATTTTGGATAAATTGCTATAATACTAGATGTCAACCACTAAGCCAAGCATGGGAGGGAGGGATGGGAAGAGAATTTGGTGGGGATCGGGTGGGGGCTGACTGGGCTATGTGTGCATGTATGTCTACAAAAGTTTGTATCCCACTATGATGTATGAATACAGTGCACCAATAAAAAAAAAATGTGGTATTTAAAAAAAAATAATAATAATTTGAAATAAGGCTCTCAAATCTCTCTCCTTCTACATTCAGAGTTATATGGCTTGATTGGGGTTTATCTATCCTCCCTAATCTGTTAGGAAAATGATCATGCAATTATATTTCTGCTGCAGTGGTTCAACTCTGTGCTGTCAGGGAGAGAGCAGGGCAGCGGCAGAGTGCCCTTGTGTCCCTGTGCTGGGCCCAGGCATGCTGCTCAGTGCTCCCCAGCTCATCCAGCCTTCTCAGGGACCATCTGGCAGGGTGGCCTTTGCTCCTCTGCCTTTAACATCAGGGTGGACTGATTTGGGTTGGTTTTTCTGTTTGCAAATCAATTTGGCAGAATTTATGACTTCCTCCTGCTAAACACAAGGTTTGCAATTTGGAGTGTGGAATCAAGGGGGGAGAAAGTAAGATACAAAGTTTTGTCTTTAAGGAAGTTAGAATCTCTTGGTGATAATGAGACCTCTCCACAGATGACCTGATTCATCCAGCACAACGTCCTGCTGCTCTTACCTCTCAAAGCACCATTAGAACCTGCCCACATTTCTCCACAGCCATCACCTTCTCTGGCCCAAGCCACTTCACCTCCACCTGGATGCTTGCAACCTCTGTGTGGTCTCCGCGCAATCCTCCTTGCCTTCTAGAGCCCCACATACTGTACAGAGCAGACAAAGCCACTCAAAATGGGAATAGTGATGTCACTCCCAGGCTTAGAGGCTAAAGATTCTTATGGGACATTCAAAGCCCTAGTTCCATCTTTTGTTCATCTCTTTTTTTTCTTCTTTTTTTTTGGTGGTACTGGTGTGGAACCCAGGGGCTTTCTACCTCCGGGCTATACTCCCAGACCTATTTTATACTTTATTTGGAAACAGGGTCTCACTAAGTTGCTGAGAGCCTCACTAAGTTGCTGAGGCTGGCTTTGAACCTGCGCAATCCGCCTGTCTCAGCCTCCCAAGCGCAGGGATTACAAGCATGCGCCACCACGCCCGGCTTTTTGTTCATCTCTAACACAGCCAGTCACCATGTGCTGCAGTTGCTAAGCCATCTTCCAGCATCTCTCCCTTCCTTGAGAAGGTGGGCTGCATTTCCCCTTTCTTCTTTCTGCCTTCATTATAGATTTGATGATTCAGCAGCCACCTTGAGTTTGAGCAAAAAAGGAAGTAGCCCAAAGGTAAAATGAGCTTTGATCCCTGATGATTGTAGAACCACCAGATCATTCTGGTCTTCTTCTCTCTTGTTTTTTTTTTTTTTTTTTTTTTTTTTTTGTAGAAGAGCAAGTTGCCTTTATCTTGTCTGAACATCTTTTTTTTTTTTTTTTTTGGTGGTACTGGGAATGGAACCCTTCTACCTCTGGGCTACACTCCCAGACTTATTTTTTTATTTGAAAACAGGGTCTCTTAAGCCAGCACGACTGGCTTCAAACCTACAGGATCCTCCTGTCTCTGCCTCCCAAGCGCGGGGATTACAAGAGTGCGCCACCACACCCGGCTGAACATCTCATTTTGACATACAGCTAACCTTAAACTTAATCACCATGAGAGGCAAGCCCTTATTTTCTGTGGACTAGTTATTTAAGCAAACATATATTGTGTGCCTATTACATTGAAGGCACTGAAAATATAAAAATGAAAGGAGAGATTCTTTTTTTTTAAATTTATTTTTTATTGGTGCAATGTATTCATACATCATAGTGGTATAAAGAAAATACTTTTGTAGACATACATGCACATCTCGCCCAGTTAGCCCCTACCACGATCCCCACCCCATTCCCTCCCCATCCCTCCTTCCCACGCTTGGCTTACTGGTTGACATCTAGTATTATAGCAATTTATACAATATTAACATTGATAATTTCACATAACAGTTTCATTTGTCTGGTACCAAACTTTTGATGACTTAAAGATAACATTTCAATATTTCTTTTTGCTTTCTTTCTTACCAGAGAATATTTTTTTCTTTTTCTTTTTTTTTTGGTGAAACTATCATACATTTATTTATTTATTTTTCAGAAAAAATCTATCCTGATATGGAATATGGGCTCTAGATACCCAAAACAGTCTCAAAGAAGAACAAAGCTAGAAGATGTATATTTTCTGATTTCAAACCATATAAAGCTACAATAATTGAAACAGTGTAGTACTGTTCTAAAGGCAGATATATAAACCATTGGAGCTAAATAAAAGCCTAGAGATAAATTCTTCCATACATTGTCAAGTTATTTTTGACAAGGTTTCCATGAACTTTTGGTGGAGGAAATACTAGTCTTTTAACTAAATATTGTTGAAAAATAATAATAAATGAAAAAGAATAAAATTGGACCCTTACCTAACACATATACAAATATTAACTCAAAATAGATAAAAGACCTAAATATAAATCTTAATACTATAAGCTTTTAGAAGAAAATCTGGGTCATAAAACCTCACAACATTGAAATTGGAAGTGATTTCTTGGATATGATTTCAATGGCACAGGCAACAAAAGAGTAAATAAACTCCCTAACAAATAAGAAAAATATTGTATATCCAAAGACAATGTAAACAGAGTTAAAAGTTACTGATTCTCTTCCAAGAGTTCCTCCTATGACCCATTTCTCCCTAACGAAAAGAGAGATTCTTGCTCTTGAAACTCTTGCTTTCTACAGGGAAGAGCAAAGGCTGAGCAGCCATGGCAGGGCCGTGCGTGATGGTTGGTCGCTTCCTCTTTGGTGAGCAGGTGACTCACACTTCATAGAATTCTTTTTAGAAAAATTATCTTTGTAAAGAATTCAATACCTTAATGACTTTTAGAGATGAGACTTTGCCAGGTTCTTGGCTATGGTACCTGGCTGAGTATTAGTTGCACCATCTATGACTGGGCTAATTGTATGTTCTGAAGCCATGTGGAAATTCATTCAACATCAACTCATTTTTATTTGAATCCTACTTTGTATTTTCAGTGAGCAGCAAGGAACAATAGACACCACTGAAGCCACAGTACTGGATCTTATTGCAAACCACAGGCTTTTAAGACTCCCCCATTCAGTGCAGAGAGTCCATGAAGATTCCCATTGATAAGTCTGCGCGCCGATGACCTCATCCCCTCGGCCTCTCTCCACCGCCAGAATGTCTCCGAAGGTCCCCGGGTTGTGGTGACACTAACAGCCCTCTTTGTAGATCATTGATTTTAATTAAAGAACATCTTGGGATTGCATTTAAGCTCAAAGTTAGCAGAATGAAGCACCTGTGACCAGGAGTGATGGAGGGGTAAGTGGAGACCAATCACAGAAGTCACCCACAGGTAATCTGGGCCAGTCTCTTTTCTTTATAGCACAGTTTCTTGTCTATAAAGCAAGAGTGTGAGATGAGGTCATTGCAGGGTCCTGGGGGAGCCCTTGTCCTGCATTTCTGCCTCTGCTTGAATGAAATGGTTCATTTGGAATTTTGAAATTGTGGCCAAAGTGGGAGAGGAGGCAGGGGTGGGGATATAGGTCATAAGGGAGGGACCTCTCCTGTTAAGAATTTTGGTTGTTTTCTGGCTGTTCAAGGGATTGAAAAAAAAGATAGGTTCTAATAGCATTTCTCTTTCTAGCAGAGCTCAGGAAGAAAATGTTCATGGCATTGCTCATATTTATAACTTGGTGGAATGTGACAGCCGAAACTGGAAGAGGTCCTAAGAAGTTCCATGGTCCAGCAGACAGTCACTCTCCTGTCTCGTACCATCACCCTAGCATAGTAAAGTGATGTCACGCATCATGTAATTCAATGTCAAATGCTTGGGTTAGGTGTTCTTTTTCTGTTGTGCAAAAATGCAGAGAGGTCGGGCTCTGAACTACCTAGGTCAAATCCCCCTCATGTAACTTTACACTCCTTATTTAACTCCTTGAATTCCCATTTGTTCATTGGTAAAATGAAGATAATACTGCTTGTATTTTAGGATTGTGGGAATCAGATAAGCCAGTGAAGGTAAAGTGCTTAGAATTTGTGAATGTAGTTGTACATTCGTGGTTTTTAAAATTGCAACCTCCCCCACTGGACTGGAAGTTCTGTGAGGGTAACAACTCTGTTTTTACCCTCCCTTCGTCCTATCATTCCTAGCAAAATACCTGGCTTGTGATAGTCAGTGACAATGATAGTGATTTTTTTTTTTTTTTTGTAAAACATATGGAGTTAGGTGCCGTGACCTGTAATTCCAGTACTTGGGAGGCTGAGACGGGAGGATCAGCAGGTTTCAGGCCAACGGATGTTAACTTAGCAGGACCTTATTTAAAAAAATAAAAAATACAGTTCGGAGGTAAAATGCCCCTTTGTTCAACCCCCAGTACCATCGACAATACAAAGCAAAACAATAACAAAAAATAGAGGGTGACAGCTGAGTGTGATAGTGCACACTTGTAATCCTAGTATTTGGGAGGCTGACACAGGAGGATCATGGGTTCCAAGTCAGCCTCAGCAATTTAGCTAGACGCTCAGCAACTTAGTGAGAGCTTGTTTCAAAATAAAAAATAAAAAGGGCTGGGGGTTTAGCTTGTGGGTAGAATACCCCTGAGCTTAACCCTCAGTACCCCTCAAAAACACGGGGGGATGATGAGCAGCACCCTTTTAGGACTTTATGATTTTACTTAAAACACTCAGAAGTCAGAAGCAGTGGCTCACTCTGTCTGGATAGACTGTATTTCTGGGCCCTCCATCGCCATGCAGTGTTCTCTGGGGCAGGCAGATTCTCAGACTCTTAGAAGCAGGGAGAGCCCTGGGGTTAGCTGCGTCACTTCTGCAGTTAAATTCACCCATTATCAGCCTGATAGTTAGCTTCCAGACCTTTTGAAGGATGCTTCTTCAAT
This sequence comes from Muscardinus avellanarius, assembly GCF_963383645.1. NCBI lineage: Eukaryota > Metazoa > Chordata > Mammalia > Rodentia > Gliridae > Muscardinus > Muscardinus avellanarius. The sequence goes on along the minus strand of NC_137786.1, from coordinate 61,755,983 downwards.
CATGGCTTCATTTCCTCAGGGCCTGTTTCCACGGTAATTTTCTAAAGCATAGAGTCTAGAAAAATACTAGATGTTAAATACTAGATGTTAAAATACTCCTGGTGTTGAAAAATATCACACCAAAAGATCTTCTTCTATCATATTTGAAAACACATCTACACTGGACCATTTTAAAATACAACTTGGGTGTTCTAGACCTTGATCTCATTTGGCTGTGCAATGGGAAATAGCTTTCTCAGGCACAGTTAGTTCCCTGTTAGGCAATTCCTTCCTAAACATGGAGGAAAGGTGCCTTTCCCACGGTCTTTTCTCCAATACTGAACCTTCACCTAATATTTTCAAGATCATGCCAGACAGACCTCAGTTCAAATCTGGACCTGTTGCTTAACTGTAAAAATATTGTGCCCTGGGGTCTTCAGCCATAAAATGGGAATAATATATCTACTTCAGAATGTCCTTGTGAATGTCAGAAAATGGAGGACAGTTTTTAGTTCTTGATTTCCTTGAGAAAGACTACTATACAGTACTTATGTGGATGAAATACATACACAAGCCACTTTGGAGAGGACGAGACACAAAATATGATCAGCAACTTGCAGGAGACAAGAGGGGACGTCATTTGGCTTCTGAGGGGTGGGGAGGTGGGAGCAGAGACGTGATAGTAGAGGGTGCTATACTGTTTGAAGGGACTCTTCTTGCATATCCCAAACGAGACCCCTTTCTGCCTTCTCTCAAACATGTAAATTAGATTCTACTCATCAGACTGGTGCAGAAACAAGCCAAGGAGCTGAGTTTCTGTTGAAACACAGAGAGAAAGCAGCCCGTGTGTGTGAATGCAGAAGCAAAAGCCAAGAGATGAGACTCTCAAACTCTGAATTCAAGGAAGTGGAGAGAAGGGCTTTGAATTTTCACAGGTTTTTAGGGCCGGAAGCTTTAGGCCAACTTTTTTAGAGCTCAAGGAATAAGGAAGTCTCACTGGATAGCCAGGTTCATGAGGTTTTGAATTAATGCAACTAAACAGTGTATTACTGAGTGGTTATTTAATAATTAGTGGCTACTATCTTTGGCTGCACTTGAATCCAAAATATTGGAGTTGAACTGTCATTTCAATGATGGGGCCGAGGCCAGATCAAGAAAATAGATTAAGAAAAATAGCTAGTTTCTTCCCATCCAGCCCTTTGTTGTGGGAAGTATTGGCACCTGAGCCCAGACACCAGGGTTCTCAAAACTCACTCTCATGGTAACCAGCTGAGTCTTGGACAAGTCCTCTCAGTCTGTCAGCTTCAGTTGTTTTTCCCCTCTCTCTTTATAAAATGAATTTCCTGACACCAACTGTAAAGGAACATTGTCAGGTATGGATGGAAGGATGGTAAATGAAGGTGTTGGCCAAGTGTAAAGGATTATAGAGAGCAAGTGTTACGTGCTCCTGCACGCCCTGCTAGCTGCAGGAGGGCATGGGCCCTCGTTCAAAGCCATCTCTATGCCTAAGAAGGTCCCTAGCACAAAGTGTGCAATGGGCACCTATTAAGTGAACAAATGGCTGTATGCTTTTTTCACTTTTCAAAAAACCATGACATCTGAAAGTTGATTCTCTAGCGCGCTCTCTGTCCATAGCAGCTCTGCTAACCTGTCTCTATTCCTCTGACCCCCGTTTCCATTTCCTCCCTTTCAGTCGATGACCTCGTTCACCTCCTTATAGATCTAAAGAACTAAAAACAAAGTTAGTGCAATTCTTTCTCTTGAATTTATTCTGTGTACCCGCAGTTTCTACTTTCTACCCATAAGCCTGAGTGATCTGGTCTCTGCCCCATGACTCAGTTGAAATCATTCCCAGCAATTGTTGTGTGTTCACAGGCTGGGAAGCCTGGTGACCTTTTCTTGATCTTTTTATCAGTCACATCCTTGCGACACAGGGCATTCTGGTTAGCTCTGTTCTCTTGAATTTTCTTCTTTTGGCTATTTGACTCTTACCACAAAATCTTATCCTCAAAATCGTCTGGCCACATATTGGATTTATTTTCTTCTTCTATCTGCCTCTGTCAATGGACTAAAGACCCCTTCCCTCCTCACCTGGTCTCCCTTGGTCTCTCCTTTACCTTTCACCCCTGCCGTTCACCAGCAGGTGGATTGCTGTCTTCCTGTCTTAGAACACCCTATTACCCTGAGTTCCAACTTGCTGCTCAGTTCTTCAGGGAGGACATCCTGTATCTTGGTGCTGGAGACCCACCTGCACCTTTAGTTTAGACACAAGTCTCCCCTCTTGAAGTTGGAGGTCTGGGGTGGGATGGAGTGATGCTGGGCCCCTCCTTGGGCTCCTGTTCTCTCAGAACACACCACTGTCTTCTACGGTCTCTGTAAGGATGATTTGCAGACTCATCTCTCTGGGGTTTTTTTTTTTTTTGTGGTACTGGTGACAAAGCCCAGGGATTTTCTACCTCTGGGCTAAACTCCCAGACCTATTTTCAATATTTTATTTGGAAACAGGGTCTGACTAAGTTACTGGGAGTCTCACTAAGTAGTTGAGTTTGGCTTCGAGGCTGTGTGATCCTCCTGTCTCAGCCTCTCAAGTACTGCGAGTATAAGTATGCGTCACCACGCCCAGCTCATCTCCCTGGCTTTAATCTCATTCTCAGACACCAGTCCCCTGGCTTCCAAGATTTTTTCACTTGAAGGTTCGATTACATCTCCAGAACCAAATCTAACTCAGAACCAGCTCAGATCCACTTTCCTGCATAACCTGGATCACCTTCTTCACAATCAATAACACTGCTTTTTTATTTTTATTTCTTTAAGTACTGGACATTGAACCTAAGGGCATTCTACCTCTGAGACACATCTCCATTCCTATTTTATTTATTTATTTTTAAACAGAGTCTCACTAAATTGCTGAGGTTGGCCTTGACCTGCCATTCTCTTGTCTTTTAGCCTCCCAAGTACTGGGATTACAGGCATGTGCCACCACGCCCTGCTAGTTTTCCCAATTTTTCGTTTGTCCTTGATTTTTGGTTTTCAAATTCATCTTTTATTCCTCCTGCTAATTTCTACCTCCTAATTTCTCCTCCTAATTTCTACCTACTCAATTTGATAATACTAAAATAAATTGTTGCCTAATTATCTCTTCTCCATAATGTCCCCCACGATTCCCTTTTTTTGTTCCCACTCCCCTTCCGTTTGGGTTCCAATAAGTTCACTTAACATCTCAAGTCTGAATGAATATAGTATTCTTTAGCCCATCAGTAGAGTGCTGGGTTAGGTTCTGCATTTGGAATCGAGCAGCGTGGGTTTGTGTAAAGACCCTCCTGCTTCCTTCTCACTGCATATCAAAGGATTTTTCCTGGTCCTAAATCCCTGGCCAAATGCGTGCCCTCCTCCCTTTCATTGCTTAAATCCTAATCCCCCTTCCTGGCCCCTTTTGTCTCACCTCTGCTGCAGCCTTCCTGGCCCAGCGGGTTCACAGAGCTTCCTTATTTCTCTGAAAGGCATTAGTTCTTATACATTAATGGTACTATTTCCTAGGCAAAAAAAAAAAAAAAAAAATTGCATCCTACTGGATTTATTCATCCAGCAAATATTTCCTGAGCTCTTTCCTAGGCATGGAGAAAATAGTGTAAGAACAGGGCCTATACTGGAGTTTACGTGTGTGTGTGTGTGTGTGTGTGTGTGTGTGTGTGTGTGTTACTGGGGTTTGAACCCAGGGGCATCCTGCCTCCAAACTACACCCCAGCACTATTTATTTTTTTATTTTGAAATAGGGTCTTGCTAAGTCACTGAAGCTGTCCTTGAACCTGTGAGCCTATTGTCTCAGCTTCCCAGGTACAGGTGTATGCCACTAAATCCAGCTTGGAGTTGGAGTTGATTTTAAGTGTATATGTGTGTGTGTGTGTGTGTGTGTGTGTGTGTGTGTGTGTGTATGAGAGAGAGAGATTTTAGAGAGAGAGATAAAGTCAGTCAGTCAGTCAGTCACTGGTGACAGATATGAAAGTGTTTGATTGGCTTTTTGAATTGGCTGTGTAGAAAAGGATTTTCTGAAGAGGTAGGTAGTGTTTAAACTAAGTCACAAGCAGTATTAAATATATAGGAAGGTGTAGGGAAAGAATTTTCTAGGTGAAGAGAAAGTAAGCCTGCTGCCTCTAGAATGGAACAAGCTTAGTGGCTGGAGAAGAGGAGGAAGGTCTGTGCTGGGGAGAGTGGTGGGGAGGAAGGGGTGTGGTCCCACACAGCATGCAGGGCCTGGGTCAGCCACAGCCCGTTCATCTTTGCTAAGACATTTTAAACTTACCTAGAGATGTGATGGGAAGATATTGCAAGATTTTAAGCCAAGAAATGATATGGTTTAATTTATCTGAAAAATATCACCCTGTCTGGTGTGTGGAGGAGCAACTTAATGGAAGCAGAGAGGTTAGCTTAGAATGTCATTAAAATAGCCCAGGAGTGTGATGGTGATGAGGGAAGAGCGGTCCTGGGAAATACTACCTCTACCTTACCAGATTGCCAGGGGTTTCCTCAAACTGTTAACTTAGCCTTGTGATTTCCCCCCTTTCGTAGCTAAGGATTATCATTACTTTCTCATTGTATTTGTGCATGTTTTCGGTCTCTTATTCATGCTCAGCTTGTTGTGCCTGAAGGGCACAAAGCAGAAAAGATAAAAGTTGTTCTGAGTTTAGGTGCTGAATGCATGCGTGGAAATCGCAAGGCTAAGCTATCAGTTGGATGAAACGCATGGCAATCTGGTAAGGGAGAGGTAGTTTTTCCCAGGACCCCTCTAAGAAAAGCATGGAAGTTACTCATCTCCGTTTCTGGAATTGCACCAAGCCAACAACAGAATGGATTTTTCCCCCCTCCTAGATCCTTTTTAAAGAAGTTTTGCGGGGAAGAACAGTATCTCTATGTAAGAATGCAGTCCTGGGGGCCCGGGTCACCTCAGGACTGGCAGAAAATGGCTTCCTGGAGGGCTGTGGGCTCTGTGGCTGGATGCTAAGGCACTCAGCTCTTTGAGTGAGCCTGTAGTTTGTTGAAAACCCTTTTCTCCTGGGCAGCCGAATAATTTTGAGCTGATCCAGCTGGCACACTGCTGAAACGTGCTAATGAGTCAGGAATGACCTCCTAAGACTCTCCCACACACCCCTCACCAACTCAAAGGTAGCGAATTTCCAGGGAAGCCAGGGAAAGATAGACTAATCCCGGAAGTATTTCTTCTCGGCCATTGTTCTTAGCAGGGTGCCACTGACTGTGGGGTTGGGGCGTGAGGGGTGAAGAGAGCAAATTAGAAGCGGACAAAGATGCTGATTTCTGCCTCCAAGTGAGAGCTAAGGAGTGACCAGGGAAACCCCCTAATTAGGATCCCATTGTCAATGAAATATTCAAGATCCCTTTTGGAATGTGCTTGCCTGCAGGCTCCACGGAGCCTCACAGGGAGGCTGAAAAGAGGCAAGAGGGGAAGAGCTTGCTCCAACTCTGTGAAAGGAGCCTGGGAAGCCATCTCCTCTGTCTTTACAGAGGAAAAGGAGGCTGCAGAGGTATGTGTAGGGCAGTGTTTCCCGTCATCTAGTGAGATTCTCTTTGCACTGCGTGATGTCACCTCTTCTTAGGATGAGGTCACCTCTTCATTACATCATGAACTGCAGTGCCATTTCATTTTCTTTATAACTTAAGATTGCTTTAGAGAAAACCAAGGCAATATGACTCGGGCCACTGGAGAAGAGCTACAAGAGGATACTGCTCTTTGGTCCAAATATCCCTACATGTATTTAAAAGGTAGATTGGAAGAAATATAAGTGGCAAAGCAGAATAGCAAACTTCAGTGAGTCTGGCCCAGTTTCAGGTCTGCATGGGGAGGGGAGCAGACCAGCAGGTAGGATTTAGGCTGTAGATTACCCTGAAGACCTTTAGGTGGCCACAGCTTTCAGCTTCTTTTTCCAGAAAAAGAATTTTAATTGTTAAGGATTAGAAAACTAGGCTATTGAAATTTCACTTCTTAGGTGTTCCTTGCTTTCTGGTCAACCACCAGGAGGCATGGCCAGAAAAGACATCATTGCAAGAGGTGCTAAGTGCTGGGGAACCTACTGGTAAGTAATGCAGAGGTGGATGAGCCATGGGAAGGTCCTGCAAGGGTTTCCACTCAGTCCTCTTACCTTCTTGTTTCAGGTGATGCAAGATGGAGGGGTGTTCTGGAGGCCAAGGAGAGGTCTGGGCTATTTTACCCTTTGGATTTTCCTCAGGCTGCTGCTGTGTGGGCACAAGGTTGCCTTCCTATCTTCTAATACCTCTGCCCACAGCTTTCCAAACACAGATGGGTTGTTAACTGGGTAAACTGGAACTTATTTTTGTTGTACTATAGAATGAACCCAGGGATGCTCTGCTCTAAATTTCATACCCAGGCTTTCTTTTGTGTGTGTGGTACTAGGAATTGAATCCAGGGGTATTCTTTTGAGCTATGCTCCTAGTCCTATTTTATTTTTATTTTGAGACTGAGTCTCACTAAGCTGCCCAGGCTGACCTTGAACTTATGATCCTCCTGCTATGAGTCTTATTGACACAGTGGCGAGAATGACGGGTTACACTTAATGTCTTTCACTAATACTCGGTTTATTTTATAGTGCTCATAACACTCCTATCCTTCTCTAACTAAGCCACTGGTTACCTGAGGCAAAACGGGTCTCCATGGGTAACCTAGGTTCAGGATTGCTGTCACAGCAGTTGTCAATGGTCGAGGTGCAGATGCTTGAGGTCTAGGGGGTGAGATGGGGATGAGCTCAACTGTCATTTAGAGGAATCATCCAACAGCTACCAGAGGAGTGTTTCCTTCTGGCAGGGCTAACTTTCAGCCTCTTAGACAGTTGGGTCAGAGCCGCCGATCTAGCCATTTGCTAGGTCTTATATATCCTAAATTGATGTCACTGATTACGTAGGTCTATTGCTTTGACTGTCATCTTGTCTTCCCAGCTGTCTCATCTTATGGACATATGTCCGGGATGTGTGTCTGTTACTTCATTCTTATCTTGTCTTCCAGTTGTCTCATCCTACGGATGTGTGCCCAGGGTATGTGTCCATGAATTTGTCTTGGGCATGTCAGTTACATCCTTCTTCTGCCCCATCTTCTTTGCATATCTGGCCAGTCCATCTGTCCCTACACTATACCTATATCCTGACATATTTCACAACATTTTTGACATATATTTTGTACGCTCACAATACCTCCTGTCTCAGGCTCTTGAGCTGCTGGGATTGCAGGCCTGTGAAACTGAACCTAGAAAAATGGAACTTTTTTTTTTTTTTTTTTTTTTGGTGGTACTGGGGTTCCTGGAAGCCCTTCTACCTCCGGGCTACACTCCCAGACCTATTTTTTTTAAATTTTCATTTTGGAGACAGGGTCTCCTAAGCCAGCGCGCGCGGCTGGCTTCGAACCTGCGCGATCCTCCTGTCTCTGCCTCCCAAGTGCGGGGATTACAAGCGTGCCACCACGTCCGGCATAAAAATGGAACTTTGAATAGTGTAATTTATGTAACTGTGTAGAGTCTTGGTAGCAGAAAGGGCAAGTACACCATTTATCTTCCCGAAATTTCCAAGTGGTCTCTGAAGGTCTCCTAAGCAGTACTTTCATTTTTGCTAAAAAAAAAAAAAAAAAAAAAAAGGAGTTTGCCTGTATAACTCCAACACTGAATTTTGAATTCTAAGTATCTCTTTTCCTAAATTTTAAGTAGATGAGTCTTAGTGCCACTTTTCAGTACTTAATTTCTATAAAATGTATGACTGGAGTAGTGGTACATGCCTGTAGTCCCAGCTACTCAGGAGGCTGAGACAGGAGAATCACTTGTATCCAGGAATTTGGGGCCAGCTCTGAACAACCTGTCTCAAAAAATTAACAACAGCAAGAACAATAATAAGAAAAGAACAAATGTTTGTCCTTAGTTCTATGAAATTTGGGGGTGGTTCATGCTTGTGGAGGTAGCAAAAATTGAAGTTCAGGTATAGAAAACTTCAATTTGACTTTTGGCTTGAAGACCTGACCAGATTTCCCATACATCCCCAATTCCAAATATCTAAACCTGTGGTCAAACCAGTATTTTGGTTTAGGAATGCTGAAGTGTGCCTCAGGGAAATAAACGGGTGGTTAGTCAGAGATCTAGTTTGCATTCTATAGTTTGCTTATATGGAGAACAGATCTTGGGCAGCCCTCCAAAACTTCAGGATCTGAATTATCTATTTAAAATAATGAAAAATATCAAGTCATCCGATGTCAGGTCTATTTTCAGTTTCCTGTTGCTAGATTCAACCCGAGCCTCCGCCTAGGCTATTTAATAAACTATTTCTATCCACCTGACCATCCCTAGAGATGAACAACTATGATTAATCCAGGAAGGATTCAACCCAACATATGTTCACTGATTGCTGGTGGGTCCCAGGTTCCATATTAGGTATTGGGGACACATATGCACGACAGACTGAAGGCATACTATTTCAGCAAAATACTTTTCCTTTCAGAACCAGAAATAATAATAATTAATGTGCTTCTGATAATGGTTTCTCCCACACACTGCCAATTTATCTTTTGGAGGAAGATCAAAATGAATTAACCAAATGAGAAGTGGAGCCAAAGGGCACAGGTTCAAGATTTGACTGTGAGAGCAGAACTTTTAATTAGGAGTTTTGATTTCTTCTCATGAGATATGTAGGATTCAAGCTTTATCAACACTTGGGAAAATCCAGTGGATTTCTTTTTAAATAACCCCTTGCTAACAGGAAACAGAAAAAGGCCATTTTCTTTTTTTTTTTTATGTTTGCAACTGGGTCTGCTGTGAATTATAGTGACAGCAAAGGCATTTCACAAGGGCTACTAAACAGCTTCAGATAGAAATTACTTTCAGCATTTCCCCCTGTTTCTTTCCCTGAACAGAAGCTTGTATTTCCTGCTGATTAAAGAAGAAAAAGAAGAAGAAGAAAAAGAAGCCCACTGTACTTACCAGCCTACCTGATCCAGCAATCTCCCTGGACTCTCTGTTCCAAACTAATGTGGGGTTTGCTTGAGTTTGAGGTGGCTTAGAAGCAGAGGTTCAGACCACCCACTCACAGGATCTGCAAGGCAGGGCTAGAGCTGGGTTGAGCTGAGGAAATTTGCCAGCTCATGGGTTAGAGTGGAGGCATCCTGGCTCCATCACAAGGTGTTTCAGTAATGTCTTGTTAATGTCCTTTATTGGAACAGCTAACTCCAGGACTCATGGCTGCCCACACTCTGATTCCATCCATCTGCATGTGGGGTAGGGCCTCTTTCTAGTTTCCTGGCTTCTCTGCAGGCACACAATGTATTTAGGTATTTTCATTCAAAATGGAGTAAGAATGCCCAACATCCTCCTATTCATAGCTCATTTTATCTCTTTACTAGGAAATCTGCCTTTCAATCAGAAATGCTCAAGATTTTCTGGTGAAGAAACTGTTTTTGATTTTGCGAAGACCTGGAACCATAGAATATTCAACTTGGATCCTTGGTTTTAATTCTTTTTATTTTACTAGTGTGGCACCCATGGTCTCAAGAGCTGCGAGGACTCACCTAAATTCAGTGATACAGCTCATTGATTTCCTCATTTATTCATGCATCAGTTTTTCCCCCCACATCTTCTGTGTGATTGGCATTGTGCTAAGTAAGGGGTATACTATTGTAAACAAAACAGAAAGGACCCTCATCCTTAGGAGCTTATAGTCTAAAAGACTAATGATAAACTAAGCATGACAAGTGGTGACACACTTTAGGAATGAAATGGGCTGTTGTCGTAGAGAAGCCATAGGTGAGGGGCAGGGAGGCCTCTCTTTGGTGGAGTAGTCAGAGAAGTTTCCTGGGAGATGATGTAGCCACTGTGAAGAGGAAGCTGGCAGTGTGTGAAGGGCATATTGCAGGTACAAAGAAGGAGGGTAGTTATGGTAAAAAATGAAGACAACTGTGGGTTTCGATTCCTTGGCAGGATCTTCCAATTTTGAGTGAACATCACTAGATCTTGAGTGACCAGGGGAGGTTTATTATTAGATATTATTCTAAACTATTTCCGAGGCTCCATTTTCTCTCTTTTATCACTTACCATACTGGCCATGATATCAAGACTAGACCAAGTGAGATTTTATGTAAAATACTCATTCCACTGCATTGTGGTATGCACAATAAGAGATGGAAATCACACCAACAGGCTCACAGAGTTGTAATGATAGAGATTAACTAGTAGCTCTGAATACAACATACACAGAAGAAGATAAACTCAATGAAGTCCAATTTCTGTTTGCTCTCCCCCACCCCCAGCTAGACATAGACTTGCTTTCCCCCCTCTCTGGGTCTCTCCAGCGTTACTTTGGATGGTCTAGGTTTTTTGTACACATCTGCCCTCTTTGCTGACTTGTAAATCCCTCGAGGGTAGGGATGGGTTGGATTCATCATCCACCAGCAAACCCAACACCCAGCATATTTCCATGCCCATAAAAACTGCTCAATGAATATTTGTTGAATGATTGATATAGAGGTACTTAAAATAATTTAGGGAGATGAGCTATTAGAAAGGTAGTGTCATTTTTTCTCCTTTTATGACTTTTGCAGAGCAGTTGGTATAGGGAGCCAGTAGTTGTTACTGTTAACTATCGATAATGAAAAAAATGGCTATTATAGGATCCTTGCTTAATTCCTTTGATGAAGCCTTTGGCCCAGTGACAGGACTATCACCAAAGGATGGAGAGCCCAGCCTTGAGCCGTTTAACAGAACATGCAGCAGAGCAGTCCTTGCATCACTGCTGAGATGTGAAGTCATGTCTGAACATTCAGTTCCCAGTGCAGGGCTGGGCCAATCTCTACTCCCAGTTCAGACAGCGACATAAGCCTTGCATCCTGTCTCCTGACCCTTGCTCTAGCGGCTCCAAGCCAGTCCCACAGCAGGCAGCTTGGCAGCCAGGGCCACCAGGAAGTGGACCAGCCCCAGAAGGATTTCATGAGCACATGTCAACACTGCGTCTACTGTGGAAAGCTTGGGGGAAGGACTGCCACTGCTCAGTGAAATCTTTTCCTCTAGTTCTCTGTCTCTGTACTACTTGCAAGCAAAGAACAAGAACAGCAAAAGGAAATTAGAAATTGTATTGTTCTGAGAAGCTTTGCTCAACTGAAAACTAATGCAAGTATTGGGTACAAATCCCAAGTGAAATTGTTCAGGCCAAAGGAAAGGTGTTTTTCTCAAATTATGGTGGTGGGTGGTGGCACCAAAGAGAAGTTGGCAGCCGAATCCAGAGGCAGTCTGTCCTTGCCAAATGGGTGCCAGGGCTGGTCCCTCCTTCTATATTACCATTCTGTAGTCATACTATCCACTTATAGTAAAAACACTCCTCTTTAGTAGCATGGCAAGTGTTCAAAGACTCTAGAATCTGAACTGAAAGTGTGACGTAGTTGTAGGACAGAAGAGGGAGATGAAAATACAGATAATGAGAAGGATCAATGTCAGTAATTTGTCAGTTGGCTCTCTGCCTCAGGGAAACACTCAGCCGATGCCCAGGGAAACTGGGCCACAGTTACCTGAGCTTGCACTAAGAGGTGTTTATTATTTAATGGAGGATTCCTGTGCTTGTGAGGAAGATTTCAGGAATGACAAGCTTCCCTCCTAAGTTGGCTATTTCTGAAGACGCTGTATGGCCTGGTTTACTTTGGGTTTAACACCCTGTAATTACTGTCAGATGAAGAAGGAGAAAGATCCATTCTCTTTCTTACCGCTTACTTTCCCCTTTATCCTTACCTAAAACAAGTTGCAAGGAAGCAGAAGAAGAAACAAACACAGGTTAGAAGGTCTGAGTATTTTAGACTAGCAGTGAGGACAAATACTCAACAGTTAAAAAGAAATACTATAGTTTATTGTGTTGGGGTTTGGAATCTCTGAGAGAACAGTTTATTAACTTATATTTGGGCTTAGCCATTCTGATGTTTCCAGATAGTTTGTTAAGCAGGACTGTTTGGAGTCCACAGTGTAGGAGTAACTAAAGTGTTGATAAAAGGGATTCCAGAACAAATAGAGATTCCTACAGTGAACAGAAGAAGAGCATTGCAGGGCTTCAGTCTTTGGGTTAGCAACTCAGCGCTACTTTTATTGCTGGAGGGATCCAAACCTCTCAAATGACAGCTTTTGAAGGAAAAACTATTTTTCCTAGAACTAATTAGCAGGATGTGGTAGTGCACACCTGTAATCACTGTACTTTGGAGGCTGAGACAGAAGTATCTCGGGTTTGTGGCCAGCCTCAGCAACTTAGTGAGACCTGGTTTCAAAATAAATTAAAAAAAAAATGGTAATGTAGCTCAGTGGTAGAATTCCCCTAGCTTTAATCTCCAGTAGCAAAAATTAAAAAAAAAAAAAAGAAAAAAAGTTCTAAAGATTGTTTTGTTATATCCAAAGTTCTAAAGATTGTTTTGCCACTATCCACATAGTTCTTCTAGGGCTTGCATCTTCCAGGATTTGTAGTTTGGAGCTAACTCTGAGAGATTTTAGCTTGGGAAACCAATTTTTGTTATTGTTCTTGGTTGCAGTCTGTTTTTATTTTAAATTGCTTGCACGACTGCCAAGGTAATTTGCAATTAGAGGAACTCCATTGCATTTTCTCTACTCATCCTTTACTATGTTCATTTGGTAAGTTGCCTACTAGGGATTAAATTTGGAACCAGGAAGGTGGAAATCTGGTTCAGAGGGGCAATTTGGTGTACTAGCCGGAACCTGCTTCTTGTAGCCCTAACACTGTGAAGCAGTCCCCACACAGAAACAGCCCTGGGCCTTTCCTTTGGGCTGTGCTTTCTTATTGCCATTCTTCAGGGAAATAAAGGGACTTTTTTTTTTCAAAGAATGCATAAAGATTAAATTAATTACAGGTCCACACTCATATTACTCAAACTCATAGAGCCAAAGAATGTTCGAGCTGGCAGGAATTAGTGCCATGTAATTTTATAGATGAAGAAACTGAGGCCCAGAGAAAAAAATAGTAATTCCCCCACTACCCTCAAATCTCAGAGCAGAGAACTGATTCCATCTCTAGACTAGCATTCAACTAGTTTTTACCTCATTAATTGGCATTGTCTGGGTCTCTCCCAGAATGGGTGGTTCAGTGTCTGGTGCTAAGATTCCCTCAGGGATGCTTGGCTCATTTTACCTTTACCTTTCTTTTCCTCCGTCAGCACTTTTGAGATTTGCAGTCTTCCCATCACCTGTGTCAGAATTATCTGCTAGAAATGCAAATCCCTAGGCCATCTCTGCCTTTGGAATCAGAATCTCTGTGTGCTATCCAGGATCTGCATTTTAATAAGCTTTCCCAGAAAAATCTTATGCTCTTGAGAGCTACTTTTATTGGTTCAGAGTCAACTGAATATGGTTTCTTGATTTAAAATGGTGACTTAACATTTTGGAAGTCAGATTGCACCTTATAACCAGTGGTTAATATAAGAAAATTATTTTTTTAATGAATGATATATCTTATATTAATTATGGAAATTGGGAATGAAGGATTTACTATGTTTTTCTCTTAAGTCTGTTAGTTATTGAAGAAGAAAAAAATAAATTTATATCTGAATTCAACTTCATGACATTTGATTCTTTCAGTGCTTATGTTCCTTAGTGGCGGAGAAGAAAAACTGGAAAGTTTTGTTATCTCAGGCCATGTGAGTTTAACACATCTACTCTCTTGACATGAAAATGATTTAATTTACACTGTTGTGAATGATAGTTTATCTGGGTATAGAATTCTTGGTTGATGAGTTGTTTTTTGTCTAGGCCATGAAAAGATTACTCTGTTGTCTTCTAGCATCCATTATAGATGAGTTAGTTTAATTGTCTTGCAGGTAATCTTGTCTTTTCTCTTTAGCTTTCTCTTTCAGGTTTTTAATCCTCAGTGGTTAGCAGTTTTATAGTAAAATGTTTTCTTTTTTTTTTTTTGTGGTACTGGGGTTCCTGGAAGCCCTTCTACCTCCGGGCTACACTCCCAGACCTATTTTTGCATTTTTATTTGGAAACAGGGTCTCCTAAGCCAGCGCGCGGGGCTAGCTTCGAACCTGCGCGATCCTCCTGTCTCTGCCTCCCAAGCGCGGGGATTACAAGCGTGCGCCACCACACCCGGCGTAAAATGTTTTCTGTTATTGGTTCATTATTATGTATTCTGTTTGGGACTTGGTATAAACTTTTATTCTGAGAACATATATTAGTCTCTTCATTTTGAAAAGTTTTCAGCCAGTATCTTTTTGACTATAGAGTCATAGACATTTCCCTCTACTCTATTTCTTGAACTCCTATTAGGCATATATTAGAACCATTCAGCATATCTTCCATTCTTCCATGTATCTTAACTGCTAATTTATTTTTCTTTCTCCTCAACTCTTTATATGCTGTATTCTTTTTTTGTTTTTTTTTTTTGATGGTACTATGGTTCCTGGAAGCCCTTCTTCCTCCGGGCCACACTCCCAGACCTATTTTATATTTTTATTTGGAAACAGGGTCTCTTAAGCCAGCGAGGCTGGCTTCGAACCTGCACGATCCTCCTGTCTCCGCCTCCCAAGTGCGGGGATGACAAGCGTGCGCCACCACGCCCGGCTATATGCTGTATTCTGATTAAGTTCCATAATATCATCCTCCAGTTTACCAAATATTTATATTGTTATATTCAAGATAGAATTACCCTTTGTCTATTAAACTTTTAAATTCAAACACTATGCTTTCATTATCAGGATTTCCATCAGGTTCCTTTTTTATTTCTGTTTATACATGTTTTATTTTCATTTGTTTTCTAATTTACTGGTCATTTTTTATAAATAGTCTTTTTTTCTTTGAAAATTCTAACAATTCCTACCTTAAATTCACTTTCAGATTTTGCTACTATTTGTATTTAATCTGGTATGAATGTATGCCAAATCTTGATTTTCTTATGTGTTGAAGAATTTTAACTTGTGCATTATATATTTTGAATGGTATCAAGCATTTCTTATCTCTTACTCTCTTTTCTCCCCTTGTCCCTCTCTTACTACTTTTTCTCATCCACGTACTAACCAGACTTGACCCTGCTTACCTTCCAAGATCAGATGACCTTGGGTGGATTTAGGGTAATATGGATGTAGACCTGCTTACTTCTTTCTCTCTAGCAGTCTTCTAATTGCTCCTATTTTGACTTAGGGCTCTGGTCTACAACCTGTTTTTATGCTGATGGCTCTCAAGAGTTTCATAATAAAATAGAAGTCAACTTCTATTTTATTATGAAACTGGCATATTGCAGATTCAGTTGCTGAGCCACTAGGCATCTGGGCCCATGTCCTGGTCATATTTGTGTGGTATTACTTTTGTAGATTCATGTTTACATAAGCCTTAATATCAAGTAGCAGTTACAACGTTTTTCAGATAGGGATTTCTCAACCCATTTAGATTTAAAGAAGCCTGAATTCAGGCTCCAACCATCTAGGGCACCTTCACTTCCCAGTAGTATGAAGAGTTAATATTGCCTATCTTTGCCTGCCTCCACAGCCTACCAAGCTCAGAGCTTTCGTAATTTACTGTGTTATATTTCTCTTTAGTTTCTAGTGCATGGCTATTTATTTCTTCTTTATATGTATATGGGCATATGGTTTATTTTAACTATCTTTTAAATTTACTCTTAAAATATTTTATTTATAATTGCTAAGTGTCTAGAGTGCAAAGAGAGACTTCAAAGTATGAGCTTACAATCTGATTTGGCCCCCAGACTCTGGCTCTGGGGATGAGAATGGCTACAAGTCCATTGAAACTATCCTTGATACATCTACCGTTACTGCTGCTCCTAGATCGGTGCTGTCCTTGGTTTTGCATCTAGCATTTGTTATTCTCCTAAAATTGCTCTGTGCCTGACACAACCGATCCAATATACTTTAAGTCTCTCTTAAGTGACTTTATTAAGCCCATCAATGATTCACTTAGCAAGTACTTTTATAATAAATTTGCAATATCCTCTAAAGAAATGGATCTGGAGAAGAGCCAAAGTAATTTAGAAGGGAACATGGTTTAAAAATTAGTGAATCATTCTCAAAAGCATATAAGGTAGCTGTAGAAATATATTAACATGTTACTATCTTTCTATAAATATAACAGATTTTTTCATCTTTATTTTTTAAATGTATTATTATTGGTACATTATAATCTCACATGATAGTGAAGCTCAGAGTAGATTTTTTTTTGTCAGATAATGACATAACAATGGAGAATTCTTACAGGTTAAGAAGCCCAGTTGAACTTTTAATGAGTTTTATTTGTTTTAGATTTGAAAGAACAGTTATGACATAGTGCTAAATTATAGCAATGAGGAAGAAAAGTGAGACTGAGATACAAAAGAATTTTGTTGAAGAATCCTCTAAATAGTGTGGTATGTAAGTCATACAGCAGTATAATGAAAAATGGGTTATGCAAGAATATATTATGTTTCTAAAGAAACCATTATTTCTATCATTAAATTTCACTTAGTAAAGTAGTCCAAAAATCATTTTTGGCAGGTCATTATTTTTCGGCGAGTTGTTTGAAGCTTATCTACATTTTTCTTCAGCCTTATACTTGGTGGTTAGGATCCTTTGTTAGTTCACAAGGGACCATGTGTTAGCTTTCTATTGCTGTAACAGAAACCCGAGCTAATCAACATATAAGGAAGAAAGGTTCACTTTGGCTTACAGTTTTAGAAGTCTCAGTTCCTGATCACAGCTGGCCTCAGTTGCTTTTGTGACTGTGGTGAGGCAACAAATCATAGAAGCAAAGCTTCTCACTCCATGGCAGAGATGCAAAAATAGAGAGAAGAGACCAGGGTTCTGCAAACCCCTTTAAAGCATACCTCCAGGGACTGAAAACCTCTTAAAGCTTCCACCATTTCACAATAGTTGCTGGGGACATTCAGATCCCAACTTTAGCAGGTCACTTAATTGATAGTTGTGGAAGAGAACAAATAATCAATTTAATTTTGTATGATAAATAATATGATGAACATATGCAGATGAGGGGCCCCCAACACATCAAGGTGAAAGACAACTTGCCAAAGGGGATAAGGTCTGAGCTAAGCTTATGTGGAAAATTAGGAATACATAGGCAGAATGGGGTAGTAGTGTTGGATTAGTAGGGGCAGAGGCAGTATTTTAAGTATAAAGAAAAATAGGGGCATGGAATATGCAGTTGTTACTATTTATTTATTTATTTATTTATTTATTTATTTATTTATGGTACTGGGGATGGAACCCAGAGGCTTTCTACCTCCGGGCTACACTCCCAGACCTATTTTATATTTTTTTATTTGGAAACAGGGTCTCTAAAGCCAGCGGAGGCTGGCTTCGAACCTGTGTGATCCTCCTGTCTGAGCCTCCCAAGCGCGGATATTACAAGCGTGCGCCACCACGCCCGGCCAGTTGTTACTTTTTAGGTGCATAGCTTCTACATCCCCTTTCTTGTAGCATACCAATTTCCTCTGGGGAATTATCCCTCCCTGAAACTGTCCCCCATTCTTGTATTCTTGGCTGGAGGGACCATACTCAGTCCTCCCTCTTGCTGGTGAGTTGAATGATTGCCATCTTCCCTTAGTCAACCTCAGTGCATCTATGAACCAGCTGAGGTCTGTCATTGAGATGCTTTCGCTTGATCCAAAGCTGGACAGAAGGCTTGGAGGGCATTCACTGCAATGGTGGAAAGCTGGCTAGACTGTTCCCACTAGAACATGTGGGTTGCACTTCCTATTTCCTCCAAGAATCCAGGTTCCTGACTTTTCACAAGCTTCAACCTCCTTATCTTCTCTATAAGTTATTGTTGTTGTTGTTGTTATTATTATTATTATTATTATTATTATTATTATTATTTGGTCTTGCTTTAACCAACTAAACTATTTCATTTTGGGAGATACCATAGGTTTATCATGGGTGAAGCCCAGGTGATAAGAGGTGGTAGCTGAGACTTAGATAGATGTGCAGATTAGAAAATGTTTTATCTGCTAGATAGAGGTGGCTCACCTTTTTTACCTGGGCATTGGGAAGCCCTGAATGACTTTAAGCACAAGCAGATTCATTTTAATTTTGTAACAGTTCTGTAGCAAATTATTTGGAAGAGGGTGAGTGAGCAGATGAGCCTGGAAACAGGGAGGGAGCACGCAGAAATGATTGCAGGAATCTAGGCAAGAAGTGATGATGACTTGGTTTTAGTCTAGGAGGTGGACTATCAGATGTAGGAGAATTCTTGCTGGAGAGATGTGAATTCTTGCTGGTGTGTGTGTGTGTGTGTGTGTGTGTGTGTGTGTGTGTGTGTGTTGGAGGGGGATCAGAGTGCAGTGAGGGCATTCCAGAAATAGGTATAGAAGAAGGTGTGTGTCTGATGGAGAGGCTGCCTGAAGGCTCAGTTGTGGTTCTGGGTGCTCACTTAAGACCAGAAACTCTTTACCACCAGTAGCAGCAGTGAGGAAATAAATACCCATCTAGTAACTACGGTGTCTACCAACCTTGTCCATGTCGTGAACTGCAGCTGGGCAAGATTGGAAGAGTCCTTAATGGTGGGCCTGGAGCCTCAGGGGGAGACAGGTGGGTATGGTGGTGTGGGCTCGTGAGTTCCGAGAAATTCAGGTGTAAGCAGCCAGGCCTCCTGCCAATGTAAAAGCTATTTCCTAAGAGCCCTGTCCTTTACCCTTTGGCGGGCTCAGGGTTAGCCTGTCTTATTTTCTTTTCCTTGCCCACATCTGTGGCTATTGCATGGTTTTTCTCTTTTGGTGACTCTCTGAAAAGTTCCCATGAGAGTGGTAAGAATGGTTTTGGTTTAGAATTGGACCATGGCCTAAATGAAAAGGGTTTGGCTTGCCTGCTGACAGAAATAGGGCTAGAAAGCAGAACTTAGAAGAAGCCTCTTGTTAGAGCCTGAGTAATGAAGGGATTGGAGCCAAGTTGGTCTAAGGTGCCAGATTGTGTGCCCATACTCTACCCACCTTTATGGAGTGAACACCCAGAGATTTAATACATTTTGGCAAATTAGTTTCTGGCAAAACTCAGTTTTGCAGAATAAGGCTTCTAGAAGTAAAGGGAAAGATTATAGTCCCAAGGGCTCCGTTTATGAAGAGAGAGAGAGAGAGAAAGAGAAAGAGAGGAGAAAACTTTCATTTTTAACTTCCTCTGTACTTATTTCCTGGGAGTGGAAGAAGGAACTGTCCCTATAACCAGTATCTTCAGAAAGGCTCATCTTTGAGCTTTTCTATGCTTTGATCATTGAAAATATTTTGAAAAAATTAGGCTTATGGGTTGCTGTGGTTTAAATGTTTTGGCTCCCCAGACTTCACGTGTTGGAAATGCAACCTCAAGTGCTTCAGTGCTGGGAGGTAGGTCCTAATGATGAGGCTGTGAGGGCGGAGTGAATGGGTCACTGCCAGTATTGCAGGAGTGGCTTTGTTACACAAGTGAGCGCTCTGTAGTGTGTGTTCTCTCATTCCCATCCTCTTGATCGCTCAAGCTCTCCTCACCATGTGATGCCCTCCATCTTGTTATGATGCAGGAAGAAGGCCCTCAGCAGATGCAGCACCTCGATCCTGGGATTCCCAGCCTCCAGAACTGTGAAAAAGTATTGTTTTTTGTTTATATAAATTATCTGTAACGGTGAAATTGAGTCGGGGGTCATGAAGGAGCCAAACACCAGCCAAGTTATTAAAGGCCTCTTTAATCAACTGGCACCTTTGGGTGAGATCTGCCGACTGTGGGGGAGGGGACCGATGACCAAGCAGCAGAGCCACCACGCGGTCCACAGAGTCACGGTGGGTTGGCAGAGTCATGTGGTCAGAGAGGAAGTATGAGTATTTATAGCGGGGGTCTTGGGGTGGAGCTAGCAGTGTGGGAATGCTGATTCTCTCCCGACTTCTGCAGTCTTGTGGCACCTGGTGTCTGTCTTGCAATGTCTGGAGTCTTGCGACATCTGGAATCTTGTGACATCTCCGCTTTTCGCTTCTGGGGTTCTGCCTCCTGTCCCCACTGCGGGGTCCCCTGGGGAAAGAGAGGGACCTGACCTATCACTATCCAATCTCAGGTACTCTATTGTAGATACGCAAAACAGACTAAGACAAAGATCTAGGAAAAACACAAGATGGTGGTACACAGGACAGGGAAGATCCCAAAGATAAATTCAAAGTAGGGTAAACCAGTCTTCAATATGGCATGTGCTTTCTCCAACTTTATTCGCCTCTGAGCTTCCCATGATTAATAACATGCTTACTAATCATGGGAATGATTAATGATACCTGTTTGAATGGTATCTATTAATTACATCTTATCCTAGATTAAGAACTTCTTAAAGAAATGACTTCTGTTTTATTCGTTTTCTTACTTTCTAAGGGCTTAGTCCTGAGTTTGATACCCAATGAATGCTCAATAAATGTGTATTAAAAGTGAATTACTATGTTAAGTGCTTCTATTCTTAATGCCTCCTTGCCCTTTCAGGAAGACCCTCACCCACCCAAATCTAACGATAGGGATGGGAAGGTGAACCTATTTAGAAATCTACTGTATCTCTATTCCTTACATATCTCTGATCTGGACCCGAAGGAAATTCTCTGAAACTCATTAATATGAAAGGCTTGATACTGATAATGGTGTGCTTGCTTATTAAAAACAAATCCTTTTGTTAATAGTATAGGACTCTGATTTAATTTTTTCTCCTTTTCTTGTTCTCCCCAATTTCTCTGCCTTTCTAATCTCTTCCTAGCCATCTAGTCATCAAGAGATTGGATAATTTTCAGCCTTCATTGCTTAGTAGTAAACTCTCTATTAGGAATTAATATGAGAGAGCCTGTTCTATATGAACAAATGTAAGCAGATGGCAATTCTCTAAATGAATTCCAATATGAGTAAGAGAGTAGTGAGTCTTCCAAGGGACAAAACAGAGGAAGAGATCGGCCTACACACCTGCAAGCAGACACAACCAACATGTGGTTATACTGTTATTATCTTAGAACTGGTAAAGCACACTGTACTTTGATGTTCTTCTGTTTTATTTTTTGGTATGTACTTTATTCCTATTTCTAATTTCTCCTTAGAATTTCAGTAAAATTCTTTAAAAGTCTAACATGCGGCTGGGCGTGGTGGTGCACACTTGTAATCCCATCTCCTGGGAGGCTGAGACAGGAGGATCACACAGGTTCGAAGCCAGCCTCAGCAGCTATTTAGTGAGGCTCTCAGCAGCTAAGTGAGACTCTGTTTCCAAATAAATTATAAAATAGGGATGGGGGTGTAGCCTGGAGGTAGAAAGCCCCTGGGTTCCACCCCCAGTACCACACACAAAAAAAAGTCTAACATGTCAGCTGAACCAAAAATGAAAGAAGAGAGGAAATTTTGTGTACATTTAGATTTGAAAACAAGGCTCAGAATAAGAGTTTGATATTGACTAGGGCAGCAACTTTTAATTTGGGGAGGTGCCAGACCCCCTTGAGAACCCTATGAAAACTATGGATTCTTTTCTCAGAAGAATGTACATATGAACCAGGCCCAGTGGTGCACACTTGTAATCCCATTTGGGAGGCTGAGACAGGAGGGTCACCATTCATGGAGAGCCTAAGCTACTTAGTGAGACCCTTTGCAACTTAGTGAGACCCTGCTTCAAAATAAAGAATAAAAAGTAGGGATGGGGGTATAGCTCAGAATTAATGGGGTTCCATCCCCATTAATGCAAAAAACAAAACAGCAACAACAAAGAATGTACATATGTACAAAAGGTTGTGTTCTGTTTCAGGGAGCTGGAAGGCTCTGTAGATCCCAAGCTGAGCATCCTTGTTTGGCAGGTGGGGCAGCCACAGGTGAGACCGGTTGTTGGTTGGGATCCATCTTTTCCAACCTGAGTTCCTTCATAAACTCAATTTATTCTTGCCCTGGGATTATTTCATTCCTTCCATATCACTATGATTAATAACTTCCTTTTATGAAATATTTGTTAGCAGATGATCTCACTCATTCTGCCCAACAACCGCATGAGTTAACTATATTATTTTCATCTTATAGATGAGAAACCTGAGTCTTACAGAGGCTCAGTGATTTGTCTTTTTATCCCACAGGAACTAATTCCAATCAGCCCATGCTTTTAATGCCTTTGCTAAGCATTTGCATTTTTTTTTTTTGCATGTGTTCCATTGTATTTAAGGTTAAAATTCCCTAAACATCTCAATTATCTGGAATGCAAAGGTTGTCTCCTTCCCCATCCCTTACCTTGCAGTAATAAACATTTATAGCTTCATTCATTTCTGTGAGTATCATTTTCTCAAGTGTATAAGCTCCTTTCTAACTTTCAATTGTCATTCTTTTCTATATTCTGGAAAAACTCATCCCAGTAAGGAATATTTTCCTAAAAGTAAAAATGAATAGTTAGGTGGGCTTGTCAGATGCAGAGAACATGATATCGTTCTTTTGAGAAGACAACTGGTCTCCTTTTTTATTTCCACAACCATGAATTGCACACCCACCAGATGCCAGGCTCTGTGTAGGATCTCTCCACAGATTTGACTGCTTATTGCTTATGACTTAGTAGGAAAATAGACACTGTTCTTGAGCAGAAGTTGACCAGAACTGGGGCATTTAAGACCCAAACTCCTACAAGGTAATGGTTCTGGAAACTTGGAGTTTTCCTCCTAAATGGCATGAATGTAGTGATAGGAACTCGAACTTAATCCCCATTAAGAAACAGAGAAGATGGATCAGAGAGAGCCTGGGTTTGGGTTGTGTCATTAACTCAGGACCATAGTGGGGAGAACCATCAGCAGCCACGGTATGTTTGTACAGGGCAGCACAATGGGCAATTCGTAACTGTGGGGCATATGATCTCATTGATAATTATAGTGCATCTTAGGAGATGTTTGAAAGTCAGAGTAAAAGGTGGATATTAAGAATAAGTTGTAAAGAAGACTCTGTTTACAATTTTAGGCAGATAGGTGCTTGCAGGTGGGATCTTTGTCCTCTTTCCAAATCTTTCCTGCATAGTGTGTCTTCCAGCTTTTTAGAACATACTGTACATCCCTTGCACAGGGGGAAACAGGCCTGCCGGGGTGATTCTTTTAAAACAAGTAATTCTGAGACTTTGTGTCATGTCAAGTACAAACACAGGGATTGTCTCAGAGAGCAAAGCCTCTAAAGCACATCTGAGGAAGTGGCTTCCATGGTTGTTTTAGTTCAACAAGTTAATACATATTTCCCAGGGAGAATGAGTTATCTAAATAGAACATTTTCTCTTGCTTTTCATTCGTACATAGCACATAGTCCCCCAATCCTGAAAAACCCTTTACAGGAGGTTTTCGTGTTAGGACTTGATGCACAAGAGGCAGGAGCTTCACCGTTCACGAAACGTCGCCTCTCTCTTCCGGAGGCCATTTGTTTTCCTAGGGTTGAGAATCAAGGACGATGCCAACTCTACATCTAGATGCCCTTCTTCGTGAATCCGGGGCTCAGGAGCCCATTTAAATACACATCTCCCGCACAGAGACTTGATGCTGGTGGCGCCTCTGTGTGATGCCATTTCCCTGGCAGCCTGGCAAAAACCGGGGCAGACCTTTATCAAGGGGCAGAATGGAGTTTTTGGAAATGCAAATGTATGTGTGGGTTTGGGACAGAGGATGGCTTGTAATTAATGATGTTTTGTGTCTTGCTCATTGAGGGGGGTGGTCTACTCAATAAACAATACACTGTCTTTTCTGTGTAAGTGGCAGATACTCTGATCAGAAACAAGGCTCTGATTGTGCTGGTTTTTCCTTTGATGGGGAGCAAAGGGGTGGCTGGGCATGGTGTGAGGCGGTGGGTGTGAGGCACGGGAGGGGAAGCAGGCAGGGTAGGCCTCGTGTTATGTATGCATATATTTATCTGTCTATTTAATAAATAGATCAACTATTTACTAGTTAATAACAGCTCTAATAATTATAACTCTACTGCTGAGCTATACTCCTAGCCTACTCTCCTTTTTTTTTTTTTTTGCACTAGGGATTGAACTTGGGGGCACTTTACCTCTGAACTACACCTCCAGTCCTTTATATATTTTATTTTGAAATACTGTCTTGCTAGCTGGGCGTGTCTTGCTCCCCGCGCTTGGGAGGCTGAGACAGGAGGATCGCGCAGGTTTGAAGCCAGCCTCAGCAACTTAGTGAGGCTCTCAACAACTTAGTGAGACCCTGTTTCCAAATAAAGTATAAAATAGGGCTGGGAGTGCAGAAACCCCTGGGTTTCATCCCCAGTACCAAAAAAAAAAAAAAAAAAAAAAAAAAATACTGTCTTGCTAAGTGACTGAGGCTGGTCTTAAACTTGTGATCCTTCTGTCTCAGCCTCCCAAGTACTGGGATTATAGGTGTGTACCACCATCCCTGGCTATGCCCAGTCCTTTTTATTTTAGTTTTTAATTTTGAGACAGGGATTTCCTATGTTGCCTGAGCTTCCTCTGAACTTGTGGTCCTCTTGGCTCTGCCACCTGAGTAGCTGGGATTACAAGTCTGCCCCACTCTGCTTCTCTATAAAAGCCATTTGAGCTGGGTGTGGTGCTGCACACTTGTAATTCCAGCTCATTGAAGGGGTGTTTAGTTCCCACTAGCAGAAAAAAATACTAACATCTTTATTAGAATAACTTTGGAGAAGCAATTTTACTTAACACTGCAGTTTGAGAGTCAGGATAAAGATGAAAGTATAGGTTCCTTGCTGTGGGCTGTAGATTTTCTGGGGGTAAACTTGGCAACTTTTTCAAAGAGACTCAATACCCATCACCTATTTCATAGATGGTAGATTAAAAAAAATAGCAAAAGAAACACATTCCTCTGCCCCCATGGAGCTTTTTGAACTTACCCCCTTTTATCTTAAATTTGGTATCCTTTTTGTACATTTAAAAAGCACAAAACAGCAATTCCACAACTAAAAAGGAGGCCTTTTCTCATTAAAATAGCGGCTGAAGAACAAGATTCCCTGTTGGCTCTGCATGTGGCAGAGAGGGGTCATGTTTAAGATGTACCTTTAGAGCAGCTGCCACTGAGGAAACCTTTTTTCTGGGAGCTAATTTTAGGGGAAGCATTGGACAATTAAGGTCCTTTTAGCAGGCCACAAGTTTGGCATCTGTGTTTTACTCTTTGGGATTAAAAATAATTATAGAAGGTTCCTTTTACTGAATATACAGAAACATTGAAGTTCTCTGAAATGAGTTTAAATAAGTCATTGCCAGTGTCCTTGGGATGCAGAGCAGCTTGCCAATTTTTCATTTCTAATTAAATACCCCTAGTTGTATGATTTGTCCAAGCAAACCGCTTGTCTGTGCCTCAGTATCCTTATCTGTGAAACGGAGACACTGGCAGCATCTGCTTCTTGGAGTTGTGAGAACTCAAAGAATTAGTGGCTACAAAGTGTGTGATGTTTATATAGTCAGTGAGTGCTCCGGGTTAGCTCTTCCTATCCCTCCTCCCTCCCACACCTTTCCCTTCCCAACTCCTGGCTATTCTTGATTGCCAATCCAGATTATGAGAATACAGTGATATCGCAGAATTTGCCAAAGGGTAGAAAAAAAAATCCCCTGAAAACTGAACAACCAGGAGCAGTCAAGGAGAGAACTCAGATGTCACGCACCTCTTTGGAAAAGCACGACATGTGCATGCACTCGCACCTTCAGCCCTCTTCAGGCCTGTGCTGCTTCAGGCCTCTGCCAGCGCCACGAGCCTAAAGGCAGCACTCCTTTGCCTTCTCCTGCCAACGAGGCCAGCCCTGTGCAAGAGGCAGGGGATGGCGGAGGAGCCTGAGGGGCTCAGGGCCTGGTCCTTTGAGGTCTGCCTCCTGTACTAGCTCTGTGAAGTGTGCATGACTCATTTCACGTCCTGAGGACTTGGTTTTCTTTACTGCAAAATGAGGGCTTTGGCTGGTGGATCTTTAGGCTTCCTTGCAGTGGGCAGCCTGGGGGCTCATCCCCCAAAGAACTTAGGACTGCTTATGATTAAGTGTCTATGGACTGGAAACTTCCTCTGGGCTCAGGGGAGTAGGCGACTTCAGGCTCTTGCCACCCCGCTCATTCTCTAAGGCTTGGGTTGTTGGTGTATTTCTGCAACATTAATGTCTGCATTCAGGTCATCTGTCCCAGAGCTGCACCATCTTCTCCTCCAGGGAGCTGCAGTGACTGGACCATGCTCCTCTCTTCCCTCCTCACCCCAGCTTCTGGGGATTTTCCCCTATGAGCAAGGAAACCAACCATGGTGGCACACACTTGTAATCCCATACGTGAAAGGCTGAGACAGGAGGGTTGGGGTTTGAGGCCAGCCTCAGCAATGGAGTGAGACTGTCAGCATTGGAGCGAGGCCCTAAGGGCTGGGGGTGTAGGTCAGAGGTTGAATGCCCCTGGGTTCAATCTTAAGTATCAAAAAAAAAAAAAAAAAAAGAAAGAAAGAAAGAAAGAAAAGAAAAGAAAAGAAAGAAGAAGAAAGAGAAGTATGGATAAAGGTGTTATTCAGTAGTGGGTAAAACCGCAATGCCAGAGGGACAGTGTCAGTAAGGGGGTCCCCCTGGCTTCTGCTTGCGATGGTAATGGTGCTGTTACAGTGGGAGATGCTTCATTTGTTTTCTTATGCCCACATTACTGAATATTTTGTAACTGGGAGGCTGGACAAGGACAGGGGGGCCTCCTGGAGTCCCCCTGATGTTCACCCTTCTGAGCCAAACAGGAAGCAGGCTGGCATCTGCCACCCGTGGTTCAGGGCAGCTCCTGAGAGGCCGCGGCATGACCTGGGGGGCGCTGGTCCGCCCATCCCAGAATGAAGTCCCTCCAGCATTGTGCAAAGGGAGCACTGGCCCCGCGAGTGTGTGGCGGGAGGGTACTGCAGAGGAGAAGGGTAAGTTCAGAGGTGGAAGCTGAGGGAGAGGACAACGAATGCCCAAGGAGGGATGGGAGGGTGTGGGACTGTGTGCCCGGAGCCCACACAGGAACAAGGAAAGTCACTGGCTGTCTATTAAGGCATCTATTTTCCTATTGGAGAAATGAATGCCTGTAATTAGGCCTGAAGAGCATTTTCAAGGCGTCCTGGGGCTGCCGTTGTCCTGGAGACCAGGCGACCCCAGTGAGTTTGCTCACTGCAGTCTCTTGTTTTCCCACATCTTCGCCTTCCTGTCCTGGTTCCTGGGTGTCTCCACCCACCGCCAACATTCAGATCACAGTGTGACATGCTCAGTAGCTTTAGACACAGTTCTATTTTATTTCTTCCAACTGGAGATTCTGAGATGCGAAGAGAGATGGCCAAGGTCACAGAGCAAGGCACACTTGGGACCTGTGTTTTTGATCTTTGCTTAAATGCCAAATGGAAAGAAGGAGGAATTGGACTCAAATTGGTATAGATTTCCAAACTTACTGGCTTATTGCCCCTTTTTAGAAAGAAAGTTGCTCAGCCCCCACCCCAAGTGCTTCCACAGCCCCCTTATTTTTATTCCACTCCCCCAAATTGCATCTGAGGCTACTGCTCTGGGTCATTCATACATCCCTCCAGAGGCAGTGTTGTGACTTTGGAAATCCACAAAATGTACCCGCTTTCCAGCATTGTGCTTCAGTTATTTAAATACCAGCTATTTAATTTAATTTTACTCAGCGAGGGGCGAATTCCTATCCCTCTTTGCAGACGAGAGAGTTGAGAGCTCAGAGAGGTTAGTAAATGTATACTGCTACAGTGTAAACCTTTATCAGACAGACTCCAAGTGGAGTCTATTGGACCTGCACACTCATGTTCTTTCCTCTGTAATATTTGTAATACAAATACCGAGCATCACCATTACCCATGACACTGGAATCAGACCCTCATCAAGCCTTTCCCTGGCTCTTCTCCCACCAAAACGTGGCTGACTGGATCCATTCCTTTTTCCATCCTTGGTAGGTCATGAGTTTTAACCAAATGATGTGAGACTAAAGTGAAGAAAAAAGAGCCTTTATCCCTGCCAGATATCCTAAGCAGGGGGTGTCCTGTGTCCCTAGGAGATATTTGTCAATATTTTTGGCTACATAATAAATAATTGTGTGGTGGAGCTGAGAATGAATGTCCTGGGACTAAGGATGCTGAACATCTTCTAAGATTCTGGATAATCTTGCACAATGAAGAAAAATCTTACTCAGAATGCTAGTCATACTGTCTTTGAAAAACATTGTACTCATGTGAAATGCACATCCCTTCCCAAAGATTCTTTGCAATTTTCATGGTAGAAATTTCAGACAAAGACAAGCTCTTGAGAGAATGGATTTTGGCCTGGAGAGGCTTGCTGCATTAGTACCCACTAGGAGATTTCTGCTAAGTTCACAAAGAAGTCTGGCCCTGCATAATGTTATTACTTTCTCTAAACTTCATTTCCTTATTTGCAAAATGTGAATAACTGTAGCACCTACGTTACAGGGATATTGTATGGTTTTAATGAGTCAATATATGTAGAATGCTTATAGCAGTGTCTGGCACAATTAATTAATTCAGTAGATTTTATAGCTTTATTCCTAAATTAATGTAATTCATTATTTAGAAGCATCAGGACTTTTTGTAATCTGCTCCACTTTGTGTACTAAAACTTTGACACTCCCAATGTTTCTATTGTTAACCTAAATTTAAAGTAAACAAAACATTTTGAGATTCTCAAAATATCCACCTAGAGAGAGAAAGACTTGGAGTAGAGGCTGAAGAGTTTCAACAAGATCAAATATAAACCAGATGTACCCATGAACACCTCTCCAGGCTTGAGTCAGGCCTCTGGGACTGGGCCATCTGTTCAGATTTGTCATCTAGGATCTGGGATGGACATTGGTATTTCTAGGATAACCTACCTGTATCTTTCTTATCTTGTATGTCCAGGAGTAGCCAGAAAACCCTAGAGTGAGAATTCACATTGGCTTCTTCACTCTTTGGTAATTGACTTTTTTGTTCAGTGCTGGAGTTGAGCTCAGGGTCTCATTAGTACTAGACAAATGCTGTGCTTCTGAGCTGCATCCCCAGCCCAGCTCCTTCACTCTTTGGGAGCAATGGGGTGATACGTAGAGAGCCCTTAGCTGGACAGCTGGGTTTAGCAGTGGGTGGTTATGTTTTAAAGAGCCAGGTCATTTACTTTATTTATTTATTTATTTATTTATTTATTTATTTATTTATTTATGTGTTTATTTATTTATGGTGGTACTGGGGTTCCTGGAAACCCTTCTACCTCCGGGCTTCACTCCCAGGCACCTCTTTTTTATATTTTTATTTGGAAACAGGGTCTCTTAAGCCAGTGAGGCTGGCTTTGAACCTACGTGATCCTCCTGTCTCTGCCTCCCAAAGCCCCGGGATTACAAGCGTGCGCCACCACGCCCGGTGAGCCAGGTCATTTTAAAGGAATGTGAGAAGTGCATCTTTGGGGACAGAGGTTAAATAGTGGCACAGTAGATAAGGAATGTGCTGTCTCTCAACTAATGGCCATCTAAAAGTTAACATTTCACTAGCTCCTGCAGAGAAGCTAATGATAAGGCTGTGCACACAGAGCTTTAGTTAGGAAAAGAATTCATGGAAAGTGTGTGTGTGTGTGTGTGTGTGTGTGTGTGTGTATGTGTGTATGTGTATATATGTGTATGTGTGTATGCGTGTGTGTGTGTGTGTGTGTGTGTGTGTGTGTATGAATTTATCCTTACCGCATACACAGACCCTTTACACAAACCAGCTTTTTTTTCTTAGACAACTACTTGTCATTCTTAGGAGCACCATCATCTCAGGTCAAGGCAACATACACTGTGTGATAATAAATACATACGACGTCAGTGCAGTGCTATTTTTGGCATCATTTAATCTATCGACAATCTGCTGTTTGCTGAACTGTATGAAAGCCTTTGGGAGATGTGAAGAGCAAACAGCGACCCCTGACTCCAGGGGATTTATAAGATATTAAAACAAATTTAGGTGTGTTTTTCAAAGCCAGGTTCTTAGAGTCACAGGCTGGTTGCCAAAGAAGATTCCCAGGATCCCAAGCATATGGGACTCAGGAATCTGCATTTAAGGTAATTCTGATATACAATGAAATTTGAATAGCGTTAGTCCAGAGTCCATCTATAAAGGAACATGAAGGCTTTATTTCTGTGTCTGTTTACCCAGTGTAGCCAGATCTTGTAGGGGAATTTTGAATAATGTTTATAAGAAATGTGCTGCCTCTTAGGCCTCTTGATGAGAAAGGCAGGTATGTTTATAAAGTAGAGGAGTCGGGACTGGGTGGTAAAGCGTGGCTTGACCTCTGTGGTGACCAGAGGAGTAAATGAATGTAATCTCAATGTTTACGAAGTGCCTCGATGAGTTACTGATGTGTTCCTTGTTAGGGCTTAGTCCTAGTGCTTTTTAGTATATGGTCAAGTCAGAGGGAAAGCCAGAGATTTGCTTCTCCTTAAATATTTATCAGTGGATATTTTGTGAATGAAAGCATACTGGGGAATAGGTGTAATTTGTGCAGGTGCCGTCTTTGTGTGGTGGGTGGGTGGATGGGTCTTCCATTGGCTGGGGTAGACAATGACTCCTGGTTGTCCCTTGTTGGGGTGCTGAAGGCTTATTCTTGGGGGAAGAAGCCTGAAGCCTGGAAGGGAGAATTTATAGAGGGAGTGTGGGGAGAGAGAGGGATGGATGTTGAGAACGGGTCAGCCCAGGGGAGCTTGGCCATTGTTCTAGTTGCTGCAAGATTCTCGGGCTTCCTGTGGCAGAGTCCAGGGTGTGTGGTCCAGCTCAGCACCAAGGGGCTGAGTGGAAGCTGGAGGAGGGTAAAGCCTAGAAGTGGATCTGTGACCTAGAAGAAAGACCCTTGTTTTTAGTGACCAAAAAACTCAGAGAAAGCTCAGTTTAAGCCCGGAGTGAAAGTCCGTGAGCTTGCTGGAAATGAGCTTGACCCTCCAGGTGGGGGTGGGCAAAACAGAATAGGGAATACATGGAAGCAAACTGGCTCATCCTGAAAACCTGTGTCCTAAATTGCAGAGGACAGTGTCCTTCGGTTACTGAACCCTGAGAGACTCTCCCACGGTGCTCATTATGGGTAGGTTTTATCTGACTCAAATAAGATGGAGAAAAAAGAGTCCTGGCATGGGAGAGCACTAGGCTGAGGGGGAAGTCTTTGGACAAATCCTTTTCAGGTGGTAAAGGGCAAGTTGAGAAGCATTGGCCAGAGCCTGGGCAGAGAAGACTCAGATCCAATGGCCTGCCCTCGGGATTTGGCCTTTGGCTTCCTTTATCCCAGGTGAAGGAGGAGATTTCTGCAGAGACATGCCTGCTCTCTCAGTCGTCCATGAAATAGTTGTTAATGCACTGCTATCCTGGCTTGGAAACAAAGGAGACCTACTTTGCCCCTTTTCTGATTCCTATTTGATAGTTTGGACAAAGAAGCTATTTTTATTCAGTTATTCCTCCAGCTTTTTTTTTTTTTATTACTCAGTAACAAATTGAAGGTTGAAAAGCATGTTCTCTAATCTGCATTTGTAACTCTTATTTAACCGGCTGGACACTGAGTGGCCTCACCTTCCCATTGGCCCTGGGTTTCTTTTGGGTCCCCAGCAGGAGGTGGGGGATGCTGGGCTCCTTCAGGTGGGGGCTCCACTTTGCATGGCGAGTGAGCAAGCAGAGGATAGGAGAGGTCCTCTGCAGGCAGCACCTCCACAAGACTGTTTTTATTTACTTACTTATTACTTTGTGGTACTAGGGTTTGAACTCAGGCTTGGTCCACCTCTGAGCTACACACCCAGCCTTTTTTTTTTTTTTAATTGTTTTTTGTTTTGAAACAGGGTCTCCCTAGGTTTCTGGGAGTCTTGATAAGTTGCTGAGGCTATCCTCGAACCTGTGATCCTCCTGTTTCAGCCTCCCAACTACTGGGATTACAGGTGTGTGTCACCACACCTGGGCCACGGGACTCTTTTGAAGCAGGCCTGGGCTCAGAGAGCTTCCTAGTGGCAGCATCCCTTGCAGGAAGCCCTCTGACCCCTGTGACGCCCTGTGTGTGGTCCTACAAAGTGGTACTCCATGGGAGACACCACTGTGCTCAAACAGCTCCCTAATTCTTTGCATGGACAGGAGAAACTATGTGGTAAAGCCTCTAACTTATTCTTCGGCAAGTACAACATGCCAGCACATAGCTTTAAAGTATATACAAAGTCCCCTGTGAGGCTGGGCACGTGGCTCAGTGGTGGAACACTTACCTGGCATGCATGAGGCCCTGGTTTCAATCCCCAGTACTGAAAAAAAAAAGTCATCTTGCCCCTCTAGACTTTTATATTTGGAAGATGAATTGAATCTCACAAATAATCTAAAGTTCTTGGGAGTCAGTGAATTATAGGTGATTAAAGAAACCTCAATTGTAATATTTTTATTTTTTAAATTTAAAATGGACCTACAAGCAATTTTGATAAGGTTTCTAAAATGGTTCCAAGAAATGGCAGCCCAATTGGAAACATCCTCCAAGGTAAATACATCCGCAATAATATATAAGGTCCAATTGGCTTAAAATAGAAGAGCCTCATCACTATTTTCCTCTCATGTATGATTCATATGCTTACAATCATTTACCACCTAATACTTCATGGTTTCCAGTGAAAGTTTTTTTTTTTTTTTACCTAAAACAAAGCTCTTTTTTAATTTATAATGTTCTTTACACATACGTACGATGATTAAAAAAAAAAAGGCTTTGAACAAACCAAAACGCATTATGATTTGACCAGAATTAATACTTTTGTTTGCACAAGTTTGACAGACTGACAGCGTTTCCTCATGACAAGCAGATGGAGCGAGGAGATTTAAAGTGAGTGTAATTTATGCAACTTACACTAACCACTACTAGTGACAAATACTAAGAAAGGGGCTCTGTTTGAATTGGCCCAACCTTAACTTGAAAGATGACTTCTGCATTCAGTGGACCTGTGAGTGGCTTAAGCATCTGAGAGCTTTAAAAAGATAAGTCTCATATGTATCAAGAATATTCAGAATTTTTTTCCTTGGCATTTGAAAATTTCAAGCTAAGGAGGTCTGTCCTTGCTCAGTTACACACTCTTCACCTTGGGCAGTTCAGCGAAATCCAGAAGATAAGACGTGAATGGCTCTATCTGTTCATGTCAGCATGTGGAGAAGCTAAATTGTTGGGCTATTTGATGAAAGGACAGCTCAGTTCTCACGAAGCAAGTGGGTTTGGCAAATCCTTCGCTGGAAACCTCTGGTTTCTGAACAGGATGTCTTGAAAACTGTCTATTTCTTCAATTTTCAATAGTTATTTAAAAGAAAAATCCTAAGTGTTTAGAAGTCCTAGGACCGTCTTAAACCTCTTTCTTTGGGAGATTGATTCATAGTATAAATGAGTGTAAGAGATTAACCTATGTTATAGTAACTGGGGGCTATTGGCATTTTGAAAAATTACTCAGAAGATAATAAACATACAGAGAGCCATAATATTAGGTAGGCTTTAGTCAATCAAGGAAAGGCAAAAATTCAACTAAAACACACAGAAGTAATCTCTGCATTATCTTGAAACTTCAGATGGAGGAAGGGAAAGTGTTACTAGGCAGGTGGTATTCAGTAATTATAAATAAAAGCAAAAGCATAGCAAAATGTATTCCCTAAAAATTTTGTTAAGAAGCTGCGTGTGGTGTTATACACTTGTAATTCCAGTACTTGGGAGGCTGAGACAGAAGGATTGTAGGCTTGTGGCCAGCCTCAGCAATTTAGGCCCTTTGCAACTTAGTGAGACCTTGTTTCAAAATAAAATAATAAAATAGAGCTGGGAGTATATCTCAGAGGTAGAATGTCCCTGGGTTCTATTTCCAATACCACAAATTTTTTTTGTGTTAAAAAGTATGTAAATAATGCGTATTGTTAAAGTATTTTCTTATAGATGTCAATGATTTAAGGCCCATATGCTTCGCCAAGAGTTCAGTTCATTTTATCAAATTCCTCAAATTTAAGATAGGGTTTGCAGCTAAATACTCTCCATCAAAATTCTTAATCAGAGGGAAGTATTTTACTAAATATATATATATATATATATATATGTATATATATATATATATACATAAAATGTAGCCTACTTAAAAATAATAATGTTACTGAAAATATAAACAGTATCAAAGAAAGTTTTGAAACAAAAATTAATCATCATCCAACTATCATAGTACGTTTTCCCATCTTTATGCATTATCTTCCAACTGTTATCCATGAACATCTAAATTCTTACCTACTTATGATAACTATACACACCACTTTATAACTTATGTTTTTATATAGGATACCTATAATAGATATTGCTGTATTATTGAGAATGTTCAAGTAATTCAAGAAAAAGTTTCAAATTCATAAGGTGTAGCAGGCATGCATTATTTTGTATTATTAACTTATTTGCTTAATATGGGCAAAACTCAGTGGATGTGTTAGGCATGCCAAAAATGAGGAAGCAGGCGGCTTGTGAGACATAGGCAGAATTCATAAGAAATGTTAAATATAGGTGGTAAGTGAGAAACCTGAAAGACATGTTAAAAATAGAATGGAATCCATCATGGAACAAACAAAGTGATTCCTTTCAGATAATGAAGGAATGGGAAGATTAGGTCATAGGCCTGGTTGCTCAGGGCTGACAGCTATGTCATCTCTAAGTTGGCGCTCAGTAGTGGTATGCGGTGTGGTCTCGCCATGGGCCCACACGTGCTCAGGCTAAGAAGCACAGAGGGAACCCATGGTTGATCTGCAGGCTGTTGGGCGAGTTACAGTTATTGCCAGGTGTCCTTGTCCTTGAGTCTCTGGTCGAGTAAGTACATCTTGGGCTCCAAGCACCTTCCCTTTGCTGGGCCCCCTGGACCAAGCTTCAGTTCAAATCTTTACATACAGTCATATCAGAGGTGAGAAATCTCACGTGGTGGAGAAAGAGACAGGGCATATGAGCATCGTGTAAGTGGGAGGACTCAGAGAGCACAGCCCTTCCACCTGGCTTATCCCTTACCCTAAGCATAGTAATGGAACCCATCTAGCTCCCTTTACATCTTGCTGGGTGTTTTAAGTGAATTTAGGATTGTGCAATGTGAGTGTGTTAATTTTGTCTGTTTCCTTTTTGTTTCATGACCCTGGGATAGCCTTTAAGTGGCACTTGGGGACTCAGCCAGGAAGATTTTCAAAGTCATTTAATCTTCAATAGAAAAGCACTGTGGCCGGGTGTGGTGGTGCACGCTTGTAATACCAGCATTTGGGAGGCTGAGACAGGAGGATCGGGGTTTGCAGACAGCCTCAGCTACT
This sequence comes from Muscardinus avellanarius, assembly GCF_963383645.1. Taxonomy (NCBI): domain Eukaryota; kingdom Metazoa; phylum Chordata; class Mammalia; order Rodentia; family Gliridae; genus Muscardinus; species Muscardinus avellanarius. Next base: position 61,720,772 of record NC_137786.1, on the reverse strand, counting down.
TAGTGAGACCCTTTGCAATTCAGTGAGACCCTGTTTCAAAATTAAGAATAAAAATGTTGGGCCAGGCATGGTGGCACATGCTTTTAATCCCTGCACTTGGGAGGCGGAGACAAGAGGATCTCGCAGGTTCAAAGCCAGCCTCGCTGGCTTAAGAGACCCTGTTTCCAAATTTAAAAAAAATATAAAAAAATAGGTGTCTGGGAGTATAGCCCAGAGGTAGAAGGGTTTCCAGTAACCCCAGTATCACCAAAAAAGAAAAAAAAATTGTTGAGGTGGGGGTATAGCTCAGAGGTAGAATACCCCTGGGTTTCATCCCCAGTACCGCAAAAAAAAAAAAAAAAAAAAAAAAAAAAAAAGAAAAGAAAAAAAAGAAAAGCACTGTGACTCCACTTCTGTGCAGTAAATGATAGAGGGATTTTTGTGGGCCAGAAGACAGAAGGTGACTTAGCAGCCAGATAGGGTCTTGAGTCAGCACATTGTCTACAGGTGCTTAAATAAATATTTGTTGAAGGAGTGCGGGCCAAGAGTTGACGCTAGCAAAGGAGCTAGGCAACGTGAAGGGTGGGGAAAGAGGAAGTTGTTGGGGCTTTAAACTGCATTTAAAGTGTGTAAGTTAACTGAGTAACATGAGACTGTTCCTGGAACTCATCTGTAGCCCATTGACCAAAGGCCCCTGGCTCTGAAGCTGAAGAGAGCTGACCAAGTGTTGGTTCTCTTGCAGTGGAGAGAGACCAAAAAAAGGGAAGAGAGATGAGCTTGCATGCCAGAAACTGTATCTTCAAAACACAAGTTGCCGCCGGGCGTGGTGGTGCACGCTTGTCATCCCTGTACTTGGGAGGCAGAGACAGGAGGATCGCGCAGGTTCGAAGCTAGCCACGTGCACTGGCTTAGGAGACCTGTTTCCAAATAAAAATGTAAAAATAGGTCTGGGAGTGTAGTCCGGAGGTAGAAGGGCTTCCAGGAACCCCAGTACCACCAAACCAAACAAAATAAAACAAAACACAAGTTGCCTCCATTAAATTAGTTTTGTAACTTAACATGCTTCAGAACAGACAGTGGGAACTCTGAGTTCGTTCGTTCGTTCGTTCGTTCGTTCGTTCGTTCCTTCCTTCCTTCCTTCCTTCCTTCCTTCCTTGTTCAGTGCTGGGGACCAAAACCAGGGCTGTGTGCATGCTAAGCATATCTTCTAGCATTGAGACACACTCCCAGACTGATTTGTTGGTTTTAATCAAATCCTAGGGTTGATTAAACATTTGGCTCTTCCAATCAGAGATTCATACTCCAAGGGTAGTAAGTTACTGTCTGAAAGACCCTAATTGGAAATTTATACCCAGAGGCCATTACCACAGGCTGACTTCAATGAGGCCCATCTATCTCTACCTAGATGGTTTGTTTATTTTTATGAGAGAAGTTAGAATTTATTTTTTTATCAGGGGGAAAGGATCAACATTTCATTTATGTACATTGGATAGAAAAACACTGCATGAATTAAACACAGACTCTGGTTAAGCCCAAAAGCCCAATACTTTTTGGAGTGCTATCCTTGGCATACAAATCCAATCCAGTCCAGTGTCCTGGCACTTGGGGAATACTAGATGACTGTTGCCACTAGCTCAGGTGGCCTTTCATGGAATTTGTTGGTATGCTTTAAGGTAGGACTTTACTTTCTTAATAGAACAGGGCATGAAACTCTCTGGGGCCAGTTTGCTAGTGAATGTTTACATGAGCACTAGAACATGACATGATACTTGCTGCCATTATAATATCAAGAACTGTGAAGGGTCTGAGACTTAACCCTTCTTGCAAACTAACAAGTTAGTCTGTTTGTACTTTCCTGGGTGCTGAAGACAGGCAGAATGTGAGAGAACCATGGAGAATGGTCTCCGAACACTAAACCCCAGGGAAGAAGCGACGAGAAGTCCTATTGCTACCTCAAATCTTCAGAGGCAACTAATGCTCACCAAGAGGAACATAAAAATTGTGAGATGCCAAGATGCCCTAGTTCCTCTGTGGCCCCTGAATGGGGCCAGCAAAAGTGGTGGAAGCTCCTAGTTGGGAACTTCCTGTCCCCTCTCCTCCCATTTGGTGAAGACCCCTCCAGTGCAGCAAAGGGTGGGAGGAGACTGAGTCAGCCAGCGTCCTCTCATCTGGGGAAGCCTCAGGCAGCAGCAGGCCCTACAAGGCTGACTCTGTCCTATGGCTGTGTCACTGGGCAGGAAGGCCAGACACTAGGGAGAAGATAGAAGTCCGGCTTCTCTGTCCCGGATTTTCTGGAATCTGTTTGGTAGACTCAGATACAAACATAGGGTCATGCTGCGGCCACTGAAAAGGTGTTTCTCTGAATGGGATAAAGAGTATAAGCCGGGTATGGTGGTGCATGCCTATAATCCAAGTACTTGGGAGGCTGAGAGCGGAGGATCACAGGTTCCAGGCCAGCTTCAGCAAAGTAGTGAGACTCCCAGCAAGCTAGGGAGACCCTGTTTCAACACAAACAAAAAGGGCTGGAGGTGTGGCCCAGAGGTAGAACGCCCCAGGGTTCAATCTCCAGCGCTATCCCCTGCACCCCCAACCTACATGATAGAGCATGAAAGAGTGAAAGTGAACGCGGTACACAGGAGTGAACAGGAGGGTAAAGATGTGGGCAGGGAGGCAGGGAAGGAGGTTTCCAAGAAACCAACAAGCAAAACCAAACCCTTTCTTGTCTAATCTTCTGGATTCTCATGTCTCTAGCAAAATAGTAAACAGAGCTATCAGTGCTGCAAACGATAGCAACAGTACTGGGAAGCAGAAGTGTTGTTTCGTGTTCTTGTTTTAAGCTTACTGTAGATATCTCTGTCCTTAGGGACTGGTTTCTTGGAGAAAGCCAGCTGGACATTCCCCAAAGCTATCAGTTTCTAGATACTCAATACCTGGCATTGATAGAGGCGTGTAGAGGAACATTTCATCAGGGCAAGACTGAGATTAAGACATAAAGACCTGACAGAAGAACACATCCACGGTAACACACTCAGCCAAGGGGAACAAATGGCTTCTCTACCTGCCCCATTAACCACAAATCCTTGGGCCAAGCTGGGGGCAAACAACAGGCGGAAGCTGCTCCCCAGAACACCATTAAGCAGCTGCAAATGGAACCATTAATCTCTATGATCCGGCTTCAAGGAACACCAGCTCTCTAGCTGAGGAAAATGTGGGTAGGCTCCGTGCTGGGCGGGTTCTGCCCAGGAGACGGGTGGCCCTCCCTTGGGGGAGCTTGCAGGCATTGGTTTGACGGATGGCAGAGTCCTCTGGCAGCACCCAAGCATTTTTTTTAATCATCATAAAGGGGGATGAAGGCCCCCCCTTCCAAACACCCCCCAGGAATTTGCAAACAGCTTCAGCTTCACCAATTCGATGGCTTTTCTCGGAAGCACCAGGGACTTGTGATGCACCACTAGCTTCTGCCATGACAGTGCTGTTGATTCTTTGTGTTGAGCCCTAGGGAAGGGACTTGTGTCGCAGAAAGTGTGTGAAGTCATGTGTCATCCACACGCTCTGCCCTGGGATCCTCGGGCTGGGTCATATAGCAGATGGTCCCCCTTTCAGTGCTGAGACTCTCCAGGTGAAGGGCTTCTAGACAGTGGCTCCAAGCTCCCACAAAGGACTTTGCTTCTTTGGAGTTGAAAGAACTTGCTGGGGTCCCATGTCTGTTTCAGGATGTTTTTGATACATTGCAATATCAAACAATTATCACCCATGTTCTGTGTTCCCAGGTACTGTTCCAAGTGCTTTATATGTGTTATTTCATTTACCATTTATATTTTCAAAACCTCTCAGTAACCACTAAGGCAGAGAGTTTAAGTAACTCACTCAAAGTTACCAGGCAAGTAAAGGGTAGAACCAGTTTTTGAATCAGGGGATATGCCACTTCTCAAGGTGTGCGCTCAACTGGCTAGTCACTAGCAGGCTGCGGGGACCTGCAGGGGCCCCCTGTGCTGCAGAGATGCTGAGCTGCAGCGCCCTGCCCACAGGTGCAGGTCTGCACTGTGCCTGCGCCTGCGTCCTCTAGGCTGGGCTTTGCTCCCCATCTGAATGTCCTGTCGCTATAGCCCATGGTTTAATGGAATATTTCTATTGCCACTAGGTTTGTGTTCTCTTTGAGAGGCTGGACTCCTCCCTGTGGGGGGAGGACAAGTTGTGAGCCTCCTGGGCTCCACGGTTGGCCCTTCCCTAGTTAGCTGGGTGCTGCGCTCTGTGTCCTCAGCATAGTTACTGCACCAGCTGGTGGCTTGTGAAACATCAGAACAGCACAGTGGTGGACTAAAGAGAAGGAGGTTTAGGACTTGGTGAAGGGGGTTTGAATCCCATCTTCCCTGCAGATCAAGTCATGTGCTGATTAAATCTCTATATACATGCAAATACCTTTGGAGAGTCACCCATCTTTGAATCGGGGCTTTCCTTGGAAAAACACATGAGCTAACCTTCATGCAAGTGCTTACTAAAGGGCTTATCAAGTAGGCTGTCAATAAACCTTAGTTCTCTTTTCTTGCCTTTTCCATATGAAATACAGCTTCTCAGAATAAAGACATGCCTATTTCAGCCACAGGCCCTTGGAATTTCATGTGTTTGCTTAGACCCCCAAAGGAGGGTTTGTGGGTGTATGTGGGTTCAATGTGTGAGTGGGGGGAATGAGGCAGTGTATACATTAGGCCATTAATAATGATGTGGCTCCTATGCTTAAAGCCAAGGATATGTTCATACAAGGCTCAAGTGTATTTTTATAGCTCCACAAACTATTCATCTACCTCAGCATGACTTTTTTATGCCAGTTTTAGAATTTTGACATATTCTCTTTTTTCCTAAAAAAGTGATTTACATTGCAGAGCAGTTCTAGCCTTGGCAGGCAGTGGAGTTGGTGCCTGGACATTTTTCTTTCTTTAACTGTTGATTAAGGGTGGAGAATCCAGCTTGGAGAGATCCTGGATCCTATGAATTTTGTTAAAAAAATTCAACTCCAACCACTTTTTGAGCATAAAAGGCAAATAATTGGCTTAAAATATGTACATAAATTTACATGTTGGGATCTCTGCTGAGACTTGGGGGAGAGAATTGCGGGAATATGGGAGCCTAGAGAATTCCCATGAAGGCTGGGTGGAGGAGTTCCTGGGCTCCTGTAGGAGTGCAGATCCTGTGGGAGCTTGGGCCCAGCATGGTTTAGTGATTTCCAGGAACAGAAAGCTCTTAGTGCAGCCCAGAAAAAAGGCAACTGTCATTCATAACTAACTTCTATCTGAACCTAATACATCAGGGGAGAAAATTATGGCTTTGTGTTTTGTTTTTGCCAAAGTGATTTGAATCCTGGCCAGTTCTGCTACAACGAAAGCTGCTCTCCTTGATTGGACTGAGGGTATATTTAACACTGGTAGAATCAGGACATGCCAAATCCAAGTCATATTACCATGATGTGGGTCACTATTATAATGTCTATTTTCCAGAAGTAAAATAAAAATATGTTGAGCAATGCTCAGGGCTGTCTATACCTAAAAGTCTGACCTGGGATCTAGTACTTTTAACCTCTTGATTTGTTGATAATTGCATTTATTTCCTTACCTGCTTTCCCTCTCCAGCCCCATGGCTGGTGCTTATTTAGACATGAAGCCAGTGACTTTATAACTGCCAGCCGGCAGGGTCATCTACAGGGAAACCCATGCTTATGTGGAAACCAGGCTTGGTTTAATGCTCTGCTTTAGTTGCTTAAAATTCATAACAATTTTTAAAAAAGGAGTTCCATGTTTTTTATTTGAGACAGTTCCCCAAATTGTGTAGCCAGTCCTGATAGCTCACCCTGCTCATGTGCCTGGTTAGGTAGCAGCCCCTTTCTTTCTCCTCTACCCCCTGTCTCTCTGGTACTCCTCTGATGATATGGAGGCCATATCACTTCTCATGGCCACTGTCTGCTGTTTTGGAGGTTTGGCCAGGTGGCAGAGCACTCTGGTGCACAGGCCCCAGGAATGCATGGTGCCTCTGGAGAGGGCGCCTTGGGTAACTCTGCCATCCACACCTGTGGGGGTTCATATACCACGAGGAAGGTGCTGGTGTTGTGGGGGTGAGGGGGATCAGGAACGCTTGTATTTTGAAGGTAGAAAGATTAGCAAGATGCCGAGGTTGATGAGGCCCCAGAGCCACAGTTGTTCAAGATCTGTCTGAGCTGAGTTGCACATCCAGACAGGACAAGAACCAGCCAGGCCCTTCCTCCTCTCATTTGTCCATCTGGCAGCCCCTCAATTTCCTTAGTGAAGCCCTTCCTGTTGTTCCTTCCAGTTGACATACGAGTAAAATTACTCTGTCTCAAGATCTCCTGATCTGGGGTCCTTTCTTCAGGCAGGGTTTTTGAGTACAGTGTTATAGGGCGAGTTTGGGTTTCATTGTACCAGGAATCAAATTCCTGGTCAGTATGAGAAAATAGAGGATCCTGGTCGCACAAGTGCACACAGGTGCAAATGAACAGCCAAGCACAACTTGGCCAAATAGAAACTGGATCACAGGAGGAGTGTTCGGCTGAACCGAGGTGCTTGGGGAGAGGGGAATGGGTGAAATCCAGCCTGCAGCCTGTGGATATGTCTGCCCAGAGGAGCCGTCTTTGTAACAATTCACACAAAGGCAAATAATAGACTGGCAGACAGTTGCCAGAGTGATTCTTAACTCGAATCATACCACAGTGCATGTGTGCGTGTATGTGTGTGTCACTGGAGATTGAACTCGGGGGGGGGGGGGAGTTCCTACCTTTGAGCTATAATCTCAGCCTTATTTTATTTTTAAATTTTGAAACAGGGCCTGTTAGCATGCATTGACTTCAAACCTGCAACAGTTCTGTGTTAACCTCCCAAGTATTGGGATTACAAGTGTGTGCCACTGTGCCCAGCCAAGGTTTCTTTTTTTGTTTTGAAACAGTGTCTCACTAGGTTACTGAGAGTCTTGCTATGTTACCAGAGCATGCCCTCGAACATGTGATCCTCCTGTCTCAGCCTCCCAAGTACTGGGATTACAAGCAGGAGCCACCATGCCTGGCTTCACCCAGATTTGTTTTTCTGTGTGGTACTGGGTGTGGAACCCACAGGGTTTTCTACCTCTGGGCTATATTCCCAGACCTATTTTTATATTTCATTTGGAAACAGGGTCTCACTAAGTTGCTGAGAGCCTAAGTAAGCAGCTGAGGCTGGCTTCGAACCTGTGCAATACTCCTGTCTCAGCCTCCCAAGCGCTGGGATTACAAATGTGCGCCACCACGCCTGGCTTCACCCCAGATTTTAAAATTGGCCTGCATGTAAAACGTGGAAAATGTGAAAAAGAATTAAAAATTAATTATAATTGTATAACCCAGTGATAATCGCTGCTGTCTTTTTAAAAAAGGATTTTGTTTCATACTAGTAAATCCTTCAGTGCACTTAAAGGATGATTTAAGATACAAATTTCACGTGCACATTAAGTTGTAGAAATTCCTCGCTGGTGTGCGTGAACAGAGATGGTAAACGATGGATGTCTTTCCAAGGGTGCCTGGTAAAAATTACCTCGTCTCTTCAAATTAGATTGTTCTGGGAGTTTTTGCCATTTCCTTTTTCTTTTCTTCACTGGGGTGAAAGAAGATGTTTATGCATTAGGTTTGGTCTAATTGGAACTGAGAACTGACTTAAAGAAACTCCAGTATCCTTTTTCCAGGAGGGAACAGATTATCCACGTGCCCAAATGAAGCTGTAACTGCGTCAGCGGCCTTGTAAGCTCCTCAACTTCCTGTGTTTGTTTTGCTTACATCTGTCTGGATGTGCGAGTGTTTCCTGTGCTGTTCTTATTAATGGGCCCTATGGATAAAGATCTCACAGACTTATTTTGAGTGGCCAGAAGATTGGTGTTAGGGAGAGGAGTGATTTTTATATGACATATTTTTTCTTTCAAGTTTTTTGTGTTTGTATGAGTTAAAAGAGAAGGGGACCCAGAGTTAACTTGAGAGTTAAATTATAACTTAGCACTTTCTCTAGAGAGACTACTATAAAAAAAAAGGAAAGAAAAATCAATGTCCAAGTTGGATTGGTGGGAGCCTTTCTCATACTATCTGCTTTTTCTATTTCTGTCTGACATCTGTTTCAACCTTAAAAAAAAAATAATTGGCTGTGTGAACTTGAATAATATACTTTTTTTGGAATTTTGAAATTTACTCAATTTGATTTGGTCTGGTTCAACCATCATTTTGGTATTTATGGACACCTACCTGGTGGGGTGCAAGGTGGGGGAATAAAATGAGAAACAGAAGGTGCTGGGTGCCTGGCCTGCTAGGTACCTCATCTAGCTGAGTAGATAGGCTCTTACTGCAAGATATAGCAATATTTGTTTTTGTTTGTTTTGTTTTGGTACTAAGAATTGAACCTACGGGTGTTCTACCTCCAAGCTATACCTTCAGCCCTTTTTATTTTTATTTTGAAACATAATCTCACTAAGCTGCTGAAGATCTTGCTGAATTGCTGAAGCTGGCCTCCAATCTGTGATCCTCCTGTCTCTACTTCCCAAGTACTGGGATCACAGGTGTGAGCCACTAGGTCTGGCTAACAAATTTAAATTTCCTTAATGAACATTTGATAGGCAGGGATGATAATAATAATAGGACACCTGATTTCACTAGCAATTTTTTTTTTCTGGTGGTACTGGGGTTCTTGGAAGCCCTTCTACCTCCGGGCTACACTCCCAGACCTATTTTATTTGGTCTATTTATTTTTTATTTGGAAACAGGGTCTCTTAAGCCAGCGTGTCTGGCTTCGAACCTGCGGGATCCTCCTGTCTGCCTCCCAAGCCCGGGGATTACAAGCGTGCGCCACCATGCTGGGAAACTGAGGCTTGTGATTCATATCGTAGTCTTACTCCAGGTTTCTTCAGGGCAGCATGAGTAGATCCTCTTTGTCATTGTAGGGTTTGGGAGCCATTCTAAGGGTCTTGGGCTGGATAGGCCCCAGAAGCATCTAGATTGGTTTCCTGTCTCTGAATTTCTCTAGAGTGCTGCAGAATATGAGAAGGCAGACCCTTCTGCGTTTAGATGATTCTCTCGTCCTGCCCTAGTGATGCAGGATGAGAGATCACAGAGGACTGCTGGGGCCTGCTCTTCTGCCGGGCTCCTGAGATTGCCGCGAAGGATGGACCAGGAATTCCTGGTCACTGTTTTTGGGTTCTGGGTGGTTTTGATCCTCTAGCTTCTTTGTCTCTCAGATGAATGATCACTAAGTTGTCACAGGCCAGAAGTTAGACTTCCTTTGGAAGTATCCTTTTTTTTTTTTTTTTTTTTGCTTAACATCCCTTTGGTGTGATAGCTTTCAATTTCTGGCAGGAGAAGTGCAACACAGATTAGATAACTTGTCCCATTTAGATAATGCGCAAAGCTTATATGGATTTCGTGCTTATGCCTGTCTGGTAGAGCCCCTCATCCTCACCCTGGGAGCACACAGTGTCTCTCAGCTCCTGAGTCTTTCTCAACATTATCAGTGTGCTTCAGATGTGTTGCAGGAAAAAAATTGATTTTTGTCCCAAGCAATTCTATTTTTATAGAATTCATTTGATCAAGTCTTGTAAAGTAAGGGATGTATAAATGAACACTTATCCATAAAAATGATTAACTATAGATCTGCTAATTATATGGCTTTTCTAAAACAAACCTGAAGAGTTCTTTTAAAGATCACATACTAGCTGGGGGAGGTGGTGCACGCTTGTAATCCCAGCATTCGGGAGGCTGAGACAGAAGGATCGTGGTTCACGGACAGCCTCAGTTACTTAGTGAGGTCCTCTGCAACTCAGTGAGACTCTATTTCAAAAATAAAGAATAAAAAATAGGGCTGGGGATGTAGCTCAGAGGTAGAATGGCCCTGAAAAAAAAAAAAAAAACAAACAAACCCCACATACTTATTTTGAAAGGAGGGTGTTATTTATGTGCCCCTGTGTGTGTGTGTGTGTGTGTGTGTGTGTGTGTGTGTGTTGTGTGTGCGCGTGACTGCTCTACTTTTTTGGCAGACTTTTATTGTGATTGGTTACTTTTTCTCCTATCATGGTCCATTTTCAAATGTTAATCATTAGTCATTCCTTATGACCTCTCTGTGCAGCAGTCAGAATATAATTATTGAGGACTGCTCACAGAACAATGGTGGGAGGGGGCTCTGAGGGTTACAAATGGCCTGGGGTCATGTACTGGGTCAAAAAAAAAAAGATGAAAGGTTAGTCTAGTGGTTAGCTCCTGGGTCCTGGGAAAAAGGTAGAGCACCACCACACCTCGAGTGGGAGCAGAGAGCAGCCTCAAGTGCTCCCAGAAGCCCCTTTGATAGGCTGCCCATTCCACACGATGTTTAGTAATAAACAGATTTCAATGACCAGAGTCTAGACAAACAAATCACGGCCCTGGCAGACCCTGTGTTCTGATGACATGTTATGTCTTTGCAGCTCGTAGAGGAAGGAGCCAGCTTTGAAATTGTAACACACTGCCTTTGAGAGCAAGCAGCAAATAAGAGAGGCTGGGCCGTGGATTCAGATAAACAGACGGGCTCTGGCTAAATTAGAAGGTATTCCCTGCCTTGTGGCTTGTGATTTTCCTGCCCTGTCTTCCTCCAGGCGCTAGGAAGCTACCGTGAACTTTAGTGAAACGTGAGAGGTTTAAATATTAATATTTCTGAAGCCCTCCGGGTACATCCAACCACCTGCTTCCCCCATGGCAGCTGTCTTAGTTTTCACTAGAGAGGCACCATTTTTCCCTTTAAACAAAATATTTCATCCAAGTTGGATTTTAATTGAGCCAGGATGACGTCCAACGTGTTTCATGTTCACAGGCAAGCTTTGTCTCTGTCATTTGGAGGTGAAGAGAAATCTCAGAACTCTCCCACTCGCGAGCTCTTCCTCCCCACCCTGTCAGTGAAGGTACAGTATCAAACACATGCACGCTTTGGCACATGGTGTTTTCATCAGTACATAGGACAAATAATAAAATCTCATTTCTGCCGGGACTGAAACACACACACACAAATGCCAAGGATAGAGCTGAGCACTGAGTTTCCTGTAAAGTAATCCCTGGAGTAAAAAAAACACAGCTCTTTTTTTTTTTTTTTTTAAACCGTGTGCTTCTTATACATATGGTCCAAAATGATAAACTGTGTATACAACAAAGAATGCTTAGAAAATGAATGTGGCTGGTAGTATTCTTCTGTGAATATCCTCAGTTGTTTTCATTTTGAAAGAATTCATTTTTAGCTTTTATCAAGGGAAGCTCTTTTACAATTCTTCAAATACATTTTTTCTTTACAGGGATTGTTTACTCACTATTAATGGCTCTTCACAAATATTTACTGAATCTCTCTGTAAACTGTCCTCTAAATTAGACCAGAAGGTTCAAAACTCTGACTAACTCCCCTTTGGTATCCAGCCTTTTAAGGTAATCTCTCTGCTGGTATCTGTGCAATTAGCTGAGAGTATTTTAATAACAGGGAATAATAATTGCTGTTTGCTTATCATTGTGAGGAATGTCCCCCCTGTGCATTTATTTTTAGGAAGATTAGATTGTTGTGTAGCACACAATAATGCTGATAAAAGACTTTAATTACTGCATGAGAGATTTTGGGGGCTGAAGAACAAGAATTTACCATGCTTTTGCTCATTTTGTGGAGAAAAGAATCTTGAGATTCTATAGTTGTTAAAAATGTAGAAATAGCTAGAGTGAAATGTGTCTATATAAATCACCATAAATTTATATAAATGTTCATGTGTGCAACAAATGTGAGGAGATGAACAAATAATCAGGTGATAAAAACCAGAAGATTTTTTGCTTCTCTTTTTAGAGAAAATGTTATATTATGGACATAAATGAATTTCTCCGCACATTTCTTTTTTCGGGAAATATAAAGAGTATGTTCATCTGTATTACCCTATTTTATTTTTTTAAATTTTTTTTTGCGGGTCTGGGGATGGAACCCAGAGACATTTGACCTCCAATCTCCATCCCCTGCCCTATTTTTTCTTTATTTTGAAACCAGGTCTCACTGAGTTGCAGAGGGCCTCAACTAAGTAGGTGAGGCTGTCTGTGAACCGCTGTCCTCTGGTCTCAGCCTCCCAAATGCTGGGATTACAAGTGTGCGCCACCACGCCCAGCAGTATTACCCTATTTTAATAGAATGCTATTTCCATGTGTATTTTTCTAAAGGAACAACACATGACCAATTCTCTATATTCATTTAAATGTTAATTGCAATAAGAAAGAACTGTACCTGATCCCACTCCAACATTTACTCCAGAGGTAAAAAGCATTCATGTTTTAAATAACTTAATGCCTTTGATAATTACGTTTCTGGGATCCAGGACTGTATTATTAAGCTAAACTTAATTAATATGTATGTATAAATGTACGTGGGATACTAGACCTGCAATTAATGGAATGGAAACAGTAAGTTCCCGCAAAGACTCATCAGTTTAAACTCTCCAAGATTCCAGAGGTTCTTTGTTATCCTTCACATAGGAAAGTAAATGTGACTTTTGTAGCAGCAGAATGTCAAAGCCAGAAGGAGACCCAGGTTCACCAGTCTCATCGCATTGACTCATTTATCTCTGCACGCAACAAATAAGGCCACCTGCATGCCAGGCCCTGCTGAGTACCTGTATTACAGTGGTGGACAAAAGCAGAAGCTCCTCAAGATGTCTGGAGAGGTGATCCGATCAGACTTCCATTTTGAAAAGCTCAGCTTCATTTTCTTTTCTTTTTTTTTTTAATTTTAAAGATAATTATGTAATTCAAGGAACCTTTGGAAGAGATCCTTTTAATACTAGGAAGATTAATAAAATGACATGGATTCTGTGATAGGACTATAGATTAAATTTCTGAGAAGCTTTCTAATACTGCAGTGGTTTATATTAAGAGCTATTAAAATTTAAAAAGAATGGTAGGTACCATAATTACTTGCCTGTTCTTTTTCTGGACTTATTTATTGCTCTGGTTAAAAGTTAAAAATTTTACTGACTTAATAGTTGTATAATGGAGATCAACAGTGGAACTTAATCTCTACCTTGAAACTCCATTTTCCTTGGTAGCTGAGAATTCAATCTCGCCAATTCCAGGGAAGAGCCCCATTAACGATAACTTGGTCATTTGCAGAGCTCAGCTCCTTCTCCTCTTCCTAGAGATGGCATCAAAGTCCCCAAACAGGAAGGGGCTGGCAGCCCTTGCAGATGGAATTGGAAATCCTCTGGCCCTCTGGCACTCTGTGAAATGTCTTTAAAAGTCACTGGCCTCAGTCCCTCCTAACTTCTGCTGTTATGTCCACCTGGCTTGTTTTAGTCTTTTTGGAGTACAAAATGTCACAAACTGGTCAGCTCCTAAACAATCCACATTTATCTCTCGTAGTTCTATAGACTGTGAGAAAGTCCAATATCAAGGTGCTGGCAAATAGGTCTCTGGTGACAATTCTATTCCTGGTTCATAGATGGTCCCTACTTTCTGTGTCCTCATGTGCATGGCTAAATTTGAGGACTGAGCATTTATTTTTTTTAAGTAAGGGCATTGATTCTACTCATAAGCGTTTCTACCCTCTTGGCTTAATTCCCAAAGGCTCCACCTCCCAATATCATCACCTGGGAGGCAGGATCTCAACATAGGAATTCTCAGGGGACACAAACATTCAGTTCATGGTGTGGCCTTTCCTACCAGCCTCCCAGCCTCTACAGGAGACCCATGGAGATCTCTGGCCCTTTCTCTGCCCTTCTGCACTCTTGTGGGGATGGACTCTTGACAGTCACCTGACAGGTGCTTTCTGCTTTGGTGTGGTTGGTGGCTGGACATGTTGGGGCCTCCTCACTGAAGTTCCCCAGGGAGGGAGGTGAGCAGCCACACTGTCAATCTCATTTCTCAGCCCACCAGTCCTAGAAAGACTTTTAATCTCCTCTCTACCTGTTGAAGAATAAATGTGTTTTTTTTCCCCCCAGACCATTATTTATAAATAAACTTTCTGCATAGATTCCTTAAGGGCTTTGGCTCTTGATATGCCAAGCTAAGCTTTTGGAGCTCAGAAAACTTTTCATGTGTTAAAAGACCTGGCTTATGCACATCAGAAGGTCTGGGTGTTTAAGATCTTTGTCTCTACTATGAATTTTAAAAATTATTCTTTGGAAATGTGGCTGCTTTGTTTGTTCTCACTGTACTTTGCCCCGTCTTCAGCCATTAATCTTAGTCTCATAATCCAGTTTTGATGGAGGCAAAAGTGGGGGATGTTTTACGGGAAGGAAAGTGAAGGTGAGAAGAAAAATTTACTAAGAACAAAATCCCTCAGTGAATGTTTCAAAAAAATGCTACCTCTGCAGCATTTCTAACTGGAGCTACCTGCTAGAAGCTCAGGTTTTCTTTATCTAGGGCACAAAACACTTTTCAAAACCAGTGTGATGTGCCCATTTCCTTTGTTTACAACTTTCTTAGCAAGGTCTTTATTGAGGCCAATTTGGTATCTGACCAAAATTTATGACCTAATTTGCCCTGGAAACTATTTTTGTTTCTGCTTTCTATGCCTCTGCCGTGGTTTTCAAATTTGCCAAGTGTGAAATCTCGCCCCAAAGCCCTTTTCTTGAAAGCGATCCCTCACATCGAGGAGTAGATGATGCAAGATACTCTTCAAAAATCATTGCATGAAATGTAGTATGATATGAGACAGGAACTGAGAGCCACGAAATAAATGCAATGCCAGGATTTGTAAAGATGGGATTCTATTGATTCTAACAAAATAGCCATTACTGGATTACCACTGGGGGTCAAATAACCTACTACCCCTTCTGTAGTTCAAGCCACTGGAGGCTGCTCTCGGCCATCTAATAACTCTACTATGAAGGAAAGCCAAGTAGCAGCTCTGGTCTGGGTCATGCCTGGCACAGAGGAGGTATTTGGAAGTATTTATTGACTTTCCAATGGCTGCTTGCAGGCCTGAGAGACCAGCAGAGCTGCCAGGGCTGTGAGCAGCCAGGGAGCATCTGACCATTTTGCTATGCAGAGAAAAAACTGGGAGGTGTATTGTCAGGAGGAAGAAGATGGCTCTTATTCTGTAAATTGGTGTTAGGGGGCCCTGGTGCCTAGGGATTTTTTTGTTTGTTTGTTTGTTTTGTTTTGTTACTAGTGAAGAGAAAGACTTGCTTACCACCATCATCTGGAACAAAGTTTCTCTGGTGCCTCAAAGAATAGGCGAGGGCCATTTTCCATTTAGAACAAGCATGGAAGCCAAATGGCCAAGTACAAAACCAGCTGAGGCCCAGGTCTGCTTTCCTTGCTGCCTCTTTAACTGAAAAACAATGTGGTAAGGAATGCCACTGAATTCAAATCCCACCTCTGCTCTTTCCATAAATAATGATATTATTTTCTTTAAATAATGATTGTTAAAAATAATTTTCAAATACATAAAATTATCCGATCAAATTGAGTATGGTCTTTCAAACTACATGCTCTTCCTCATTTACTTGTGAGTTGCCCCTCCTACTGAGAATCACTGAATTTGACTTTTTACATTAATCCTAGAGTTCATAGTTGGAGCCTATACTGCACGACTTTATAACGTGCCCCACCTTAATGTCACTGCTGTACGTTATCTTTGGAAACATTTATGAGACTGCTTTATGTGTGGGTGCTGTCTAGATGGATGCACAGCCTTTGATTTCTGGTACCTTGCAAGCTAAGATGGTTCTGCAGTAGCCAGGCATGAGGACTTAAAAGCTGATAATGTGGTAAGATCAGGTTGCAATAAAGGCATTTTTGTTGTAAGCAAGTGGAAGGAAAGGATTTGGGGGATCATAGGAAACATAGAAATACAGAGGCATGAGGATTGGGTTGAAAAGTTAGTTTGGATTAACTTCCAGTAGTAGTTAATCTGGGTAGTAGTTAGTCTGGAAAATCTTGAAGGTGGTTATTGGACTTAGGGATGTTCCAGAGAAAGAAAGGATGCAGAATGGGTGGATCTGGGCAGTTAGAAGTAGGACCAGATTGGAGTGGAATGATCAGAAAAATCATGTGATTTCAAAGATTAGAAGAGACAGGGATATCACTTGATCTTATCAAGGAATGAAGTGTTCTATATCTGTATGTCCTGGCTCTGAGCTACAAAGAGAAACATGACAATTCCTGCTCTCCAGGAGCGACCAACCCAGTATGTAGGATGTGGTCCATGCAATATGGCATGTTCTGAGTGTTTGAGAGGAGGGGAAGAGGTGAATGGGGGCAAGGCAGGCCCTTGGGGAAAGCCTCTCAGTGGAAGTGGCATTGTACACACGAGGACACTGAGGCCCAGAGAGGTAAAATCAACTGTCCAAGAAGACAAAGTGAAGGAGGAACAGAGCTGAGCTGACAACCAAGCTCTCTGGCCCTGGGCTATCATTCCTTCCAGGCCGATTTGCTGGTATAGACTTGTCTACCCAAGGAAGATAAGGAATCTCTCAGGGAGAAAGGGGCCAGGAACAGAGAGGCTGCTCCTCTAGGTTTCCTGATGAGAAGCCTCTAGGCTGCCAGTGGCGTATTAACCCAAAGACCTGCATCCTGGAGATCACTAAGATAAAACTGAGAATGAATTCCACATAACAGAGTTGAGAAAGGAAATTCTGGTATTGGAAATTCTGGAGAATGGTATTGTTTGACCTCTGAATCCATCTATGTCCGAAAGCAATTCTACTCATGGAATTTGGTTTTATTTAGTTCAAGTTATAACACGCTGCCAAGAGTTTCGGCTGGTTCAATTAAGCAGCAATGGCTGCATTGCCAATGACTCTTCCAAGCCTTTTAGAGGGGCTTACTGAAAGGATACTGTGGTAAGTTGCTAGCATTCCTATAAGATGATAAATTTAGAGATGACTAAGATGGTCCATAAGATGCTGAAGAAGACCAACAGGTGAAAGAGGCCAGTGAAGAACTAGGTGGGTAGATTGAGGGATGAGCTTCTTATTTCTGTAAGGCTCTCAGTTGTGCAGATGCTGGTGAGAGGATGTTGCCCTGTGTGATGGTGAATGCTACAGAATGATGTCAGACAGCCAGAAATGGGGCGGGGGATACTACAAAAGTTCTGTAATTTCCTGTCTCAACTCTCTTTTCTCAAGTGTGTTTAATTTGAGTGGCTCTATTTGAAGTCATAAAGTGATGGAAATCTTGGAATCCTCAGAGTAGAGGGGACAACAATAGCAATTGTTTGAGTGTGTGTTTTGAAGACTTTCTGGCTATCATGGGTAGAATTAAAGCAGTCTGCTGACAAGATGCACGTTAGAAAAACTTGAAAAGAGCACGTCACCAGAACAGTGAAAAATACCCACCCTGTGGATTTAGGGTTTGAGGTTCAAATTGTACAATAGCTGAAGATTCATAGAAGGATTTTTTTTGCATAGTTAGGATGCTCATAAATGTTATTCATGTAATTAGATGACAAGAAAAGAATTCTAAACTCTTCCAACTTAATTTCTCTCATTTAGGATTTTTTTATTTAATTAGGGATGAGCCTAACAGTGGTGAAAACATGGGGAACAAAAGGAAACAAGAAAACCTGAAACTGGTTGTAGTTAACCTAATACATGTACTTTGGGATTCAAATTAAAAATGTATTCATAGTTCTTTGGGTCTTCTCACCTTTCCTTGATACATGGATATAATCTGATTCTCTAGTTTCACAATGGAAAATCTAGTACAGCCAGAAATGGGACATGGGATGTATGTATTGAGAAATGGGAATGTAGGGGAAGTTGGACTAACTACACAGCTGACAGCTGGAAAGGCAAACCAAGGTGACTCTTGGGCCATAAGTTTGGTGTGAAATAGTGGGAAATGCCAGAAGGCAACTTCTGTGAAATAGTTGGAGATGCCAGAAGGCAACTGCTTAGAAGACAACTTCACTGGAGTTCCTAAGAAGGGAAATATGCTCTTCTTATTCTTTCTGAAAGGCCCAATATGCTTTATTTGTTTAGTATAACAGATGCTTGTAATTAATTTTGGTAGTCTTGTAATCTTATTTCTTGAGTGACCCAACAGCTATGGGTGAGCAAGCAGGAAAGGATGCCATTGCTGAGAAAAGCATTGCTCATGTATTGGAATGGTGAGCTTTTGGTAAAGGAAAGCCTACAAGTGTGTTCTTGAGATCATAATCCAGATCTAGCGAAGAAGAAAAACGTCACGAAGTGTTACGATTATGGCTTGGGAGATCTCCCACTAAAACTCCTCTGTTAAAAGTTTGGTGCCCAATGCAGGAAAGTTCAAAGGTGGACAAGGCTGGAGGAGGTGGACCACTGGGCCTGTGGCCTAGAGGCCTGTATCTGTCGCTGGCCACTTCCTGTCACTTTCTACTTCCTGGCTGCCATACGCAGGATGTGACTTATGTGACTTTTTCTCCTCCCCCATGCCTGGAAGCATTGCCCTTGAGGTTCTTGTCTTGGACGTGGTTGATCCTGGACTGACCTTGGAAACTGAGCCCCAAACAAACCTTTCTTTCTCTAAGTTGTGCTTGTCAGATATTTTGGTCCAAGTGATGAAAAAACTGACTAAAACACCAAGTCTCCAAGTCAGGAGATTTCCCTTGCTTTGTCTGAGAAAACTGAACCATTGAGTTTTGCTAGCATGCTGATTATGCAGGAGGGGAAGAGTCAGTAATTCCAGTACCAGGAAGTTTCTTTGGAAACTAAGTAGAAAATTCCATTATATTGACTAGCTTTTGAACGAAAGGCTCCTGACTAATTGTTAATTGGCAATATCTTCTTTTTATTATGTTGAGTTATGTGAGAGTGATGATATTCAAACTTTTTTTTCTTAAATGAGAGAAACAACATGTATAGCTGGGGACATATATAGCCCCAAGGCCATGCCCCTAGAAACTCACCTCCTCCATCTATGCCTCACCTCGGAACCTTCCTTCTTTTAACACATGAGATTTCTGGGGGACATTCTAAACCTGAACCATAATAATATGTATGTATTTTAAAAAAAATTTATTGGTGCATTGTAGTCATACATCTTAATGGGGTACAAGATGGTAGAGGCAAACATGCACACATCACTCATTTAGCCCTTCCCCAATTCCCTCCCCATTCCCTCCCCTTCCCTCCTTCTCATGTTTGGCTTAGTGATTGACTTTAATATGTTTGTGAATGTACATCATGTACATCAGAAGAGGAATTTCCCTCTTCCCCCTTCCCATTCGCCTCAGTGAGGTTGCCTTATTTGTTCTTCTATAGTTTCTCCTAATATATATGTATTTTTTAAAGGGGAAACGGTATGAAGAGGCAGTTCAGGGAGGCAATGCTCAACAACCACTGCAAAGAGGAGAGGTAATACTCAACCTCATGAATGACAGGGGAAATGCAAATTAGCACAGTAGTGAGATACCATTTCACACCCACTAGCCAGACACATTTCAACAGGCTCCCTAATACCAAGTGTTCTTAAGCATCTAGAAAAACAAAAACTCATGTTCATTGTTGGTGAAGGGCAGATTTTGCACCAATACCTTGTTAAAAAAAAAGTAATACCAAGTGAGACTGGAAATGCAATTCCTCTTTGACTTAGTTACTTCACTTCTAAGTATTTACTCTAGGGCTTTTGCAAATGCCCAAGGAGCACTATTCGGAACAACAAAACAGATGAAATGACCCAGCCCTTTATTGACTTGAGCAGAGGAATAGCTAATTACAGCCTCTGGGGAACAAATCCAGCTAACTGACTCATGTTTTACGAAATGTGTGAGTAGTCTAACATTTTTTGTTGTTGTTCTTTTGTTCTAGAAATCAAATCCAGGGTCTTACTCATGTAAGGCAAGTGTTCTACTACTGAACCATATCTTCAGCCTTAGTTTTACATTTTAAAATGCTTGAAAATGCCAAAGACAAATAATGCACTATATCGCGTGAAGATGGCGACCGAGAAAAGCGGGGCTTAAGAGCCCCGCCAACAACCAATCTCCATTACCACAAAATCAGCGCCTTTCATAGCCAGAAAACACCATCAGCAGGGAAACAAAAAAATCACCAGGCTCCAGAGAGAAAGCGGACTGAGAACAGAGCTCAGAGCCACAGAGGAGATACACCGGCCTCACGCCCGAGGATGCGGCAGCAGTGCCATACTGCCGGCGGCAGCGGCGAATTCACCGGACGGCTACAGCAAGCCGAGGTGAGCCGCTGCGGAACAGCCAGGCGGGATCTTTCGGCACAGGGAGCATCTAAAGCCCCCAGTGGCTGAGCTCAGCACACGCTGCAGGGATTCAGAGTGGAACTCAAAACCAGAGAAGAAAAAATATGCCAGCCACACGGCCGAGGGTGTGGCAGCGGTGTCATATTGCCACCAGCGGCAGCATCAGCGAATTCATCGAGTCCAGTACAGCTACATCTGCGTACTCAAGAACAGTGAGTCAAATTGCGGGCCACAGAGGAGAAATCCCAGTACTATACTCCCTGGGACTTGACCCAGTGAGGGAGTGGCGGTGGCAGAGATATCCCACCATAAGAGAACGTGCAACCTGGCACCCCCCATAGTCTAAAGCAGCCTCTATCGACTCCCTGGGTCGGACACTCTGTGATACAACCCAGTAAAGGAGTAGTGGTGACTGAGATACCACAGACTCAAGATCCAGAGCACCTTAAGTGAAGTTGTAGTGACCCAAGGGAAGAACCCAGAGAAGGCACAAACTTCCGAAATCATGGGAAAGAGGAATAACACTGGAGCAATGAATGCCCACAACCCCACAACATCAGAACCCGATAAAACAGAAAATCAGAGATTTCTAGAATATCAAATCAGGAAAATAACTGTAGAAATAATAGAGGTGCTTTGAAAAGAATTCAGAGAGAGCCAAAAAGAGATAAAGGATGCAATTAATGAAGTAAAGGCCTCAATTCAAAGCACGAACAACTGATTAGACCACATGGAGAACAGAATCTCGCTCTTAGAAGATGATCATTCCAAAAATGAACGCATAGTTTCTAATCTAGAAAAAAATATCCGACAGCAGGAATCTGAAATTGAAGAAATTGGGCCCATTTTAAGAGAGCTAACCTAAGAATAATTGGAATAGAGAAGGGAAAAGAAAGTGAAACCAAAGGGATCAACAATCTCTTCAAGGAAGTAATAGCAGAAAATTTTCCAAACATAGAGCAAGAGGTTGATACACAGGTCCAGGAAACTTTTAGAACTCCCTTTAGACAGGATCGGAGAAGAGGATCCCCACGCCACATAATTGTCAAAATGACCAATGTGGAAGCCAAGCAGAGAATCTTAAAGGCAACAAAAACAAAGGGCCAAGTGACATTCAGAGGCAAACCAATTAGAATCACTCCAGACTTCCCAAACCAAGTCATGAGAGCCAGAAGGGCTTGGAGTAACATATTCCAGGCTCTGAAAGAAAACAACTTCCAGCCAAAAAATTTCCTACCCAGCAAAACTTTCTATCAAATTAGATGGGGAAATAAGAAGCTTCCATGACAAACAGAAACTGAAGGAATTTATGTCTTCCAAACCAGCGCTAGAGAAAATACTCAAAGAGATTAACTACAAAGAAGAAATAGGTAACACACACCAGAACCAGAGAAACAAGATTTTCCATCCAACAGACAACTAAGATTGGTAATCTGTGAGGATTCATTATTTATGTTAGTCTTTTACCTATCTCTAAATTGTATTGTTTGCTTTGATTGTTGTTAATTTTTAGGATTTCTAGTTGGAATATTAATATACCTTCAGATATAGCATTTGGAAATATTTTATCCCATTCTATTAGTAACTTTTAACTCTGTTTACATTGTCTTTGGATATACAATATTTTTTTTATTTTTTAGGGAGTTTGTATACTCTTCTGTTGCCTGTGCCATTGAAATCATAACCAAGAAATCACTGCCAAAATCAATGTTGTGAGGTTTTATGACCCAGATTTTCTTCTAAAGGTTTATAGTCTTAAGATTTATATTTAGGTCTTTTATCTATTTTGAGTTAATATTTGTATATGGGATTAGGTAAGGGTCCAATTTTATTCTTTTCCATGTAAGTATTATTTTTCAACAATATTTAGTTAAAAGATTATTATTTCCACCACCAAATGTTTGTGGAAACCTTGTCAAAAATAACTTGACAATGTAGGGAAGAATTTAGCTCTAGGCTTTTATTTAACTCCAATGGTTTATATATCTGCCTTTAGAACAGTACTACATGGTTTCAATTATTGTAGCTTTATATGGTTTGAAATCAGAAAATATATATCTTCTAGCTTTGTTTTTTTTCAAGATCATTTTGGGTATCTAGAGTCCATATTCCATATTAGGATAGATTTTTTTTCTGAAAAATAAATATATAAATATATGATAGTTTTACCTAAAAAAATAGAAAAAAAATATTCTCTGGTAAGAAAGAAAGCAAAAAAATATTGAAATGTTTTCATGTAATTTTAATTTTTCAACATTATTTAGTTAAAAGATTATTATTTCCTCCACCAAATGTTCATGGAAACCTTGTCAAATATAACTTGACAATATATGGAAGAATTTAGCTCTAGGCTTTTATTTAGCTCCAATAGTTTATATATCTGCCTTTAGAACAGTACTACACTGTTTCAATTATTGTAGCTTTATATGGTTTGAAATCAGAAAATATACATCTCCTAACTTTGTTCTTTTTCGAGATCATTTTGGGTATCTAGAATCCATATTCCATATTAGGATAGATTTTTTTCTGAAAAATAAATATATAAATATATGATAGTTTCACCTAAAAAAAAAAAGAAAGAAAAAATATTCTCTGGTAAGAAAGAAAGCAAAAAGAAATATTGAAATGTTATCTTTAAGTCATCAAAAGCTTGGTATCAGACAAATTAAACTGTTATGTGAGATTATCATTTTTAATTTTGGATAAATTGCTATAATACTAGATGTCAACCACTAAAGCCAAGCATGGGAAGGAGGGATGGGGAGGGAATGGGGTGGGGATCGGGTGGGGGTTGACTGGCGATGTGTGCATGTATGTCTACAAAAGTTTTCTTTGTATCCCACTATGATGTATGAATACAATGCACCAATAAAAAATTAAAAAAAATAATGCACTATATCATGTAAAAATTGTATAAATCCAAATTTTAGTGCCTACAGTAAATTTTATCAAAACACAATGACACTCGTTTATGTAAGTACTGTACTGTGAGTATTTTCAGATAATTCTGATGCATGGAGGAATTGGAGGACTAATAGGATAGAGGAATGGATATACTATGTTTTATTCCTACATCAAAAGAGTATATAGTAGTTAAAATAAATGAATTAGGTCCACATATATTAACATTATTAAATCTAGAAGTTAAAACATTGCAAAAGGGCATGTATAGTGTAATGCCACTCTATACATTAAAAGTAATAAATGTGGCTTAAAGATACATATATTAGTAGCAGATGTCCTGAAACATGCATATTAATGATGCATATTAATTATAGCATAGTGGTTACCTTTAAAAGGGGAAGAGGAAGTATAGAAGAGATTTTGGATTTGTGTTTTGTTCCTTAAAGCCAAAGGGACTTGAGTTAAATATGACAAAAATGAAATACCTACTAAATATGAGTTGTGAGTATGCAAGTACACTTTTTATACACTTGGAAAATTAATAATTAAAGATAGAAATACTTAGAGCCATATCTTCTCATTTAAAAATTAAGGATATTAAGAATAGTATTCTTAATACTATTAATAATTTTAAATAATAAAATACTAAATCATTAAAAATAATTGATAACTCCACCACTTGAAGATAATTCAGTCCTCTGAAGTTTATATGAAGTAGTTTAGCTTTAGCTTATAGAGTGAAGTGTCCACAGCTCGGCTCTGCTAGGGCAGTGGTATAAGCTGTCAAGACACCAAAGAAGACACTCGGAGGTGGGATGTGAGACACAGGTTTACTCAGAAATGCTTATGAGGTAGGGCCAGTATGAGCAGTGCTTCACCAGAAGGTCCAGTGGTGATGGGCTGGACAGGTGCGCCTCTGTTTCATGCAGCGCTCCTGTGCTCTGCCAGAAAATAGCACCTCTATCCGTCCATCATGTTTTGTCCAGGGGGCGTTACCTAGACCAGTGGGTCTCTCTCTACAGTGCTCGGATCCACAACAGTTTCTTCAGGGACAGGGTGTTATAGGTTAGGTTACAGAAGCTGCAATAGCTTAGCTTGCTTTGTCCTGCTGTATGACCATCATGCCTAGGAACTGAGCATGCATGCAAGAAAGCAGCTCTCAACAGATAACACTAACTTGTAAATAACTGTATTGCCAGAATAATACAATACTATTATTAAATTATTAATAAATTATGATTGCTAGTTAAAGTATAACCATTATAATTTATTAATAATCATTATAATTAATAAATTAATAATTATATTTTAATTATATCATGTATTCAATCCCTAATAAATATTATAATATATCATATATTATAATAAATATTAATAATAAATAGTATTAATTATATTATATTATTTATTCAGGGATTGAATAATAATACAATGTACAATCTCAGGTATTTTATAATCCCCTTTCATTATTTCATTATTGTTCATATTTTAACATTCCTGAAATTGAGATGTTACTTTGTGTGTGTGTGTGTGTGTGTGTGTGTGTGTGTGTGTGTGTGTTACTAGGGGTGGAACCCAGGGCTTTCTACCTCCTAGCTATACTCCAGACCTATTTTATACTTTTTTTGGAAACAGGGTCTCACTAAGTTGCTGAGAGCCTCACTAAGTAGCTGAGGCTGGCTTCAAACCTGTGCAATACCCCTGTCTCAGCCTCCCAAGTGCTGGAATTATAAGTGTGTGCCACAATGCCCGGCCAAGATGTAATTATAGTCAGTGGCTTCCCTGAGTCAATAAACTATATGTATCTTATGGTTTTGATTTTCAACCTTAGTTACATCTAGAAAATTATCAAGGGCACTTGTCAGATGCCTGGTCCTATCCTGTGACTCTACTAAATAGGTTGGCCCAGGGCATTATGTATCTCTATTATCAAAAACAAAACAAAACAAAACTCCTCAGAGTTGGAACCATTGTTTTAGACTTTAGTGGAAGAAAAAATAATGTGCCATCATAGAAACCAAAGGCTAACTAAGAGTGACTTTGTCAAAGTTTTGGAAAGGCTTGGCTCTCGTCATTTAGAGAAGTTCCATTTAGTGCTCAAGTGTTTGAAGAATGAACACTTGAATTGGAATCCAAAGATTTATCCTGGCTCTAACAATTTCTGGTTTTCTGGTCTTAAGCAGCTAATTTAGCCTCTCCCAGCCTTGGTTTCTTTCTTTGAAAATAGGAATGTACCTTCTTCACAGCGTTGTCCTGAAAATATAGCAAAATGCCTACCAAATATCATGACACATTGTAGGTATCTATATATGGAGATTTTATTTTGAATATTTTAATAATTTTTTGTGTATTGGGAACCCAGGGACATTCAACCTTTGAACTACACTCCCAGCCCTATTTTTATTTTTTATTTTGAAACAGAACTTCACAGAGTTGCAAAGGGCCTCACTAAATAGCTGAGGCTGTCCTCAAACCACGACCCTCCTGTCTCAGTCTCACAAGTACTGGGATTACAAGCGAGCGTCACCATGACCGGCTAAATATTGTTAATTTAAATTGGACCAGGGAGAAAAATAATGGAGCTAAGAGTGACTTATTTAAACTCTTGAATGAATTCTTAGTGATTAAGTCCTTCAACCCACTTACATGGTAAAAATAGTAGCAACAAAAGTATAAGGGTCAGTGTCTGCTTATTTTCTCGTTTTATTTTCATAAAATAATAGAAGGAATCGAGTAGACAGAACTTACACTAACACATTTAAGTTTATAATTCAAAAACATTTCTAACTTTACCTAGCCACACTTATAGAAAAAGGGACCAGTTCTCCTTCTACCTAGTTAGCACTCAGGATAATGTGAAACGCGGACAGACTCATGATAGTACCAACATGGCTTTTGTTTCCTGTTCTGGGTTTGGTAAAGTGTGCACTTTACATTGCATTAATGTTAATTTCTATATGTATCATAATGGTTTCCTGTATTTGCTGAAAAGACACGTAACAGTGCAGCCCTTTTCCACTATGAGAAAAAAATATTTTCCAGCTGCAATACATTTCTGGAAATGGAATCAACCGTAACCACTGGCACCAAATATTTAGCAGTCTGGACGCTAGTGGAGAGAAGAAAGGAGGAGTTTGCTCTGCTCCCAAATCGCTTTTGCCGCAGGGCAGATATTATAACGTGATATTTCTGGGCTCTGAATCGTTGAGCTTGTGGGGAAAGGCAACATCGCCAGTGCTCAGTGTCAAACCACAACCTGGAATTATCATGCCCACCAGCGCCTTTATCTTGGATGGGCAGGGAATGCTCTTCCCGTGGACAGTCAATGCTTGATTATCTGCTTGTATGGATAACCCGCTTTATGGGTTATTCACAGCGAGTTTTAGGCCAAGTGCGGATCCTTTCCTCCCGACTGTCTAGCCACCCACTACGATTCTCTAAACCATCTCCTCCTCTCATTTGGGGTGTGCTGAGGAAATAGGCCTTAATGCTAGTATATTTATTAAATGCCTAATCGGTATCCAACTTTTTATTAGTTCAAATTTTTGTACAAGGAACTATGATATAAGTGGTATCACGTTATTTTCCAGAGGAGGGAAAAAAGATTTAGAGAGTGCAAGATACTTGTCTTAAAAGCACATTTTAAGGTAAAGTATGATAGGTTCTAGGTTAATCACTACCTTTGATAGCCATAGCAGTTCCCTCTGAAGTGTCCACAGCTCGGCTCTGCTAGGGCAGTGGTATAAGCTGTCAAGACACCAAAGAAGACAGTTGGAGGTGGGATCTGAGACACAGGTTTACTCAAAAATGCTTATGAGGTAAGCATTTCTGAGTGAGAAAATCTGAGATGATTTGGACCAACTTGGCATTGCAAATTTTAAGCCAGCCTCTTTTTTATGCAAGAAAAACTAAATGTCACCTCACACTTGAGAGGAATTGCAAGTAAATCAAATTCAAGCTGTGTAATATATAATTTATGATTGTCATTCAAGTTTTAAAGATAAGATTAGTTGGAAAAAAGATGGCTAAGGCATGTTTACTACTAGGTATTTTCTCATAGGGCAGATTATAAATGTAGCTAATTTTTTATTTTTATTTTTTGCAAAATATTTTGCCGAATGGAAAGCAATTTCCATGTTCTTTCCAGATGAGTCCTTTGTTAATATCTCTGTTTAAAGCCTGTTACCTTTACTCCTACTGTACATCATTGTTTCCATAGCAACAGAGCAGAATGGGGAGGGGGCAAAAATTGGCTCCTGAGATAATGGAAATGCAATGGAAAGTTCCACCTTCAATTACAATATGCAAATCACTTTAGCATATGATAAACAACAAAGAAAGTGGTGCTTTTTTGGGGAGACAGCTTTTTTGGCTTTTGGAATGTGCGCATTTTTCTGACAGCTTCTCTATCTTGTGCTATCTTTCTTGCCTTGTTTTTTCCTGAGACCAAAATAAAATCATTAAAAAACAAAAATTCAACCTGACTTTGCATGTGACTCAATGGCAGATGTAGTGATTTATGCTTCCAGAGATAGTTCTTGAGCAGAACATTTTAAATACGTTTAATTGCAAAATGAATTTGACTCCAGACTAGGTAATCTTTAGTTGCCAGGATATAGCTGAAGAGTGAGATATTCCTCTGAAAAAAAATTTCCCCAGCCTCTTTGTTGTCGAGGACCTCTGCTACTGTTTTTCCTGATGGCTTGCTAATAGGCTTTTTACCTACCCAAATACTTAATGGTATTTGATATTGGATTATATGGTTTTTAACTAGTAGAAATATATATCTTTTGTGGAATAGTAGTAAGAACGTTTTATGTATATACTACTGCCTTTGGATTCTTTCAAAATTGAATCCCTTCCCCCCAAAATTGCTAAAGTATTCTATTTTGAGATTGTCAGCAGAATAGAATGGATAACATAGACATTTATTATATAGTTGAAATAATTGTAGGCCTGTTTGAAGTATCCCTTCTTTGAACAACACAAAACATGCTATAAACACTGTTTATATCTTGTGGGAGTCAATAAAAATACAGAATTGGTTTTCCAGTAAAGTTGGGGAAATGCCTGTACCATCTCACTTTGAAGCCAAATATAGCTGTTTTTCTCAACTGTTCATTGCTATGATTTGTGGGTATTCTTCTCAGATATTTTTTCCTTTAGGTTCAACTTTTTAAGCAATCAGGGGATCATAGAATGTATCTTTAAAACCCTCTAAAAGTAAAGACAAAAAACCAAAACACCTTTATGCGTGTGTGTGTGTGTGTGTACAGTTATTACATGTTAACTGAATTTTCCCAAGTAACACTCTTCTGTTCAAGTATCTGCACATATATTTTCCCCTGGGATCACACCTATGTGTGGGAGTCCCATTCATAAGGCCCAAAATCACTCATTGTATATTTTGGCCTCAACATTACGCATTGCATATTTTAGTTTATTTAGTCAGGTCAGTGGCCAGAAAATCTGCAGAAAAAAATGCAGAGTCCCAAATCGAGACCCATTCATCTTTTTCTGGAGATAAATGTGATAACCTGAATTTTCAAAAATAGGTTTCTCAATTCTTATGGTTATTGCTAATGCTCAGTAGAGTCTGAGAAGGCTGAGAGCGTGGCTGTCCGTGGTGCCATAAAGCCTTGGTATCCCTCTCTGCACACACAGTGGTAACAGCTGTTCTTCCCTTCTCCTTGGTCTCTGCACCAACCCCTCTGCATCTCCCGCACCTGAATCTACCATCTGCTTCCTCATTGGCCTTAAGCCTCCTGGTTGCTCCTTGTAAGTTTTCCTTTGTCATGAGAAATTGTCTCATTTGTAAGGGATGGCTTAAGAATGGGTCTGTATGAGGGTGGGTAAGCAGAGGCAGGGGCATTGTAGTTTTGTGCTTTCATCTCAAGAGCTCTGCTCTCATAGGATGACCTTGACTACAAGGCCTTGGTTGAATCTTCTTGGAGGTGGTGGGTGGAAGGGGCAGCGAAGGAGCTGGGGATACTTCATGCAGCTCCTTGTATGAAAATATGTCTGTTTAGTGAGATGCACATTTGCCTTGATATCATCTCAGGACAGCATCACTATCTCTAATAGTTTAGTTCAGGTTCATATGAATCCTAGCTTGTATTTCTTATGAATAAATCACATTCTGGCTAAAGAAAACTAACCCAGAAGCATTAATGTATATATGGAGGAGCCTATTTGGATTAAAGATAATGTTCATCGACAGTCCTTAAGTGAATACTTTTTACGGGGAAGGGTACTGGGGATTGAACCAGGGGCATTCTACCTCTGAGCTACACCCCAGACCTTTTTAATTTTTTGTTTTGAAACAGGGTCTCTAGGTTGCTGAGAGTCTTACCAAATTGCTGAGACTGGTCTAGACCTGTGATCCTTCTATCTCAGTCTCCCAAGTACTGAAATTACAAGTGGGAACCACTATGCCCAGCTCAAGTAGATAATTTTGACCTGACTTACAGACTCTGACTCTAATTTAGCCAGCTGATGTATCCAAAAGAATACAAGAGGAATAAAGGAAAAATGATTCATTTGCTGCTGGTAGGAATTTCCACACAAGGTCCATCTCTTAGGATCACAGGTGAGGCATATTGTTGACTGAGTATCCTTGGTTTGGGAATGTAGAGAAATCAGATGTTAAGTATCATCTTTATTTTTTTTCAAGACTAGGCTGACCCTGGACTCCTAGGCCTGGAACCTAGAATGATATTAAGAAAGTCAGCACCCCCTTTTTCTGGGTTTGGAAATTGACAAAAGGTGTGCCTTCTTCCTTGTGAGTTCCTGACCATCTTGTGCTAGTATTGAGATGGCTCTGGAAAAATCCAGGCTCTCTAATAGGTGCCTGAGAGCACTTTCCTTCGCAGTATGGGGAGTAGCAGCTTCTCTAGGCGACTTGATCCCTTGCAGCAGTTACACCTAGAGAAAAGGGAGGTTACTAGGTAAATATTTCTGATGCAGAGGGAGCAGACAAGGCCCAAGGTATAGGGCCTGGTTAGGTAGTGTTGCAGGAGGGCACTGGGCTTCTGTGGCTGGGAAGGGCATATGGAAAAATTGACAAGTAAAAATAAGGACAAAAAAGGATGGAAAATCATTTGTAAATAATTCACAGCTTTTTGTAACAGTGCACTCTTTCCTTCCCAAACCCCTCCAGATATGGAGGTGGTTGTTAGCACCATTTTACAGATGAAGAAACTAAGGCCCAGAGAGGTAGTGACTTGCTTGAGTCTAGCAGGGACTAGGATTCAGGTCTCTTGTCTCTTGTTCCACATTTAGGTCTCTTTCTCCCACTGCACTTTTGACTGATAGTAGCTCCCGACTAACTGCCTGCTTCATAGTTTTGCCCAAGGTGAACATGAGAAGGGGATAAATAATCAGGGAAGGAGGCACATTTAACAGATTGGACTTTTTGCCTAAGCTGACTTCTCCTAAATGGACATCCATAAGCAGTTGGTGTTTTGTTAAGTTAAACTGCATCGTGGGTCTTTAATGCAGGTAAGACAAGACCACCCAACTCACTTTTAACTGATGAAGCTGAAACCAGACCTGGAGAGGTGAAAGGCGGACACATTAGCCCCGTGGTGGTAATAGATTTCCAGATGGCTGGAATCCACCTCGGCTCTGCCTTCGGCCAGTGATATTGACCAATGAACTGCTCTCTGTCAGTAGATCATGAGATACAGTGCAAGTGACTGTTACATGGAGATAATAGCCTCTATTCCCAGTTTTAAAGAAAGCCATTTAATGTGCAATCTTTACTTGCAGCTCTCAGAGGGAAAACGTTCCGAGAATCCGCAGAGGCCAAAAGTTTTCCACTTGATCCATTTTTGCAAGGGGCTCTCACGTACCAAAATGAAGCAAGGTGGACTTGGAAGAAAGAAAAGGTGAAGGCATTCATGAGTGACTTCCAACAAAGCTGCTCACAAGCGGCGCAGCCTTTCCTGGTGTCCTCTTCACAGATGTAATTTAAAAAGCAGCGTTATGAGTGGCACACAAAAAAGGTGAAGGGATACTTTTTGACTAACTGTCATTTTCTTACAGAGAAAATGATTACCTTCTGTTCTGCTTTATGCACATATAAATGCAGCTCCGAGAAGGTTATTCTCCCTGGCGAATTAATGGAGACCATCTCAAAAGGGGCTATGCGTTGGCTACATGTAAATTACAACAGCCAATGATGTTTTTCGACATTCAATTTAAGGGGATTGATCCAGTAGAGGCTGGTAATTGCACCTCTTTCTGCGTGGGCTGTGTGCACATTTGCATGGGAGGGAAATGGTTGCAGAGGAGGCTGTGAGCTGCTCTCAGCACGTGGAGTAGGCAGGTAAGATTGCTTTGTAAAAGTGGCTTTGAGTGGTCTGGGAGTAAACTAATTTAGTATCCTCGTCATATGCAGAATTCTGGACGCTGGTGTGAGGAATAAAGCCCCAGGCCGTCAGGGGTTCAGGTGAAGGTGGCGCCCTGAGAGGTAGCCAGCTGAAACGGGGATGCAAATGGCCTGAGAGGCAGGTGCAGGAAGAGGCCCTTTCTCACCAACTCAGAGCCATCAGCTGCCATCTGGGAACACAGGTACCAGAGCCAAAATGGGTTGGGCAGCCCACTGTGGCATCATGTACAGGGATTATTCCCATTTCTAAAACCTGCCCAAGTTCATGTAGCTACTGAGTGGTAGAGGCTGATGAACGCTGCACTGTCTGATCCAAGCCCACACTCGGCAGCAAAATTTGCCTCCTCCTAATTGCTCCAAACCAGATAAGTAATTAGTAAATGAACAAAGTAGTTTTGAAGAGAGGAAAGCACTCTGAAGAAAACCAAATGGGACATAGGTTGAGTTGACACATCGACGACCCTTCTACTTTCAACCACCATCAGGAATTTACTGTGTGCAGGGCAGAGACCAGTAGCCAGTCTCTTCTTTTTGGGCACACAGTTGCTAGCACTGCTCAGTTTCTCTTATAGGGATGGGGTTGCTCTTCACCTCCTCCATGCTCGTTTCCAGGCCTAAAGGGTTCTGTGGCCAGAGTACCTGGGGAGCGGGTACTGAGGTTTGTAGAGCTGTTCTGGCCTGAGTGTCTCTGTGATCCCACCAAGCAGGAAGCCCTTACCTGAGGCTGTTCCTTACCCGAGAGACAAAGAAATCTCTTATTCATTAAGGCCCTGAAGTTTACCAGGGTTGCAGGAGCTTAGCTTACTCTGATGAGCACAGTGTAGAAATACATTTAAAATTATACAATGGATGCATTATTATTTTTGGGATAGAAGGATGATAATTAACTTTAGGTGCCAAATTGGCTGGGATACGGTGCCCAGATGTTTCATCAAACGTTCTTCTGAATGTTTCTGTGAAAAAGTTTCATTTTTTATTTTTTTGGTACTGGGTTTTGAACCCAGGGGTATTCTAACTCCAAACTACATTCCTAGCCCTTTTTATTTTTTATTTCAAAACAGGATATTGCTAAGTTGCTGAGGCTCTCACTAAGTTTCTGAGTGGGGCCTCAAACCTGTGATCCTCCTGTCTCAACCTCCCAAGTATTGCGATTACAGATATGTGGGCCGCCATGCATAGCTGAGACTAACCTTTTATTTTATTATTTTTTGCAGTACTGGGGATGGAACCTGGGAGCATTCTACCTCCGAGTGAAACCCCCAGCCCTGTTTTTTTTTTCTTTATTTTGAAACAGGGTCTCACTGAGTTGCAAAGGGCCTCACTAAGTAGGTGAGGCTGTCTGCGAACCATGCGATCCTCCTGTCTCAGCCTCCCAGGTACTGGGATTACAAGAGCCACATCTGGCTCTGAGACTAACGTTTTAATAGGTGAACTTTGAGTAAAGCAGATGACCCTCCATAATATGGGTGTTATCTGAAGGAGCTGAAGAGCTTCAAAGAGCAAAGACTGACCTTCTCCAACTATTAAGGAATCCTACTAGAAGACTGCCTTCCCTTCATCAGCAGCCCCAGTGCTTCCTGCCCACCAGCAGCACACCTTTGGGGTTGGACTCTATTTCCTGTGTCTTCACTCTGTGGCTTCCCCCATCAGATTTCTGCACTTTCCAAGTCTCCTCCACAATCACAGAGCCAAGTCCTGTAAATTAATCTCTCTGTTTCTCTGTCTCTGCCTTGGTCTCTGTCTCTCTCTACACCCTCTCCCTCCACATGCCTGTTGGTTCTTTTTCTCTGATGAGCCATGATTAATTCAGGTAGCTCTTATCATTTGAAGCATCCAAATGAGGATTCTCCACTTCGGAGATGGCTACATCTTCCTAAGACATTACAGAAACCTATTCCCAAAGGCTTACTAATTAGTATAAAGGATGATAGAAATAATTTTTAATTGGTGACATGGATTGCATTTAAGATACATGATTGACTGAAAAGACTTTATTGTCTCCATCATTCTCACAGAAATGAGATATGAGAATTTGTGAGGCAGAATAGCCTTGGACCTTGCACTCTCCTGAGGTATGCCATGTTTCACTCAGACCTGCAGGGAACGCTCCAGGCTGATCTAACAGGAGTCTGGCTGATACTTCTGCTAGAATCTCCTGTGTCTGTCTCTGAGTGAACCTCTCACACAACGGGTTTGCCTGAGAAAAGGAAGAGGGATTCATCCAGCTCCCAGGGATGGGTGATATGACTATTTTGGGGGTTTGTTTACCCATCATTTTATGGTATAAGTTTGATATGGAACTTGCTTTTGTTTTAACCTAACAAGCACAGATCCTCTCATCTTTTTTATCTGAAGGCTGTCCCCATTTTACCAAAACACCCGACTCTTGAGTGATTGGTTTGACCTGGGCATGCTCTCCAAAAAAGGAATCCGGGTCATGCGGGGCGGCGTTGGCAAGCACGTGAATGGTGGCTTCAGAGGACCTGATTTGAGTCCCAGACCTGCCACCTGCTCCCTGTGTGGCCTTGGGCAGCATGTTCCTCCTCACAGTATATATCTGTTCCCAGGGGCTCTTGAGAGGATCAGATGCTGATGCTTGTGACATGCTCAGTTCTGTGACTAAGTGTCCACAGGAAGGTCTGATAAACACTATTGCTCATAAGTGGTTCTGCAGAGGGAGGCTTTAGAATAAGCATTGTTATAAAAAATAAATTGTTTTGATACTTTTTTTTTTCTGTTTTCTTAACAGAGTGAACATTGAGAAAGCAATACTCTAATGCTACTTAGCGGTGAAAAGGGCCAGAGCTCAGAGATGCCACTATGAATTTGAAGATCTGAGTGTTCTGTGTTCAAAGAACTTTTGGAAATACTGATGGATTCATCTGCTTGGGCTGCTGTAATAGAATACCAAATGGCTTAAACAACCAAAATACATTTCCTCATAGTCTGGAGATGGGAAGTCAAATATGAAGGTGCAGCAGAGCTGGTTTCTGGTGAGACCTTTCTTGCTGGCTTGCAGACCTTCACCACCTCACTGTGTCCTCTGTACACACTCCTGGTGATTCCTCTTCGTATAGGGACAACAATCCTATTAGATTGGGGCCCACTCTTATGACCTAATTTTACTTTCATTACCCCCTTAAAGGCTTTGTCTCCAAATAAAGTGTTAGAGCTTCAACCCATAAATTTGGTGGTGGTGCAGTGGGGTGGCCGATTCAGTCCATAACAACTAGGTATGAAACAAATACGTTTCTTCGTTATAGGAATTGACTATCTCGAAGAGACTCCAGGAGGATGCATAGAGTGTTCCTTAAATTTATGTTTCAAAAAAATTCCGTTTTATTTTGTGTGTTTTTTGGGGGGTGTACCAGGAACTGAATATTCAGGGTCATCCTATCTCTGAGCTACATCCCAAGTCCTATTTTATCTTTGTTTAGAGACAGGGTCTCATTAGGTTGATGAGAGTCTCACTACTTGATGAAGCTGTCCTCGAACCTATGATCCTCCTGTCTCAGCTTCCTAAGTACTGGGATTACAGACATGTGCCACCACGCCTGGCCTCGTTTTAATTTTTTTTAAGCGCTCACTCATTATAGATTTGGGAACAGTTAAGCTGTTGTAATAATCTTGGTGTGTATTCAGAAAACTTGGGGGCAGGCAGGATTATTGGTGTCTCTACAAAATCTCTCTGCGTATTCTTACTTTTACCTATTGGTTTTGATGCTGTTTTTGGTCTCCATCTTTCAACAGGCCCATGGCAGGCTGCTTTCTTTGCAACAGTGAGCAGGCCACGCAGTGTCTATCTTCTGTCATCTGGCTATTGTGGTTGCTGCTCATGTTTAGTGGCCCCTTCAGTTTCCCTGCAAAGTGGAGGGGACATACGGGATCTAAATATTAATAAGCAGTATGTCACTGTATTTAGAAAGCAGTCCTCTCACTCCTTGCAAAAGAATGGTAATACTAAAATATTATGCTCTTGGATCGACATTGCTGCGATGTGACATGTTCATTTGTATTCATGCAGAACTTCAAAACAACTCTCCTAGCCTGCAGAGGCTTCTAATTAAATAGCTGGAAAAACCATCCACCATTATCTCATTTGAACTTTCTGTACTGTAATTGCTTATTTCCTCTACTTCTTCTTTTTAATGTATAAATAAAACCTCCAGAGTTTAATTTCCCTGTGACTATTCTTTCCTCATAAATACTACCCTTCTTGACATTTTTTTCCATCAGCTCATTTAAAATTAAAGTTTATTACTTTACCTTTACGATGCAATGTTAAAAGGCAGGTTGCTGTAATTCCCCATTATTAAGGAATTATGATTAATAAATATTGTGATTCACTGCTACAAAACATTAAAGCATATAATTTTCTCCTCTGTGTTAGGCTTTATTATTTAACAAATGCAAAGCCTCGTTATCATTCGGTG
Organism: Muscardinus avellanarius; assembly: GCF_963383645.1. Classification (NCBI taxonomy): domain Eukaryota; kingdom Metazoa; phylum Chordata; class Mammalia; order Rodentia; family Gliridae; genus Muscardinus; species Muscardinus avellanarius. The sequence continues at coordinate 61,684,879 of NC_137786.1, read as the reverse complement.
GTTGTATTTAGGAGCGCTATTCTTTTTAGGCAAGATGGTCTTTTGGAAATTTAACCTCTGGCTGGTAGAAGCCACTTACTAGCTTTAGACCTTGGACAATTTATTGATCACCTAGGAATATCAGTTTTAAATCTGTAAGACGAGGTTTAGTATTATGGAGTTCTATAGATGTAAGGATGAGAAACTCATTCAAGGAAGTTGGAAACAGGAAAGTTTTACTTTAAGAACATAATATCAATTGATCACTAATTGACTGATAATGATTGATTGAGTCATACAAAAATCTTGAGTGTCCAGCATATCCCAAGCAATGATCTAGACAATGAAAACAGTGTAGTGGACAAAACCAGGCAAAGTGCCCGATTAGTGGAGGGGAGAAGGAGGGCATCTGTCAGTGGTGAGAAGTACTGAAAAGATCACGAGGTAGGGTGAGGGCAGGGCCGCTGCTACCCTGTATAGGTTCTCTGCAAATTGGAAAAGACATGCCTTCTTGAAGGTACTTCACTGCCAGAAAATGCCTTCCTTAACAGACACATCTTTGACTACTATGAGGTGAATGATGACCCTAGGGTTGTCTGTGCATGTCCTGAAAGACATGTGGTGGCCCCAAAATATTATGTTGGCAGCAAAAGTATCATTTTGGATAAGGAAGTCAGGAAAGGCCTAACAGGATGACGTGTGTGTGTGTGTGTGTGTGTGTGTGTGTGTGTGTGTGTGTGTGTGTGTTACTGGGGACTGAACCCAGGGGCGTTCTACCTCTGAGCTGCACCCCCAGCCCTATTTTATTTTTATTTTGAAACTGGGTCTCACTAATTTGCACAGGGCCTTGCTAATTTATTGAGGCTGTCCGCAAACCTGGGTTCCTCCTATCTCAGCCTTCCAAATACTGGGATTACAGGTGTGTCCCATCGCACCTTATAGGGTAATATTTGAATAGGGATCGGAGTGAATGAGGAGGGAAGGAGTCTTGCAGATATTTAGGGCATAAGCATCCAAGCAGAAGAAATGGTAAACCCAAAGCCCCTGGGGTATCATGTGACTGGCATGTCCGAGGCACAGTGAGGAGACCCAGTGTGGCTGGATGTGAGTGGGCAGCGGGAGGGCGAACCTAAAATGAGATCAGGTTGCTGAGGGTGGCAGGATGGAAGGAGGAGACAGATCATCATGTGTGGCCTGTGGGTCACCATAAGAATTTGCCATTCTGAGGGAGTTAAAAAGAAGGTAGAGGGCTTTGAGTGAGGACAAGGGTTCTAGCAGGGAGGCCGGTTAGGAGACAGCATAAGCCAAGTGAGACAGATGGTCATGGTTCGGCCCAGAGGGGTGGCAGAGCAGGTGGTAAATGAGCAGCACTACTGTGTGTCTCTCCCAGGTTTAAACAGTTTCCTGATGAATTAAACAGCAGTGCGTGCGTGTGAGAGGGAAGAGCTTGCAAAGATGCTCACGGTCGAGTCTGAGCAGTTGGGAAGGAAGGGTGGCCCCGACTGAAGGGCTGCCCTGGACAGTCGAGGTCCTCAACCCATAGAGGTGCCTCTGGGGCCACTGAGCAGAGGCTGTGAGCACAGATGGCCGGATCGAGGAGTCTGGAGGTGAGGGATGAAGGCGCTGTAGAAATGGTAGCCAAGAGCAAAGTGCTCTCCATAGGGCTCTGTGTCTAGGGCTGAAGGCTGACTCTGTGGTTAACTCTTTAAGCACCTGAGCCCTGGGCATCTTGGCTTTGCACAATGGGGCTCCTCCACTACTGGGGGCCGAGTGCCTGATGAATTGGCCTTCCCAAATCAACGGAAAGTCTCCTTTTTCACTTCTGAGAGAACTCCATGGGGCTCGCTTATGTTTTACTCTTAGGAGATAAAGTGCGGGCTAGTCTTGGGTGGGCCGCCTTTTAAGCTCAGGAGCCTCCTGCCCTGTGAGCTGGGACAGGCGCGGGAGTGGGTACAGGGCAAACACGCGCTGCCTAGGTGGATGGTGCCATGGGCCCGGCGTTGACCCTCAGGGAAGGTGTGGTGGTGAGAAGGGAACCCGGAGGTCTCCTCTCTACACCCTGCTGTACAGCACCTATGATGGTGGAAGGAAATAGTGAAAAAATGCCTCCCTGAGTCTCTGACATATTTTAATTCATAAGTAGAGGGGAAAATTGAAAAGGCTATATCTGCGTATACATGCTTGAGATATGCAGTAATCATGGTGGAAGAGGTGCGTGCACCTGGCACCCTATTTGCTCTTCATCTTGTAAATATTTCATTCTTTGTTTGTTTGTGGTGCTGGGGATGGAACCCAGGGGGATTCTACCTCTAAGCTACACCCCCAGCCCAATTTTTTATTCTATATTTTGAAGCAGGGTCTCACTAAGTTGTAGAGGACCTCACTAAGTAGCTGAGATTGGCCATGCACCCACTATCCTCATGTCTCAGCCTCCTAAGTTCTGGGGTTAGAAGCATGCGCCACCAACTCTGGCTAAACATTTCATTTTTGAAGGGGCCTTTCCGGGAAGGCTTTCCAGAGTTCTCTGTCAGTTCATGCCATTCCTGGCCATAAGAACCACCTAGAGGATTTATGATTTTTTAAAAAATTAAAATGTACTTTCAGACTATAAAAGGATATATGTTCACTGTATTGATTTTTAAAATAGAGAAAAATATTAAGGAGTAAAAAATTAAAAAGACATCTGTAATCCCATTACCCAGAAATGACCATTGTATAACAGTATGTAGAGAGATTTTCTTTCTTGTTCTGAAGGAGAGAATTCACCCATATGTAAGCACAGGCAAGCATCCACATCTTACTATCATTTTGAATTTTACTTAACCATTTCTCTATCTTGGATGTTTAAATTGTTTTTGACTTTTACAGTTATAAATAAGCCATAATAAACTTATTTTGTCCTCTTAAATCTCTTTCAAGACAGAAATTTATATTTCATTAGAAACCATTTGCAGAAGTAAAATTATAGGGTCAACTATATATATATATATATATATATATATATATATATATATGTGTGTGTGTGTGTGTGTGTGTGTGTGTGTGTGTGTGTATTTGTACTAGGGATTAAACCTAGGGCCGTTCTACCTCCAAGCTACCTTCCTAGACCTTTTTATTTTGAAAAAGAGTCTTACTAGGTTGTTGAGGGCCTGGCCTTGAACCTGTGATCCTCCTGTCTCAGCCTCCTAAATAATGGGGTTACATATGTGCACCACTGTGCCCAGCTGATTAATATTATTTCTACTTAGAAAGCTCTTCCATTTTTTAATACTATTTATGAAGAATTCATTTCTTTGCCCTTAGTTTGCTTTGTATAATGCTATAATTAACATGTCCATTTTCTTGTTAGATTGTGAGCCAGAACTTTGTATCTCTGAGTCTACAATGTCTATTAGGTCTTATTAAATGGTTATTGAGTAAAAGGAAAGAAAAATCCTTGGAAGATGAAGGGCCATAAGAGGACTATGAAATTGTACCCTGAGTGGTGGCTATATCCTCATCCTAAGACTTTGGAAACAAACAAAATGTCTGAAACATAAAAGCTGCTCAGCAGATATGACTTGAGGTAGACTTCATAGTTGAAACTCACTGAATAAGTCAATACCTGAGGCTGCGCAGTGTGTATCTATCAGCCCGTTGCTCACCAAGCACACATCTCTTTCCCAGGGTTTAACTAGCACGTACCCCTTAACCGGTGCTGCCGCACAGACCAGGTGAGGAAGGGGCATGTCACAGCCGACATTTTCATAGCTAAACCCTCACATTATTTAGGAGCAGAGCTAATTGTAAGACGTAACATACTCTCCCACATAAATAAAGGCTTGCAGGGCTAGTTTTGTTTTTTAAGAAGAAGGTGAATTTCTTAAGGGACCTGGACATGTTTATTTCACTTTATTACCTACAGCAGCAAGTAAACTTCTGAATGGTCAGTGAATGTTACATAGTCAGTGAATACTAAAAGATAATAATTTCCTTTTCTTGTGCAAGTTGTTAATATGAATATAGCAGCTTCAGGTAAAAATAGGACATTTTACAAAACTTTTCCAGCATCTTTGTTTTTTAACATAATGCTTTTTTTGTACTCAGCCTGAGAGTAGAGGTTCTAAATGAAATGTTAAATCGGCATTGAATAGACAGGCTACTTTGAAAGCCTCATTTTGAATTTCTGTTGAAGCACATGGTTACCTTGAGATTTTATTTCAGAAGATTCTTCTCTCATCTAAATGCAGCTCTGTTTCTCCCTTAGATCTGTCAAGCAATTTGTTTAGATAAGCACTTCATCTTGCTATCTTTTTCTGTTTCTGGAGGAGGAAGATAGTAGCATAGCTACAACAGACTAGAAAAAAGCTAGGCAACACAGTGAGTAGAGCAATTTGGCAAAGGGGGTAAAGGTAGGAAGCTCTGTGTGGCAGGGTTGAGTGCCTGGTCCTTCCTTGAAAGATGACTGAGTTATGGAAGTCATGAGTGATAGTTGGGTCCCTCCCCTACCCCACGTGATCTCTCAGTGGGAACAGGAGGCGGAACCCTGGAAGCAGAGATCACGAGACTCCAGGTGCCTCAAGACTCCAAACATCCGTGCGACAGACTCCAGAGGTCTCAAGACTATAGATGTCGCGAGAGAATCAGCATGCCTATAAAAATTCCGTTTCTCTGATCCACCACGTGACTCGACCAGCCAATCAGGACTATGCACATCTCTCTAGACGCGTGGCCCGTCGGTCCCCCAGGCGGGTGCTGGGTTGGGTCCAAATAAAGCAGTGGTCTCTGATAACTTGGTTGGTGTTTTTACCTTCCTCCTAAACTCCCTAACTCTATTTTTCAACCCTTTCAATGAGTTTTGGACAGCACAACATAGTTCCTTGAAAAGCAACTTTTCCTGTGAAATAAATAACTGGCTCTATTGGCTGCTTATCTGAAAATAAAAAAGAAAAGAGGGAAGAAAGGACAAGAGAGGAAGTAATATGCTAGGACATGAAGACCCAATGGAGACCTTTGAAATACGGCTTATTTACATCCTGTCTAGTTATTTATTTCCTTTAATCACTGTTGTTATATTGGCTTTTCTATTTTCAGTTTCAGGTATAACTTTTTATAAATTACTCTCCAATTGTTTTATTGTGATAAAAGACACATAGCAAAATTTACTTTCTTAACTGTAAGTGTATGTATGGATCGGTGGTATCAAGCAAATTCCTGGTTTTGCTGGAATTTTGGCACAAGTTTTCTTCTCAAAGCTTTTTTTTTTTTGCTTCAGGCCTATGAAGCAATTGAAGGGCAAACAATTTGGTACTTAGTCTTATATGAATTATCCTGAAGTTTTAATTTGTATTTAAAAAATTCTAGACTAACTTTTTTTGTGTGGGTGATGGGAGGAGAGATTGGTAGTGGTTATGGTGAGATCAAAGATGAGTCATGGTTTTGTTATCAAACATGTTGTTAAGGGAATTTAATTGGTGTAACAATGCAGATTAAAACATCTTTGAAACCTCAGGAATTAAATATTTGTCACATACCAGTGCTGGTTTACCATATTGGTGTTCATTCCGGAGTCAGGTGCAGTTTCCAGATTCTCTGAATCATCTTGTGAAGGCAGTAATCAAAAAACACATTGTCCTGGTGGATCTTCCATGTCGGTCCTGGGAACCAGTCACAAGACTTTGGGAAAGTCTCTTTTTTGTTCTGTCCCAGAGTTCTTCCAGAAGGCAACAGCAACTGAAAGGAGTAATGAGATCTTTGTGGCTCTTGCTTGGATCCAAAATATCCCTCAAGAACCTGTGGTAAAAGGCTTGGTCCTCAGGGTGGTGCTACTGGAAGGTAGTGGAACCTTTAAAAGGTGGGGCCTAATGGGATGTCATCAGGACATTGGAAGCTTACCCTCAAAGACAACTGTGAACCAGGCACCTTCTTCCTCTCTTTTATTTCCATGAGGCCGTGAGGGAGGAGCTGTGCTTGGTCACATGCTTCTACCATGCAGTGTTGTCCCCAACTAGAGGCATAAAGGCAGTGTGTCCAATCACTCAGGAACTCAGCCCTCCAAAACCATGAGCCAAAATAACCCCTTTCTCCTTATACTCGATTAGCTCAGGTATTTGTTATAGCAATGGACAAATGACTGTCACATGTGACTAGCACAGTAGCATTGTACTATCTTCAGTGGTGCCGTCACATGTACTAACCCTGCTTTGGTCTTACAAAGCATTTTGTATACCAAGAGTTTTTCATATTTTCTGGATGGAGTGTGTGTGTGTGTGTGTGTGTGTGTGTGTGTGTGTGTAGAAGAAGGTCACTGAATATATATTGTTGCTTTAAATAGCGACAACCTCTGTTTATGCAGCTCCTAGCAGGAACACAGGTAGTAAAACAAATGTAGTTCACATTCTTCATTACTCACTTGGCAGGGATTCTTTCTTGCCCCATGTGAATAACTATTTGCAAAGCAATCTTACAAATTGAGAACTAAAAGGGAGAACCAGAGCTGGGTGTGATGGCACATGTTTTTAATTCCAGTACTTGGGAGGCTGAGACAGGAGGGTTGTAGGTTCAGAGCCAGTAGTAAAGCCCTATGCCATTTTTTGAGTCTCTGTTTCAAAGTAAAAGAATAAAATCAGGGTAAGGGTGTAGCTCGGAGGTAGAATGCCTCTGGGTTCAACCCTGTGCCACGGTGGAGGGGAGGGGGAGTAGCCAGTTAAGGTCTGGACAGACATGTTTAGCAAAATATCTTAGGAGGCATTGAGTCTAAGTTTCTTCTTTCAATTTCTTATTTTCCCTTTCCTCTCTTTCTTCTTTCCTTGCTTTTCTAATATAGAATTAGACTATTACCTGGCCAATATTGTCTTTCTTTGATAAATATCAATCTGCGTTTTTGATCGTCCCAATCACACATGCAGCTGTTTCCTTGATTGCAGATGCATTTCTTGATAAGATCCAGAGAGGACTACTCTGAAGGATGCTCTGCATATTTGCTATACTCTAACTAGTACACAAAATTCTGCTTTTTGCATCTTTTTTTAATACTGAAGTTTGTACTTCATAATATCCTACACTTAAAGAACATGATTATGCTAATTATCATTTAGAAAATTGTTTTTTTGCTTGATTAGAGATTTTAGCTGTGTGTACTGAAATCTAGTGGGTCTTCATTATGTGCAGTAATTTCTATTCTATACTGGCTTAAATATTAATATATGGAAATTTAACTTCCTCTGCCATACCTTTTGATGTCAGGATCATAATCAGTGTAATTGGCTTAGATTGTGTTTTTTTTTCTCCTGTTTGTATTTCGTACTATCTAATGTCATTAGTGACTTGACTACTGAGTGGGTAATCTGCATTTCAGAATGGCTTCTCCTTGAGCACATTATTACCACTGATTTTGATTATTTTAATTCCCATTCACCCCAGGCAGGCCCTCAAGCTGTGCCATATTGTTCAAAGAACTGCTTTCTTTCATTCAGGGAGCGAATCATTCTGAAAACTCACCTGCATTCTGATATTTTCTGATGTTTTCTCTTGGTCTGGGAGCAACTTGATTTTTGCATCATAAGGAAGAGGGTACGTAGCGAGCCCTCGGTCTGAATGGCAGGGGATGCCGTAGCCCTTGGGGCCCATAAAGAAGCTGGTGCCTGGTCTGGTCTGCTCCCAGAGACTGGCTGTGTAACTGACCGGCTTCTCAGGGCCTGTCGCCCAAGTCCCCATCCTTAGAACTCCTGTAGTCTGACTGCTGGCCTGCAGCACTCATACCTCAGGTCTGTCTTTTGCACTTGGAAAAATGATGGCTGGACTGAGGGATTGGACTCTAACTTCATTGGTTTTTTAGTGTATTCCAAAACTAACTGTAAAAAGAACCCCACATTAAAGTCTAAGTTTGGCTACGGTCAGCCGCAGATTCTGCTAACCCTCGGGCTGGGATGTGTAAGCTCAGTTTTGCTGCTGGTGGTGATTAAGTCATTTGTTCTTGTCTAGGACCTTGAATGTTAAGGCTGCAAGGGAACTTAACAGTGCCAGTGTTGTGCTTCTGTCTTTTTATAGATGAGAAAACAAAGGCCTGGAGAGGTAAATAACTAGTTGAGGTTACACAGCTATTGAATGGTAGAACTGGGTGGTAGAGTCCCCTTGGTACTGGCAGGGATCTTTGCTTCTTAAATGGTACCTGTTACTGGATGATATAGTGTAGCAACATACTGTACACACCCACCAATTACTCAGTTAGTGTGGGTGATTGACAGCCATGCACACGTATCCAATGTGTTTTTTTTTTTTTTTTGGGGGGGGGAACAATAGTTTTTTTCTTTTTAGAAGGGAAACAGGAATACAAAAAGAATATAATTAAAAGCATGTGTGTATGTGTCTACTTAGATGTATGTGTTATGGGGGTCGGCAGGGTGACTCTACCTAAATGTGGCCTAAATCAGCAGATTAAAGAGTTGTGTCATATTTCTCCAGAGAGATATACCTAATAGAATAGATACAGACACATGGAAAGAAATTTATTATGATGGATTGGCTCATGTGATTGTGGAGGCTTAGAAGATCTGCTGTCTGCAAGCTGGAGGCCCAGCAGATCTAATTCAAACCCAAGGGACTGAAAACCAGGGAGCCCAATGCTGTGAAGTCCAGTTCCAGTTCAAAGGCCCGAGAGCCAGGAGTGCAGGTGTTCAAGGGCAGGAGATGGCGGTCCTACCTGGACCACAGAGCCTGAACTGGTCCTTCTTATGCCTTTTTTTTGTTTTGTTCAGGCATCAGCAGGTGAGAGGAAGCCACCTGGGGGGGGGGGGAGGCAATCTTTTTAAATGCTAATCCCTCCTGGACTCACACTTACAGACATGCTCCCAAATCATAATTTATCAGCTATCTGGCCCTTCCTTAGCTCAGTCAAGTTGTGAAATTAATCATCACGAGTCTTTCTGCCTTTTCTCCTGAGTGTCAGCTCTGTGTTTCTGGACTGGTGGGGAAAATCAACCTTTCAGTGCGCCTGGGCAGGCACAGCTGAGTGAGACCCCAGGCCCTGGCTGGCACTCTCCTTCACTGTCCGATTTGAACCAGCCACTAGCAAACGGAGGCAGCTTCCTCAGGGAGAACAGAGGAAGAGAACTGGGTAGATTTTTTTGTTTGTTTGAAGTTTCTATAATAATTGTCCTAGGACCTACCAAGGTGTAGTTCCTAATGAATGTAATTATTATAGGGATTCTTAATTATCAAAGGAGTCTTAAAATGTTTTAAACAGGAAACCTTCAGGGCGAATGTTTTAGAATATGTGACATTAGTGTTTTTAACTGGCAATTCTTCTAACTGTTGGTTTAAGTTAATTTGGCTTCATCAAAGGAGGCAAATAAAATTGATCCAGACAATATTTTACCGCACATGTCTAGAAACAAGAATCTTAATCCTAAATAATCATTTCCTGCTGTTTCTTTTTCGGGCCAGGTCTCTTGTTTTAATTTGTTGGTTTCTGATACAGGGATGTGAGTTAATGTCTTCCCTTCACAACGGTGGGAGAACCTGGCCCTCGGATGCACCTGGAATGTGACCACAGCACACCACCTTCCTGTTCAATTCTGTTGAAAACAATCAGGCAAGTGGGTCACTTGGCTCAGGCACACCTTGGATCAGCCAGACGTTTGGAAGCCGAATTTGTGTTTGAGTTGCCAGGGAACTTTCAAACTGAGTGGACTTGGCTATGTCACAAACTAATTTACTTAGATGAAAAGGACAAAAGAAAGGACTAGGCCAGTGATTTCTACACTTTTGAATTTCACTCACCAGTGTTATTTCTAAAATAGTTCTGGAGACCAACACAGGATTATCAACATTTCTTTTTTTCCAAGTAAGAGTATTAAAAATGTGCCACAGTGCCACTTACTGTTAACCACCATATACGTACGGGCAGGGGGTAACAATAAAGGAGAGCCCTGTATTCAATTTAAAAATTGTATGAAAAATTAATATGGTATCCTTATCTTATTTTTATTTTACCAAAGACTGATAAAAACTGGCATTTGGCAACTACAAGCCAGGTGACCTTTAAAGTCTCTTATAGATATAGCACTGCCTTGATTTAACTTATAATCCACTATCACCTAATATTCTTCTTCTTTATTTTTTTCCTCTTTCCTTGCTAAAATAAATTTTCTTTTCCCTCCATCTCTTCTGCCTACTCTCCCTTGCTCTTCCTCCTCTTCTGTTTGCCAGAGTTTCCTAGAAAATTTAGGGGCAGGAAAGCTGTCTCTGGGCATCCTTGTCGAAGGTGTGCTTTTCCTCTTTACGAGGTGATATAAACATGCTTTTGTACAGACTACTTAGGCCATAGATTAAAATGTAAAATATCTTTGTTTCTCTGACATTGGCCTATTCATAGCTACTTTTTGGATACAATTCTCTGACTAGCTACCCACCAACCAAGTAGTTTTGTGCTCTGAATATATTTCTCTCACCAGTTACTCTTTTGTTGTATGAAACTGAATCAAAAGACTTTTCTTGAATTGAGATATATTGTGCTGTTTGCTTCCTTTCAATCTATGGAGTCTATTAATCTGTCATACTAATGGATGAATGAGCTGAAAAATTCACCAGAGCTTGTGTTCTCATGGATTTTGCTGATATGAATATTTTGGTTTGGGCCAGGATTTGTAGTAACTATAGGTCTGGTCGTTTTTCAAGATTTCGCTTTATAGTTCCAATAAATATTTCCAAAGTAGCTATGAGTGAAGGGCAATTAAAATTTTTTTATAGATTATACAAATAAACCTGGTTTTGATACTTGGAATCAGTTGGTTTGGCTATTGGTTAAAGGTTAAGTTAAAAAGCTTCCCATTCAAATTACTTCCAGGAAACTATTTTATTCATTTAAGCCGAAACAAAGCACTCTTCTTCAGTGAGTTGTAGTCTTGTATACAAATCGTCATGAAACAGATACGCAGCCACACAGTGGCATATTAATTTATTTGTACAGGTTTTAATCAGAGGATTAGAATTTTTGATTAATGAAAGAAAATACTATACAATTTTTAAAAGAACTTCATATAGCTATTTCTTTTTTTTTCTATCTGTGAAAAAAATGTAATAATGTTGCAGTTAATTAGGTACCATGACTCCTTAAAATGCATTTTGGGGGAGAGTGCTGGGGATTGAACCCAGGAACATTCTACCTCTGAGCTACACCCTTGGCCCTTTTAATTTTTTATTTTGAAATAGGGTCTTGCTGAGGATCTTAGTAAGTTTATGAGGCTGGCCACGAACCTGTGATCTTCCTGTCTCAGCCTCATGTGTGCAACCACATTCAGCTCTTAAAAGACAATTTGACAGCTATTTTTTTTTTTTAAATGGCATTACTATCTCTGGAGTATATTTAACCTTCTGTGATGGAAAACTGTCAAGATTTTAAGTTTTTCATCTAGAAGTATTCTGGTTCACACTACATAAAGGTTAAGTTACCAGGGAATTCATGGTAACAGCGGGTTCCTTGCTCAGCAATGTGAACTAGAGCAGCAGAGTTCTGGGAACACATGTGACCTTTTAAGCTTAAGTATATCATGTGTTTAAAGCACTACGCGCATCAGGGTATCCTGCCAGCTGCTGAGCCCTCTGTTTGGCTCTGCCTTGCTTCAGCTGTGGTACAGTGGATAAAGAATCTCTGAGTTCAAGAACCACAGAGCTCAGAATCTCTGGGTTCAAGTCCTATCTGCTCCTTAGCAGTGACTGACTTGAGAAGGCCCCCTCTGGGTTGTGGTCTCCTTTTCCCGAGAATGACAATATTTCCTTGAAGTTTTCATGGAGATTAAATGACAGAAATGTGGATGAAAATATTTTACAAATTGTGTAGTTATACCCAATATTATGTATTGCAATTATGTCCACTCTGTCAAGCAGGTTTGGCTAAGAATTGACAGGGACTTACTGCATCCATTCTTACACATTCTCACCCAACCACACAATCCCCCACCCCAGCCCTTCTTTGCTGCCCCGGCATGACAATTTCATAGCAGTTTTGGGCATCAATCTTCTTATCAGTTATAGTAGATCTTGATGTTGCCAAGGATGTCAGGTCAGGTAGGTACAAACCTAAGGTTCTAGAGGACTGATGATAATTATTTCAACTCCAAAGTCTGAGATGCTATATCCTTCAAGAACCAGAGGTAAGAAAATTAGAATAAGAAGAAAGTAAGAATTCCACGTGAATGTGTTGCCTGGTTGGAAGTGGAGAGGAGACAGCTCTGCCCTCGTGGCATATGAGCATGAGCCCGGACAGAATGGGAGCCATGTGGAGACCCACGCTTTGTTCTTGGCACTAAAGGCCAGTCTACTGGGCTCCTTGGCAGGGTGAGCTGTAGCATCTGTCGGAGCTGAGAGAATATTTAAATGGGGTTAGTTTCAGTTTCTCAGTTTCTTGTCACTAGGGATAAGCAAACCCAGTAGTGCTCTATGTTTTCAGAAAGTCTTGACTTATTCTTCAAGCATTTTGGGTTTGGCTAAATTTTACATGTGTTTTGCCAGCTTTCCTTCCTTAATTATTAGTATTAAACCCATGTGTATGAATTTGAATGGAAATTTAATAGCTATTTTTATATTTATTTACACTTAATTCATCCCATAGCTGTGTTGAGTAAGGGACATTATATCTTGTCAGGAGACTTTGAAGATAATTTATAAGAATTTTTCTTTCTAAGATGTCACACCAGTTTTACCCTTTTCCTCCCCACAAAGAAATTTGGCTTTGGGGATGGTTAGGATGAGATCCCAATTCCAAAGCCATGATGCTTACAGCAGGCTTTGAACAATGCAAAGTGAGTTCTCTTTGTCTTAATTGCGGTTGACTTTGAGGCAGTCATGTCGGTAAAGCTCTCAAATGGATTCTCAAGAAAGCAGAGGCTCTTTCAGCAGACATTATCCTCCCTCTCTAGATCTTGCATACAGTTGCCAGAGCCGTGGAAAAACAATTTCTATGACCCTTCATTGTTTTTCCAAGAACAGCACACAGATTGGTTCCAGGCAGTAGGAGATGAGAAATAGGAAGAATGGTCATTTCCAAATAATCCTCACCTTCTCATTACCCAGCAACGCATCTATGTCTCCTGCAGGCTTTGCACCCCTGTACAAACCACACCAGAAATATTAATTTAAAGAAGCAGAAGTTATTTTGTTAATGGCAAAATAATGGTCTTACTTTGTTAATGGCAAAATAATGGTGTTATTTTGTTATGGTCACAAGATAGCATTCTTTGCAGAACAGATGGTTCTGAGATGACCACTGGAGGAAGAGCTGGACTTGTCAGTGTAAGAGCTGGGGGGAGAGGGGAAGAGAATCAGGGATTGTGTAGTGGAACTCATTTATTTCCAGAGGGCCTGAAATATTAAATGAAACAAATATAGGTATATGGTAATGCTTTTGAGCTGTCATGCACACATCTTTAATCCCAGTACTTGGGAGGCAGAGACACAAAAATTGCAAGTTTGAGGCCAGCCTTAGTAACTTAGCAAGGCCCTCAGCAATTTAATGAGGTCCTGTTTTAAAATAAAAACTAAATGGGGTTTGGGGAGTAGCTCAGAGGTAGAACACTCATGGGTTCAACTTCCAGTACCACAATAAATAAATAAATAAATAAATAAATAAATAAATAAATATGCTTTTAAGTCAATATTAAAGATTAAACATTTTTATTACACCCATGGTATTTTAAGTATCAACTTGAATTAAATAGCCAGAAAAAAGCAACTGTTTAATCCTAGATCTTACTCTTTTTCTCTTGTCCATAGACTAGAGATGTATTTTCTCCCATTGAGAATGAACTTTGTACTACAGTGTCAGCTACTAAGACTTTATAACAGAGAATCTTGTGTTTCAATGACTATAAGAGTGAGAATGAGGATGGGATTCAAAGTCACTAGATGTTTGATTATAATTTATAGAGTCGTTTACCTTGGCACACTGTCTACATTTTACAATTAACCTTTTTGTTTTGAGATAGTTATATATGCAATTATAAGAAATGGTTCAGAGGGGTCTTACATAAGCTTTGCCCAGCTTTGTTTAGTGCTAAATTTATATAAAAATGATAGCACAGTGTCAGCCCAAGATACCGACACCCAGACTGTCAAGATGCAGAACTTTTCCATCACACTTGTCCTTTCATTACAACATGTACTCCTTCCTACCCCCCCATTCCAAGCCCCTGACATTCCAGTGGTTTCTTAACTGCCTAGCAGGTGTGGGAGCCCTGGCACCCCACCTGGCTTCAGATCCTGCCTGCCAGGAGCAGAGAGAATGCTTTGTTCTTGCTCCCCATGTGGCTGCCACTGAGCACCACAGAGGGGACTTGGTCACCAGTAGCAACAATGCTAGTGCTGAAGTCTTGCCTTGTATCCTATGACAGCAGTCTAGCAGGGGAGGGAAGACCACCTCAGTACTGTTGGGTGGGGATCATTGTCACTCAGTCCTGGTGGGGGTGCTGCCCCCCTGCTTGATGTCTCCTTACTACCTGGGAAGAAGGTAGAGTGTAGGGTCCCTCTCAGCCCTTTTGGCATGAGTCGGGTTGGGCTGTGATTTTTCTGTGGTGTCATTTGGATTAAGGCAGTTTTGTCTAAAAATGTTCCACCATACATTATATAGTCTTACATTATAGTCCTTTGGCTAAAGAGAGCAAGCATCATCTTTTTTGTTCTTTTAATATTGGGGATTGAGCCCAGGGGCATTTTTACCTCTGAGCTACACCCCCAGCCCTTTTTATTTTAAAACAAAGTCTTATTAAATTGCTAGGGTTCTTGCTAAGTTGCTGAGACTGCCTTGAACCCGTGATCCTCCTGTATTGGTCTTCCAAGTACTGGGACAATAGGTTGTGCCACTACACAGGGCTGAGAGTGGGTACCTGCTGGGGCATTTGTTTTGCTTTTCATTTTTTCCTGTGTTAAATGGCATTGTGGGATGCCTGCTTCTTCAGCTCTGAGTCTGGGGTATATAAGGCAAAAAGACAACCCAGGAAACAGCACCATTTGTTCCTAACAGTTCTGCCTTTTTTCTACCTCTCCCAGTCTTCTCTGTTTGTTTTATACACAATATCTAGGCTTTGTTGTTGTTAGTGGAAAGAATAGGGAAAAGTACATCTGCTCCACCTTCTCGTGTTTACATTTTAAACAGGCGGGAAGAGACAAAATTGATGCCAAAGGAAAAAGTAGTTTATGTGATTCCTATGGATTGTGAAAGGCAAGTTTTTTGTTTCTGTTTTTTTTTTTGGGTTGTTGTTGTTCTTAACTATCATTCTTAACTGGAGTCAAACATTGACTGTAACCATCACTACCTTCTGAACTCTTCATAGCTACAGAGCTTGCCAGGTTTCCCTGTTCTTCAAGGTTGGTCATTTGTAGCTTCATGAACTCAGCCAGCCCTTCCAGAAGAAAACCCTAAAAGATAATCTCAGAGCCTAGGGAGGGCTCAAGTTTTTGGACAGCTCTAATTTCTCTTGCCCTGTCTATAACTCTTCATAGACATTGTGGTTTATCAGCAATTTTGTTTTATCACCCAATGCAGGAAAAGAGTTTTGTGTAGCAACGCATTTATGATGAATAACGTTTCAGGTCCATTAAAAATGCTTATTACCACCAAAGCTCTATTTCGAAGACTGGATTTTAACTGTGTGATTAGCTTTGCATTGAGAAACTGCATTTACACATTCACATACACATACACATGTGTGGAGGCTCCAACCTGAAAACTGGCTCTTAGCACTCATATTTTATTGAACTAATAAATTGTGAGTTTAGCATTTTAGTCAAATTGAATGCCAAGTGTTTCATTTCAGGCCCGAGTGTCCATAAGTGACAAGACTTTAAATCTACTACTTGTGCATCTGGAACTCATTAGATGTTTATGGTTTGAATGGAGCCACATGTCATGGGCACCTTTGGCCTATGGAGGGGTCCAATGGGAGGAGTGTTCTTCTGCTTTTTGCAGCAGGGACAGGCACCAGATGGCTTAGTCCCTACTGACCACTGTGTAAGCAAGGCCTGGGCCAGTAGAAGATTGTTTGGGTTTATAGTTACATCTTTCCTCAGAATTCATCCTTAGGGCACAAGGACTTTGCTCACAGAGGCACGCATGAGATATTCTACAGCAGGAGGACCAGCAATGTTTCTTTGGAGTAGCATTGCTCAATAGAGCTCTGTGGTATAACAGAATGTTCTGGATCCATGCTGCCTGGTATGCAGCCACCGAGTGCATGTGGCCATGAAAGTCTGAAACATGGATAGTACAATGGAGGAGTTAAAATTTTTTAATATTAACCCATTAAGACCCAAGTTGTCAATTCTGCAAAATCCGTCAAAATCCACACAAGTGCACCCAAACATGTTGGAGGTCATAATCCAGAGTTTATGTTTATAATCATTTTCTTAGTATTATTATATAATTATATTACATAGTATATATGTTTTTCTTTTTCTTTCCTTTTTTGGTGGTACCAGGGATGGAACTCAGGGGCATTCTACCTCTGAGCTCTACCCCCAGCCTTATTTTTTATTTATTTTTTTGAAACAGGGTCTCACTGAGTTGCAGAGGGCCTCACTAAGTAGCTGAGGCTGTCCATGAACCCAATCCTCCAATCTCTTTCCTCTGAATGGTGGGATCACAAGCGTGTGTCACTATGCCCGGCTACATTTAAGTTTTTCTACATGTTCCAAAGTCTGGGACAATGGAACAAAATGAGTTTGTTAGTTATAAATTTTAATTTTAGTAGGTACACATGGCTATTGCCTATTGGTTATTTATTTATTTATTTATTTATTTATTTTTGGTGGTACTGGGCTTCCTGGAAGCCCTTCTACCTCCGGGCTACGCTCCCAGACCTATTTTTACATTTTTATTTGGAAACAGGGTCTCCTAAGCCAGCGCGTGTGGCTGCTTTGAACCTGTGCAATCCTCCTGTCTCTGCCTCCCAAGCACGGGGATTACAAGTGTGCGCCACCACGTCCGGCTGCCTATTGGTTTTAAATAGTGATAAGGCCAAGTCAGATGTGACAGAAATACCAAGAATCTGCACCCATAATTTCCCAGAGTAGTGATATTTTATTCCATCCATCCAGCCAGCCACCCATCAACCTCCAACATGTGCCTTCAGCGTTTTCTACAGCAAGGCACTGTGGTAACGATGAAAGGTACACAGATGCATGCTAACCCAAGACCTCTGCCTAGTTCAGAATGTCCTAGCAAAAGGAATTCTCTTCAGGATCCGAGTAACCCATGATGCAAACATGTGGATTTGGGATTCAGATCGATCTTGGTTTTATTTCCACCCCAGCTGTTCTACTTCCTTTGACAAGTTACTTATCTGTTGGAGCCTCAGAGATTAAAACCTTCCCCTGTGAGGGAGGCTGAGATGGGAGGATCACAGACTTCAGGCCTGCCTCAGCAACTTAGCAAGACTCAGCAACCTAGCAAGAGTCTGTTTCAAAAGAAAAAAATTAAAAAAGGGCTGGGGTGTAGATCGAAGATGGAATGCCTCTAGTTTCAATCTGCAGTACTATAAATAAATAATAAAGTAGATAAGTATAGGGCTGTAGCTCAGAGGTAGAATGCCCCTTTCATTATTTCATTATTGTTCATATTTTAACATTCCTGAAATTGAGATGTTACTTTTTGTGTGTGTGGTACTAGGGGTGGACCCCAGGGCTTTCTACCTCTGTGCTATACTCCCAGACCTATTTTATATTTTATTTGGAAACAGGTTCTCAGTAAGTTGCTGAGAGCCTCAGTAAGTAGCTGAGGCTGGCTTCAAACCTGTGCCATCCTCCTGTCTCACCCTCCCGAGTGCTGGGATTACAAGCATGGGCCACCATGCCCGGCTTTGTTTGTTTGTTTTAATCAATTTCCCAGTTGAGGTATATTTGGTTTGTTTCAAACTTGGGGAAGTTATAAATAAAGCTGCTTCAAGTATTTTTGTATATTGCTTTGTGTAAATATAGGCTTTTAAACTGGGCATGGTGCTGCATGCTTGTAATCCCAGCATTTGAAAGGCTGAGACAGGAGGATTGGGGTTCACAGGTGCCTCAGCTAGTCAGTGAGGCCCTTTGTAACTCAGTGAGAACCTGTTTCAAAATAAAGAATAAAAATAGAGCTGAGGGTATAGTTTGGAGTAGAATGTCCCTGGGTTCCATCCCTAGTACTGCAAAAAAAAATGTGTGTGTGTGTGTGTGTGTGTGTGTGTGTGTGTGTGTGTGTGTGTATACATATACACATATAGGCTTTTACATGACTTGAGTAAGTATTCTAGGAGATTATTTCTGGACCATAAGATAAGTGTATGTTCAAACTTGTGAGAAGCTTCAAACTTTGTGAAAGTGTCTCCAACATCTGACATTCTAATCAATGGGCCAGACTTCCATCTCCTCCACATCCCTACCAGCATTAGATATTGCCATTTAAAAATTGTTCATTTCATAATAGGGGTGTAGTGGTAGCTCATTATGTTTTAGTTTGTATTTGGCTTGTGTGTGACTATGGTTTGAATTTGTGTTTGTATGGTGAACATCTTTTTATGAGATTATTTGCCATCTGTACTTCTTTATTGGTGAAGTGTCTATTGAAATTACCAATTATAAAAAAATTAGCTTATTAGCCTATCATCGAGTTGTGAGGGTTCTTTCTGTATTCAGGATTCAAGTCCTTTATCAGACTTGTGCTTTGCAAGCTTTTTCTCCCAATCTGTCTTGTCTTTCATTCTAATCAGATGTCTTTCTAAGAGCAGTTCTTAATTCTGGTGAACTTCAATTTATCAAAAAAATTTTTACCCTGATTTTGATGTTACGACATTTTCTAGAATTTTTTTTTTTTTAGATTTTGCCTTTAGGTTGATGACTCATTTTGTGCTGATTTTCATAAAGGATAAGAAATATGGAAATTTTTTGGCATGTGGGCATCCTCATTGTTTGAGCACTGTTTGTTGGAGAATGCTATGAAAGATTTTAAATTAGCAAACCAAATGGTTCTTCAGTGTTTGAGGAGGGCTAACCTTCACAACAGCTTCATTTAACTTCTGTCCTGTGCCCAATTCTCAGATCATGGCCGAGATGTCCCTGTGTCCTTCACCTGAGCCAGACCTCACCTTTCACTAACATCTCTCCCAGGCTGGATTAGGAAGGCAAAATGAGCTCATACCTGATTAATCAAAGGATAGCTTCTTAGCTCTTTCTGTTTGGTAAATAGAATGCATTCTTAGAAATCCGATACTTTCTTTCTTTCTTTCTTTCTTTCTTTCTTTCTTTCTTTCTTTCTTTTTTTTAAAAAAATCTTTGAACAATAGAGCTTGTAATTTTTCTTCTCAATATGTTCCAAATCTCTCTGACTGCTGGAGAAATTGGATAAAGATTCCCTTCTCTCCTCATTTTATCATATATTGCTTTGTTCCAAATAGTTGGAAACAGCTGGATTTTTTCATTAATCTGTGGGAAACTTGGAAATTGCCAGAGGCTGGCAACCAGCTCGAATGTATGTGTAAAATGTGACATCAAATTCCGGAAGAGAAAGCATTCCAGCTCACATGGCACTGGTTAGCAGTCTCCTGTGGAGGGACGTTTGGCAGTAGGGGGTATCTTGTTTATCGGTGTGGTCACGCTTTCACTTCTGGAAGAGAAACTGAGGACTCGACTCCCATGTTGGCACCTGGATAATCAGGCCAATCCTCATGTTGGCATGAGACTAAGTGAGCCATGTCGACATCGTAACCTAGTACTGGTGGGAAGGACTCAGTATTGCTGGAAAGTACATTTCATCACAAGGAGAATAATCAGTTATTCTTGGCATTGCTAAGTTTGTTCTGAAATTGAGGCTAGCTCTCAAGGAAGATAAGCGTATTTCTCCAGTTCCTCCCTCTTCTGGGATGTTTGAGACTCGATGGATGTATCAGCTCATGCCCCAGTGGGGTGAGGATTACTAGATAATGTTGATTTGAGAGTCTATGTGACCCTGTCGAGCTGTCTGGGATTTAAGAAATTTTGTTGTATAAACTAAGAGTATTACCTAAAATGACAAGAGGCTACATAACTGATTTTAAATGTAAGCCATCATTTTCCCAATCTACAAAGAAAAGATAATAGTGTAATGTTGATAAACTAGAAATCACAACTGAATGTTTCTCTGTCTTTGAGGTAGTTTTCAAATAAACAATAACCAGGCCCAAAACCTTCTTGTTCCTATTTCAGATAGGAGAACAGGACCCACCCACCCTCCCTTCTTTCCTTCCTTCCTTCCTTCCTTCCTTCCTTCCTTCCTTCCTGGAATTGAGCCCACCCAAACTCATTTTAATAAAGAAGAGGATGATTAGGAGGATGTGCAGTATGCTGTGGAACCTGAGAGCAGAATTTCTGGCCAGTCATCAGGAGGGACCAGTGGGCTGGACAGCTGTTCTGTCTCCCTGGGATACTTTCTTGTCTCAGACTCTGCTCACTGCTTCGTTTCTTCCTTCCTTCCTGCCTGCCTTCCTTCCTTCCTTCCTTTCTTCTTCTTCTTCTTCTTCTTCTTCTTCTTCTTCTTCTTCTTCTTCTTCTTCTTCTTCTTCTTCTTCTTCTTCTCTCTCTCTCTCTCTCTCTCTCTCTCTCCCTCTCCCTCTCCCTCTCCCTCTCCCTCTCCCTCTCCTCTCTCCTCTCTCCTCTCTCCTCTCTCTCACTGAATTCCCCTCTTGTTCTCTTAAACTCATACAGGGGCCCCAATCTCATCTTTCCCTCACCTCTCAGTTCGGGCACCTCACATACCTCACCTCTGAGGTCACCAGAGGCCCCCTGCTTTCCAAGTACAGTTTTTTTTTACCTGTTTTGATTTTTACCCTGGTACACCTCTGAGCTATACCCCCAGTTTTTTAAAAAATGTTTTTTTCTTTTGTAATAGGGTCTTGCTAAGTTGCTGCAGGTGTCCTCAAACCTGCGATCCTTCTATCTTTGCCTCCCAAGAACTGGGATTACAGGCTTGCAGCACAGCACTTGGCTTCCTGTCTTGATTGAGATGCTCATTCCTGATTTAATTAACATGGCCTGGTCCAGCAACCTGGGGCCTGCTGTCCAATCAGAAGGTCGGGGAGACCTGGCGGGGCAGGCAAATTGATGAGCAGGCCAACTGGCCAAACTTCCACACTTAGAGTTATAGATATAAAGCAGAGGAAGCACTAAATGACAAGTATTGGACTCTGTTCAAAAGGAAAACGAATTCCAGCACAGCTTTGCTCTGTCTCACTGGAGCCAGAACCGACGGAGAGGACTGTACCAGGGGTTGAGAAAGAGTGGACCCCAGAGTCTCTCTGTCCACATATACTTATTAGTGCCTCACTATGCTGAATTAATCACTGCACTGTCTAAAGCAGTTCAGTATGGCCATAGCCTTCCTGGAGATCTTCGGGAGAAATTATTGTCACATATGTTTGAATGAGTAATGGTAGCCAAAGTGCTGCCTTCAATGTGATGTGGACCTTCTACCAACTACACAGTAAATGTTCCATGTAGAGAAGAGGACTGGCATAGAGAGAAGTCTCTATGAATTTTACTCTCTATAAATGAGCTGAAATCCATCCATCCATCCATCCATTGATCCTCCCTCCCTTCCTTTCTTTTGTGATATTGGGATTGAACCCAGGGATATTCTACCTCCAAGCTCTACCTCTAGCCCTTTTTATTTTTTATTTTGAAACAAGGTCTCGCTAGATTGCTGAGAGTTTCACCAAGTTGCTGAGGCTGGCCTTGAACTTGCAATCTTTCTATCTCAGCTTCTCAAGTACTGGAATTACAGATGTGTGTCACCACATCTGGCATGCCTTCTCATTTTAATACATTAATTTCTTCATTCATGTTTTCTTTATCATTTGTATCTTTTCCCTGTTCCAAGTCCTTATTGTGCATTTGACAGGTGAGAGATCCTTCTGCCTTTCTGCCACAGGTGTCCCTACTTGTCAGCCTAGGGGGCTGCATCACCTAAGTGGTAAGCTCTCTTCTCTTTAATCTAGAGACAGAAGTGGTTCAAGCCCTAGCCCATCTTGAGACTCCAGGTCCATTGACTGAGTGATGGAAGTTGGGTGGTGGTAGGAGAGAATGTTGTGGGGTGGGAAGAGAAGGCAAGAGTTCAAGGATGACTACATGGGTATGGAAAGCAGAAAGAACTGGGGCTTAGGTAGGAGAAAGTAGAAAGGAAAAGTAGGCTTCCTGGAGAACAAGGTTGGGTGATAGAGACTAGGCAAAGCTGGTGTTCATGGAGAGGGGAGGCATTGAGCAGGGTGCGTCTAAGCCATGGTGTAATCTGCATGTGGATCCTCAAACACAGAATCTATGCTGTTGTTTCCTAACTAGTTTTATCCCAGCAAGGGGTGGGAGAAACACAGGAGAGAAGAGAAAGACAGGGAAGTGTTCATTTTCAGAGCATGTCTCCAGAAGACCAACTCTAGCCTGCTGGGCAGCATCTCTGGAGGAGTGTTATTCAGCTGTTGGGGTGCAAAAATTGATGTATGTTCCAAGGTATTACAGTTTGAATCTGGAATATTCCCCCAAAAGCTCATGTGTTAGAGGCAATGCAACATGGTAGAGAGGTGAAGCTTGGGGCAATAATTAGATTACAAGGGCCCTGGCCTTATCAGTGGATTCATCCAATTGATGGCTGGATGGACTATTGGGAGGTGAGACCTCGTTGGAGAAAACAGGTCACTAGGGTGTGCCTGGACACTCTTATCTTCTCTCTGGTCCCCTCCCTTCTCTCTGTTTCCCACCTGCCATGAGCTGAACAGCTCTCCTCCACATTTCTCTTCTTCCATGATCTTCTGCCCAGAGTGATGGAACCTGCCAGCTCTGCACTGAGACCGCTGAAACCCTGAGCCAGAATCAACCTTTCCTCCTTTGTGTGATTTCTGTCATTCTGGTCACAAAGTGACATATTTGTTCTTGTACTTTGGTCACAGCAAAGCAAAGCTGATTAATACACATGGTTACTTCCTATTATTTGCCAGTCTACTCATTGAGCAGCCTTTCATGGAGTGTTCACTATGCATGAGAATTATGTCAGACATTGAGGATACGAAATTGACCCAATGTAGTCCTGTTTTGCATGTAGCTGAGAAGACAAAGAAAATACTAATTCTTATAGTGTTACATGAGGAGGCTGCTCATCTTGCTATAGAAGAACAGTTTTGGTACTCACTGAAGTTTATTCAACATTATCAGGGAACTGAACTGTCTTTTGTAGACTCTTTTTTATAATGCATAGTCATATAATTTTAATCATTTTAGTATATTTAAATTAGCTTTCAGAATTCAAGGACAAATTCTCCAAGACATCAAGCTTTAGAGAAAAAAGAAGACAATCAGTTTTGTATTTATTCATTTTACACATTTACACAAAGTAATACTCTCTCCAATTTTTTAAGAGCAGCATTTTCTGCTATATGATGTTTGATTTATGTGGGTAAATAGGTTGACAGATAAAGTGAGAAATATTCATTGAGCATTTATAATACATTAGATACTATGATGCATCCTAGGAACGCACTGGTCCTTGTAGAAGACCCCCTTAGATGGTCCTTGTTAAGATTAGGCTTGGAAAAAGCTTATGAAACTTTCCAGGTTGATTAAAAGAAATAAAGTGTGTGTGTGTGTGTGTGTGTGTGTGTGTGTGTGTGTGTGTGTGAGAGAGAGAGAGAGAGAGAGAGAGAGAGACAGAGAGAGAGACAGAGAAACAGAGAGAAAGAGAAACAGAGAAGAAGGAGGAGGAGGAGGAAGATGAGGAAGAGGACGAGGACGAGGACGAGGAGGACGGAGAAGCTGGGCGTGCTGGGGCATGTCTGTAGTCCCAGTACTTGGGAAACTGTGACAGATCACAGGTTTGAGAACAGCCTCAACATCTTACCAAGAATCTTGGCAATCTAGCCAGACCCTGTTTCAAAAAAATAAAATATAAAAAGGGCTGAGGGTATAGCATGGAGGTAGAATTCTCCTGGATTCAATCCCTAGTACCTAAACAAAGCAAAACAACAAACAAAATCCTACAAAACAAAAACAGAGAGGGAGTGAGAAAGGACCAATTAAAAAAAAAGTGTCACTGATTGTGTCTGCTGGTCTGCCACAGAGGGCTGTGAGACTGTGGGAAAGAGGTCCTAGCCAGGGCTGTACCTTATCAGCGCTGGGCATGAACAATAGCAGCAGTTGGTTCACAACCAGACTTCCAAGTTTTCAGTCGGCAGAAAGGATTCTTAAAGTGCAAGTAGCAAATGGGGCTGTCAGTGGGCTGGGCCACTTCTTCCTGCTTCCGGACTCCAAAGGAACGTTTTGGATAA
The DNA here is from genome assembly GCF_963383645.1 of Muscardinus avellanarius. Lineage (NCBI taxonomy): Eukaryota > Metazoa > Chordata > Mammalia > Rodentia > Gliridae > Muscardinus > Muscardinus avellanarius. The sequence continues at coordinate 61,660,619 of NC_137786.1, read as the reverse complement.
CATAGTGTGAGGCAGTAGGGATGGTGCAGAGAGATGATTGTGGAGAATACCAATAGATTCTTTCCATACCAAATACCATTAAAAAGAATGAGAAAGCAGCAATTTTGTTTTGGATAAGAGATAGAAAGCAGATCTCTAAGAATCAAGTGTGAACAACCCCATCATGCTTTTGGGGGTAGAAGAAATTTTGCAAAACTGGTACTGAGGCCTTTTGATTTTTTTGTTATTGTAGCTAGTCTTTTACTCTAGAAAATAATTATTAATGATCATAGAAAAGTCAAGAACTGCCATAAAGAAAATTCTGCCTAACAGGCATAGGGTCTTTAGGTTCTCTTGGGATAAACCTGAGAGAATTGGATAGGGGTGGGGAGGGGGCACCTGAAACTATTATCCTATACTCAGTGCCCTCAGATCAAATAAAGATGAGTAGAGCAAGGGAATAAACAGTCAGATTAGTCACGCGGCCTCAACAGTGTCTCAGCCTCTGTCGATGAGACGTAGCAACCACCACGTATTGTGGGTGAAATCAATCAGAGTGCAGTGGCATTGTCAGCCGGAGTCAGCTCTGTGTCCAAACTTAGACTGCATGTCTAGAATCCGAGTCTTAATGTAAATTGGCTTATGGCTATGTCTCCCTTGGGGCATAAGCTTCCGTCGCCCAGATGGCAGGGTGACCCTGGTGGAAATAAACATATGGTAGGCTATATCTGTCATTCACAGAAGAAGAATAAGTACACTGTTCAGAAGAGCCAATTAAACAAAAGAGTCAGGGCCACAAACGGCAGCGTCTCCAACAACAGATTAACAGGAAAGTAAAACTCTGGGAAGGGATATTGAGGACGAGGGAAGAAGAAATCTGTCATTGGGATGCTGAACTTGGGTGGAGCATTGGGATAAAAAGGGGGAGTATATAGAGAGGGGAAATTAAAGGCTGGATATGAATGGTCTTTTGAAGTTCTTCCATGGGGGGATCATCCGCAACAGGGCAGCAGGACAGCTGCGTGTGCGGTGGTCCTTGTTATCTTCCATTTTTGCAGCGACTGTTTTAGTTTGGGTTTCCCTGGGAGCCGATGCTAAGGTAAGGTTGAAAGTGCCAGTGTTACTTTGGGGGCCTCTGGTAGGAGAGTAGGGAGGGGGGACAGGAAAGCGAGAAGGCACACAGTATAGAGTATGACATCGAGCCAGCCACCGCTGTGGGCAACCAGACTCAGTTTCCCCGGGAAAACTTTGGTAGTCAATGTAGAAAATAGTCCCTCAACCCCCCCCTTGAGGGACACCAATTGTATTCAGTTATGAGTCGAGGACTTCTCCTGGGCACCTTAATTCCATAGTCCTTTGCCTGCTTCCACAGCAGTGCAGTGAGTGTGGACAAGGAGAATACACGCAGGTGCAGCAGGACTGGTGGTGGCTGTGGGTAATCAGGCGGGCGTGCACTGAGGGAGAACGTTAGGGGATTGGCCCTGATGGCTGTAGCAATTGTGATTTTGTGGGTAAAAGCAGTTTATAGTGGGGACTTGGTAGAACACACAAACACATTTATAGTGTACAACTCTATGAATGTAAGTGTGTATATTGAGGAAGTGTGTATATTGAGGAAATGCTATCTGTTTATGGTTGGCAATCAGCACAGAGAAGAAGTGTAGGAAGAGATTCTATTTCTACTAAGAACAGAGAAATAGCATTTCAGGTGGAACGAAGTCTCTCCTTCCTTTCTGTTTCCTCTGCTACTTTCACCCCTTTGAAACTGTGCACAGCAAATAGAAGAAGACTTTGTTCTTATGACTAAGTATTATTTGGAGATAAAAATGCTCCAGGTGATTATTTGGCAACATGGAATTTGCTCGAAGCTTACCTCAAACTTGTGATCCTTTTTGTGATAATATCGCAGGCTACAAAAATAGTGAAACCACTCTCATGAAATGGGACTCATTGTGTCATGCCTATTATAGTTTTATTAGGTAGCTTGCTACATGGAATTATGAAGAAGAGCATTTCTTTATTGGATTTACTTTATGAGCCATTTGCTATAAAGGAGAGTCTAATGCACGCTTCACCTTGGTGTTAACAATAGGTCTTTCCCTAGAAGAATGTAAATGAGCTTGAAATAACCAGATCTCATTTTTTTGCAGGAGGAAGAGGTGAGGCAGCCATAGCTTCCATTTTTTCCCCCCCATTGGGGCCATAAAAACTCCCATTGTACCGGAGGCACATTTGTTTACTTGCTTTATTTTTTTTCCCTGTGAGGGAGAGAGACACAGTGGCGAGGTGTCATCATGTGAGACCTTAATCAATGGTCAGCAAGGTTTTCCTTGTCCTGTGGAAGACTGGCTGTACCATGAAATGTCTAAGATACACCCACTCCATCTGAAGATCTTGTTGCAAATTGGAAGAAGGGAAGTGCATAGTAGATTAAAACCTTTAAAAGTCGGGGCCATGCAAGCTGTGGTTAATAATTAAGATCTAAACATGTGCTTGAGTGACTGAGACCTACATGTGTAGACCTCACAGAAGCTGGTGACAGGCACTGTCACCTGAGTGCCTAGCCCTGAGGTGATGTCTGCAGGGTTGTTTCTTTCCATTATGAAATAATATGTCATTATTTTGTAAACTTAGAATTACAGAATATAGAGGTACAGATGAGAACCAAATATTTTGAATGGGAAGATTAAAAATTCAAAAATTTTTAGCGAGGCATGGTGGCATATGCTTGTAATTTCAGCATTTGGGAGGCTGAGATGGGATCGTGGTTTGCAGATAGCCTCAGCTACTTAGGGTCTTTGCAACTCAGTGAGACACTGTTTCCAAAAAAAAAGGGTTGGGGGTGTAGCTTGAAGGTAGAAGGCCCCTGGGTTCAATTTCCAGTATCGCAGAAAAAAAAAATTGGAAGTTTCTTCTGGTGGGAGAGGCGAGGCAGTCTAACAGACTGGCTAAGAGCATAAATTCTGTATCCACCTTGCTTGAGCTCTACTCTTACTCCCCTTTTCATTAACTGTGTAACTTTGGGCAGGTCACACAGCCTTGTGTGTTTCAATCCCCTTCTCTTGAAGATCAGGATGTTATATTACCTATTTCATAATTATTTGTAAATACTGAGAACAATGTTTGGCACATAGTAAACCCTTAAATGTTTGTAAAGTAAAATACATAAACCTTAATGGAAGCCCTTTCATTGTGGTTTTTTCCCCCCTGTATCTCAGAGTTTTTCAAACATTTAAATTCAGCAAATATTTATTGAGCACTCACTGGAACTGAGCATGTGCCAGGTACTGGGGTAAGAATAAATTTCCATGGTCTCTTGTCCTTTCAGGTGTTCAAGAGCTAGAAGATGCCCTTTCTTTTTTTTTTTTTTTAATTTAAAAATGTAGAAGAACTCTAAATAATGATAAACTTACAATAAAGTTGAAAATGCCGTATAAATTTGACTCGTAAGAATAAACTGTCATATAATCCCCATCCCCCGAAATTACTTTAGAATCTCCTTCTTACAAACAAGGACATTCTTCATAACCACAATATAATCATGAAAATCAGCACGGTAACAGCGGCCCATTATTACCATCTAGTCTTATGATCTATTCAAGTTTCATCACTCGTCCTAGTCTAGTGATGTTTTTTCTTTTTTTTTTTTAATAAGCAAAAGGATGGAGGGTGGAACTCTGTGTCCACTTCCGCCTCCCATCTCTTTAGTCTCCCTCAGTGTAGAATTTGCCCTCAGTCTTCTCTTGATTTTCATGATCTTCATGTGCTTGTAGACTGCTTTGTGGAATGCCCTTGCCTGTGGACTTGTGTGATGTTCCTTCATGATCAGATTAGGTTGTGCCTGCTTGGCAGAAACAGCCTAGAAATGAGTCTGTATTCTTCTCCTTGTATCTTACCAGCTAGCATAAGCTTTCCCATTGTTCCCTGCGGATGACGCTCATTGTGATCGCTTGATTAGGATCCTGTCTGCCAGGCTCTCCCACTTTAAAGTGATTGTTTTCTCTCTTGTAATCCATTGGCATTTTGTGAGGTCCTTGAAACTAGGTAACTATTCTGTTCCTCATCCAGTTTTCAATTGGTTTGTTTATTTCAGAATGCAGTCATAGTTTCCTATTTTATCCAGTGGGTTACAATCTGTTTCTGTTATGATTTTTTGCTGCCCGAATTGTCTCTGATTTGGCCCCGTGATCAGACTGGCTTCTGTGTCCTTGGTCATTTGTACTTTACTTTTTGAGCTTTTTCTTGCTCTTTGGCAAGGTGATTTAGTGTCTTTATCTGGCTTTTCTCGCTGTGGAGTTGACTGTCCCAAGGGGCCCTGCTTTTGTTTAGTGGAGGGTGGCCCTAAAAGTCAGTACGTGTACCCTAGGTGTGCTGCTTGTCACCGCGGGTCCATTGTTGCTGGGCCTTAGCCATGGACAATGGTGTATGTATTTCTTTTCTGTTCTTTCTTTCTTTCCTTCTTTCTTTCTTTCCTTCCTTCCTTCCATCTCTCTCTCTCTCTCTCTCTCTCTCTCTCTCTTTCTTTCGTGGTACTGGGGGTGGAACCCAGGGGCTTTTCTACCTCAGGGCTATACTCCCAGACCTATTTTATATTTTATTTGAAATAGGGTTTCACTAAGTTTCTGAGAGCCTCACTAAGTAGCTGAGGCTGGCTTTGAACCTGTGCAATCCTCCTGTCTCAGCTTCCCAAGCGCTGGGATTACAAGCGTGCACCACCATGCCTGACAGGTGTATGTATTTCTATATTTAAAACTATTTGTTTGCATCAATGCAATTTTGATTCAGTAACACACAGGGTTCATTCTAGTTTCTCTCTTTTCATTACCCTTAAAATATTAACTTGTGTGCCAAATGTGGTGTCACACTCCTGTAATCCCAGCAACTTGGGAGGTTGAGAGAGAGGAATTAAATATTGGAGGCCATTCTGAGTAATTTTAGCGAGACCCTGTCTCAAATTTTAAAAATAAAATAAAAAGAGCTGGGGATGTAGCTCAGTGATCGAGTGCTCCTGAGTTCAATTCCCAGTACTAAATGATTGGTACTGGGTCCAATCCCCAGCACTAAAAAAAGAAAAAATTACTTGTTTGCTTGGTCCTCTGGAGGTGAAGCCATCTCCCATCCCCTTGTGGGTTCCAGCTGCTTGAGCTTTGACTCCTGGTTCTGGGTCCCATATCTACCCCATTAAAGGAATACCATCCACACCATCAATACTCTCTGTAGACTCTGAACGCCATCCCGGCAGATTTCTGCTTGCCTCTCTTGGGCTCTGACTCCTCCCCCTGGGCTTGACCCTGTGTCTCCATGGGGACCCCCCCCCCACACTCATCCCCATACCACTCCAGGCCACCCTCCTGCACAGACACCTTTCCCACCTGTTCAGACTTTCTGCTTTCTGGTCTTTCATTTTCAGTGTGACACAGAGCTGATTTAAGGTAAATAAAAAACTGACTTTTGAAAAATCAAGCCCCCATGGAAACCAAAACAAGAAAGAAAACAAAACAGATAGGAATCACACTTGTAAATATGTTGAGTACTAAGATAAAATTCACCGATTCTCTTCTACTTATACTTTAAAATGTGGGGTGGGCTCAGCTGGGGACCTTCACCATTGAGAGACAGGAAGGAAGCCAGGAGGTTACGCAGGGCCGGGCGGAAGGAGGGAAGGACACATGGGCAGCTCCTCTCTGCCTTTATTTTATGATTTCTGATCTTGCCTCCAGAACCAGATGTCCTGATTAAGGAATAAATGAAGACTGGGGACAAGGCCAAGGGTTCAGAGAGGCAACTGACAAGAGATGCTTCTGGAAGACCAGGTGACTTGGGGGGGGGGTGTTGCTAATCCAATTTTATGTAAGTGAATTTCCTCTCCACCCAGGATAACAGGAAATGGAATGTCTCAGGAAAGACAGAGTTGAAGATTTCATTTTCTCCTTATCATTTTTCCTGGGTTAGAGAAATCATTTTTTCTCCAAAGGCGTGCGTTAGGGGGCGTTTCTTATGGGGAAGAGTAAGATTTAAAGAACTGTCCAGCTGTGCTTCCTCTGAGGCCCTCAGCATGGGGTAGCTGATGGCGGGCATTATTCTCTGTGCCCTGCCTGCTGGGCTGTGGGCCTCGCATGGGTAGGGATGGCCCGGGGGCCCTTCACAGTTTCCTAGCTAAATTACAGAACAAAGCAGGGTTGACCCAGGCTTTGTGTCAGGGCATTGCAATGGGGGAAATGAAATTCCCAGAGGAAGCAAAATCCCAAATCATCCTTGCCTTCTCCTCCTTTCATATGTGTATATTCCTGAGCAGAAAGGCAAAGGAAGTGCCCCTCTCACCCCTGTCTGACCACATCAGGTCCCAAGTATGTGCTTGAGTTCTAATTAAAGAGGAAACAGATTCTCTACCAGGCCCCAGCTCTTGTCAGTACAGAGTACTCTTAATGTTCCGCACAGAATCAGAGAAATGTGATTTTGAGGAGAAGTGCCGATTTTTATTGGGCATGACTTAAACCCAAGCTACATCCTTGTATTTTTTTTTTTTTTCCTTTTTAAAGATAATCACTTCAAAATGATTAATGATGCCTGAAGCCACCGGTCTTACTTCCTGCAGTGAAATGCAAAACTTTGCAAGTCTGGGTATGTGGGAGGCTGCACTGCTAACTCTGGGAGAGGCTTCCTCATCCTGTACAGACAGTTAAATTATTGTTCAGGAAAGCCTACTCTGGGAGGGAAGGAGCTGCAGAGTGGGACCGGAGCCCCTGCGGGGAGGGAGGCTTTGCTCCAGTTACAGAAGGGAAGTACAGTTGGTCACCTAGCCAGGTGCCAGAGCCAGCTTATTGCTGGGTCAGTGGAGCCTAATCCTTTTTCTTTCTCTTTTTGGTGGAAGTTAAGAACAATGTGGATGGTGTCTTTGATAATAGGTAGAATTACTAAAGGATTGCAGAAGAGGAGCTGGTAAAACAAAGGGTCACCTCTCTCTTAGGAAGCAGCCATCTTCCTGGATGTTCAGGGGGAGTTTGGGAAAGGGACCCCCTGGGTAGCATCCTGCCTCTCTTCCCAGGAGTATCCTGGGACATCCTGCCACTTCCGTACTTTCCAGCTGCAGCTGCCTGAGCCCTGACTCCTAATCTCCCTTCTCTGTGGACCCCAAGGAAGTTTGGAACAGCTGCATCGGGCATCTGTTTGGAAATCATGAGCATTTATTTGGGAGAAGGGCTCTATTTGGAAGCCAGTAGAGATGATTCTTATTTATTGATTTTATTTCTTATTTTATATGTTTTTATTGGCATGATGGTTCTTATTTATGAAAACTAAAACTAAGTACAGAACACTGTTGTCATATTCTCTTACAGGATTTTAGAGGTCTAGCATTTTGTCAAGTAAATGTTCTCTAACCTCCTCCTCCACCCTCTCCTTTGCATTATCCTCTGAGAAGTGTGATTTGGTGAAATACAGGCAGATTTTCTTTTTTTTTTGGAGCTCTGAGCAAATTCTGGCATGATCTTTCCACCCATAAGGTGCTTCATGGAGGAGCTGAGCTTGCCATTCAGAAGGTGGCTGTGTGGGGCACAAGACTAGTTTAAGATCTACAGGGGAAGACAAGGAAGGGATGCTAGCAGAGCTCTGGATGTCTACGAGCCAGTGTGCAAGCCCTTGCTCCTCCTTTAGAACAAATTAATCCCAATAGGTGTTGGTTTCTTCAGGACCTATAGCATTACCCACTTAAAGGGGTCAGTGAAGAACAACATGACCTCTACAAAGAAGTATGAAAGTATGAAGTATCCCTGCATGATTGTCTTCTATTAGGAAAGTCAGATGCCAGACAAAACAATCAAACTCCCCTCAAATCAAAAAGCCTATACTGGTTCCTCATGAGCTAAGCTGTTCTTAGGTTACATTGTGTAAATCAAGCTCTCAGTGTGCAGAACTATCTCAGCATCAACTGTGTTAGAAACTGTAAGCAATTTTGGGCAGGGTGCCCAAGGAGTTAGAGCCAGAGGACTGATCTTTCTGTTAACAGGCAGAGCACCTGCCTGAGAAATCTGGGAACACAGGTTTTCTTCCCACGACGCCTTCTCCATGAGAATTAATCTGTTAGCTGGTGTATGTGTTGGTTTATTTAGGAGCATGTGTGCTGATGATTGGCTTCTGAGTGTAAAATATGGTCTTGGGGATAGAAAATGATTAATTGCCTGCTTTACAGTATGTGTATATATGTATGCATGCATATATGTGTTTAATGACAGTCACTATTAGTATGCATATGTCTGCAAAACTAAAGGCAAACCGAAGGCAAATAAACATTAAGGCATTGGAGGGTGTGAAGAAACAAAAAAGCTTTTGAATTATCTGACACGGGAATCCTATATTTGCTGTCTGTATTATTTTTAGTTTTAAAACAGGAGACAATTAATGACAGATAAAAATTCCTTCCCTCACATCTTGGTGAAGCATACCTTCTTTTAAAGACTAGGGCTGGACGCTGGGTGCAGTGATATATGCCTGTAATTCTAGTACTTAGGAGGATAAGACAGGAGGACCATGGGTTCAAGGCCAGCACATGGTAATTCAGCAAGGCCCTATTTCAAAATAAATAAGTAAATGGGGGTAGGGGTGTAGCTCAGAAGCCGAATCACCTAGGTTCAATACTCAGTACCCCCTTTCTGTTACTGAAAACATTTCAAGTAAGTTTTTACCATAACAAACATTTTGGAATCTCTGCCTGGATCTTACTTTTCAAATGCTCTGAGTGGTAGTAAACTCTTCATTCAGTGTGACAAGAATGTAAAAGACACTTGATCCCTTGTAGTGTTTCCCAAACCCCAAATTTAGGCCATTTATAGCTATAAATTCTATATTTTTTGAATAAAGATACTGACATAAATAAGACAAAATTTGCCTTGCTTCATTATAGAAAATGCATTGGCCATACAAAAAGTGGTTATATAATCACAAAGAGCAAAGCTTTAAGCTGAAGAAATGTGTGGCAATGAAAGCCTAGTGTTGTGGGAACTGTCCTTTTTGTTGTGCAACTGGGAATTGAACCCAGGACCATCACCTCTGAGCTACATCCTCAGCCCTTTTCATTTTCTGTTTTGAAACAGGCTCTCCTAAGTTATTGAGGGTCTAGCTAAGTTTGTGAGGCTATTCTCAAACTTGGGATCTTCCTGTATCAGCTTCCCAAGTACTGGGATTATAGGTGTGCACCACCACACCCAGCAATTCCTCCTTTTTACAACTGTGTTTGGGGTATGGCACACTGAGGACTCTTAACCTTGACATTGGCACTTTTTGTTAAAAATATTATATCAGCAGCTCTCAGAGTGAATTACAGGGAAGAAAAATCAGAGCAGGGTAGCCAGTCTGGGACCAGTTTACCTAGGCTCCAGGTAGACAAGTCTGACAACACTCACAAGTGTCTATAGCTCGGTGCTAAGTGCCTTCAGCACATTACCTCATTTGATTTCAGTCTTGTTCCCAGGCCTGGTTCTAGGAGGCTTGCTTCAATGAACATGTGTTCCCTTCCGTGAGCTTCTGCAGAGGGGCCCCAGGTTAGCACCTATACAGAAGACAGTTGAAGAGCTGGGACAAGAGACTATCCCTGAGACCAAGAGGGCCAACAGGTAGCTGGAAGAGGAAGGGGTGAGGGTGGACTCAAAGCAGGAGTGTAGAAGCCATCAGATGCTGTGCAGAGCGGGTGAGGAGAGGGGGAGATGAGAAGCAGCCAGAAAGCTCGGTGGTTAGGAAGCACTCCAGCATCACTTGAGCTAGATTAGACCCAGGAGGGGCTGGCAATAGAAATCAGCTTGCACAGGCCAGTGGTGGTGGGGAGGCTGGGTTCTGACTGCAATGGCAGTTCCAGAGGTTTTTTCTTTTCATTAGGATGACTTGAAGATTCTTTCAATCACTCAACAAACATTTACTGATGTCTTCTAAGAAGAAAGGATTGTGCTAAGTGCAGAGGATCTAGAGATAAAAGCAGTTGTTTCTGCTCTTAAAGAGCTCTCAGCGGTCGGGCGTGGTGGTGCACGCTTGTAATCCCTGCGCTTGGGAGGCAGAGACATGAGGATCGCACAGGTTTAAAGCCAGCTTCACTGGCGTAAGAGACCCTGTTTCCAAATAAAAATATAAAATAGGTCTGGGAGTGTAGCCCGGAGGTAGAAGGGTTTCCAGGAACCCCAGTACCACCAAAAAAAAAAAAAAAAAAAAAAAAAGCTCTCAGTGTGGGAACTTGTTGAGGGAGATGAGAGGTGTTAAGAGCTGGAGGGTCTGGGATGAGATCTTGGGGCTCTTGCCACACAGGGCAAGAAAGATTAACCTTTGCTGGGAAGGGCCAGGGTCAGGAACAGCATCTCGGGGTCATGAATGATGGACTGGGCTTTGAGGATGATTCGGAGTTCTCCAGCTAAAGCATGGTAGAATGGCTTTCTAGGCAGAGAGAACAGTGGGTACAAAGGCATGGGGGGATCTTCTAGGGGTTGTGGGGCTGGAGCTGGGAGCTCATTGGGTTTGGTGTGAGGCAGAAGGCAGCTCAAGCGTCTCACACTATGCTGAGGAGTTTGGGTTTTAGGGTGTCTGCAGCCAGTTGAACAAAGACAGACTATTCGAACAAGAGTAGATGATAACTGAGAGGGAAGGAAGAGAAGCAAGTGAAGAAGGGTGTGATCTGAAGATGGGAGCTGGTGAGGGGTGGCCTTGCTTTCTTCTGTAGGGTGGTTGCTGGGCCATCTGGCTGTGAGGAGAGACTGGGAGGGGGCTGGGTCTGGAAGAGGCTCACTGGGGATTCTACAGAGGAATAAAAGGATTGCCATATTGTCATTATTTGAGATTCACAAAGACTTTCATCAGACATGTAACCAATTCTCACTGACACCACTGGCCCTACATCTGTTGTTCTGTTTTTAAATGCAGGGTTGTCTTCCTTTCCAATACCCACTTTCTGCAAAGATGCCGAGTGCCAGGCATGGCTTTTCTGAACAGGAGCCAAGAAATATTGATTACATATTTTCTGTCCTCTTGTTGAAACTTGTTTATATTTCACAGAGTCAAACACCAGCCAACAGCAAGGGCTCTTTATAGAAAGAACACCAATCATTACTGTTGGAGGGGGCTTTTCAATAAGAAAGAAAACCAGAACAAGTATTGGAATTCATTAATGAGAATCTAAAAGGAAATTCCTACCAAATTTTGCATCTCAAAAAGAAGGGCCTAAATGAAATAGCTTTGCTAGTGTAAAGAGCTCTGGTCTGGAGTTTGGAGGTTGTTTTGGGTCAGGTTATACCATAATATTAATCATTATCACATTCTTAATAATATGCATAATAGTATATGAAAACTTCCTTGTTCTAATTTGGATTAAGATTTTTCTTTCCCCCCCTCATGCCACACAAATACAGATATAAATACAGTAGAAGACTTTAGGCTTTCAACACATTATTTTTTAGTTGCAAATAAATAATTTCAGGAAATAGTTCTGAATTCTATTCTGATAAAATGTATTATACTATGTATGTTTTATCAGTTTGTGAAAAGCCAAGTTTCTTTGGGAGATTCACTAGTTTCTGTTATAAGGGAAAAAGGACTAGAATATAAGAAAAATCAATACACTGAGAATCAGAGGGACTAGCTGTAGGACTATTATGAGAAATTAGAAATGGCAAAAGAATAGGTTTTGTAAGAGATATCTGATGTTTGATTGATCTATGATGGTTTAGTCATGCAATTTAGTAATTTGTGGGTAAATTTTGAACAGAATAAAATTTGTTTCAGCATTCTCTTTCTCCCATCAAAAGAAAAGCTGAAGAAGATAGTCTTTTCATAAGAATAATACTCATGTGATATATTAATTGATAAGTAAAATAAAAAATTAATGCGAGTAAAATAAAAAATAAGTGAGTACGGCGGAGTGTGAAAAACACGAGAGAGGTCCGGTACACATGGCATGTAAAGTTTTAATGGCACGGCTCTCCCGGGGATCAGGGCGAGGCACCGTGGGGCCCGCGCGCCTGTCCGAAGCTTGAGGACGCGGGCTCTCCTTTTCAAGGTATGCATCTCGCGAGAGGAGGGTTTACTCGCGGGAATGCCCAATTCTCGCGGGGGTTTCAGCCCCTCCCTTGCCCTGCAGAGGTCATGTGACACAAAGTCACATGAGTGCAGGACCCAACTTATCATTAATGTTAATAATTTTTAGGTTTTTAGGAGTTAACTTTGTGATAGAGAGATAATGATACATGCCAACCTCTCTCCCCTTCTCTATGCCCCAAAGATGTCCAGTCCCTATCCCCTCAATCCAGTATGTTACCTTACAGAGTAAAGGGGCCTTGCAGATGTGATTAAGCTAAGAATGAGGAGGTAAGAGTTTTATCCTGGATTATCTGAATGGGCCCGTAAATCACAAGTGTTCTTATAAGAAGAAGGTGGGAGTATCAGAATCAGAGAGAAGGAGATGATGATGACAGTCAAGTGAAAGGAGAGGAGATGTGACCATGGATGCAAGGTCAGAGTGATGTCCTTGCTGGAAGGAGGCCATGAGCTACAGGGACTAAAAAAATATAAGGAATAGATCCTCTGCTTGAACTTCCTGAAGGAATAGCATCCTGCTTGCTTATACTTAGATTTTAAGCCCCTAAGACTCACTTTTGTATTTTCAACTCTAAAATAAGAAAGTTATATTATTTCAAGCATTAGGTTTGTGGTCATATGTTATAGCAGCAAGAAGAAACTAATACAAACTTATTAACTGGTGCTGATCCCTGAGGCTTATATTCTCTTCTTGCATTCCAGACATCTTCTACATGTCCTTAATTCATTCCAGATTTACTTCTCTCCTGATTTCTTTCTCTCCTGAGCCTGGTCACTCTCTTTCGATAATTGCTCTTTTAACTATTTCCTCTTTAGGTGTTAGCTCCCTGAGGGCAGGGAATTGTCTTATTAATTTTTGTATCTCAGTTCTGGGTGTAATACCTGTAAGAACACAATCACAGGTTAAGTGAGCCAGTCAAATCAATGCCAGAGGGGGGGATTTTTAAACAGATCAAAAGGAGCGCAGGGATCAAAAGGAATCATGTCTGCCATCTCTGGCTTGGTAGGCTCGGGGTGTCACCCTTTGATGATACCAATTGAAGATGATAATAGCTTATACTGGAATGTGAGTGTCTTTTATCCAACAACTCCTTGGTTCCCACTGTTTTCTTTCCTCCCTTTCACTGTGGTCTGCTAAAGCCTGGCATAAACAGTTGCGCCTGTGGGTGTGGGTGACTGAACTTGAATGGGCTGTGAGGCTTTCTGCAGTGACCAGCCCAAGCAAGATCTTTGCCAAGGCTTATTCAATTCATATGGCCCGATTGCTTCTTAGACACAATGTATAATCCCCATGTGAACGGATTCCCCTTTAGTGCTCTGTGCTAAGTCTCTTGGGGGCTACAGACATTCTGGAGACTCCAGTTTTCTTTTTCTCTCTGGGCCTGGATTTTAACACAGCCTTCTCATCATGTTTGATCTCTGGAACAAAGATTTTCTTTCCAGTCTGGACATTAATTGCATTTCTCTTGAGCTGCTGGCAGAGCTGCGGTGAGATTTGTCATCTCCACAGGCTTTGAGACCCACTGATGCTGGATTTTCACTAGGGTTTCCGCCTCCGGTCTTCTCTAGCCTTTGCCAAAGTCTCTCTAGAGGTTGCACCATAAACTCCATAACTTGGGCTATTCTACATTAGCAATTCTTAGGCTTTTGTGCTTAAGGATGCTGCGGAATGCCTCTTTCTCTAGTGCTAATTCTATTGTTTCCTTTTTCAGAAATCTACTATCTTTGTCCCTCCTCTTTCCCTTATTTTCCATCCCAGAGGTCTTGTTTATCAGAGAAGCCCCATTCTGCGTTCTCCATCCTTTTCTCTTTGAACACTAACAGCCCAGGTGGGGTACCTGAGACTTCCTTCTTTATCCAGGCTGGCTATCTTTTCTTCTACTGCTCAACTGATATCTGAGAATCCACACCATATATTTTCATGGTGAAGACAGCTTCCATCTTTTTCAAAGAAGGGATTTAAAAGCTTCTACAATTAAAAAGCACTAAAGAAAGAACATGAGGAAACTCTGGCTACAACTACTGTTATGTTACTAATTGCTAGAGTGAAGTTAGCTGATGGTGATGGGGGATGCCCATTTCCTCTCTCACCAGGGTAGTAGCAGCTCTCCCCAAAACACATGTAAGGTGAGAAGAATGGATTTTTATTTTTCCTGACAGAATAAGGCATTTCAAAAATTAATTAAAGTAACATGGAAGGGGCGAGTATGGTGGCATATGCCTATAATCCTAGTACTTGGGAGGCTGAGACAGCAGGATCACAGGTTCAGGGCTAGCCTCAGCAATGTAGTAAGACCGCCAGCAACTTTAGTGAGACTCTGTTTCAAAATTAAAAAAAAATGGGGATTTAATTCTGAGGTAGAATGTCCCTGGCTTTAATACCCAGTTCAAAACAAACTGACACACACACAAACAAACAGCATGGAAGGCATGTGCTGCATAGAATTGAAAGCAGGAACTCCACAGATTTTATGAACGTATGTTCATAGAAGCATTATTCACAATAGCCAAAAGGTAGAAACAATTGAATTATCCATTAACAGGATGGATAATAACATTTGAACAAATAAACAAGCTTGTTACAAACATACAATGGACTTTCATTCATCCTTAAAAAAGAACAAAATTCTGATTTTGCTACAATATAGTTTAACCTTAAATATGTTATGCTAAGTGAAATAATCAGTCTGACATGGAAGCACAACTCCTGTACGATTCTGCTTGTCTGAGATACTCAAGACAGTCAAATTCATTGAGACAAAAAGTGAAATGGTGGTTGTCAGGGGTTGGGGAAGGGAGAACATGGAGTTATTGTTTAAACTGGGGCTACAGAGTTTGATTTTGGGAAGACAGTAAAGTTCAAGAGATGGCTGATGTTGGTTGCATCATGATGTGACTGTACTTAATACCACTGACATGAAAAATGGTTAAAATGGTAAGGTTTATGTTATATATAGTTTATTACAATACAGAATATTAAAAAGTATTTTCCTATAACTCAAATTCACTTTTTGTTAAGGGTATACACACGCATAAAAAAAACTCCACCCCAAATATGCACAAAGATTATTAGCTATTACCTACCAATGTGGTTCCCATCTTGTTTATCTTTTAAATTAATGGTGAGAAAATCTCATTTAAATAACACTCAAGGACACCCTCCTCCTAAGTAATTTTTTCCTGTGACTTTTGCACACTAATCTAGAAAATATGTTTAACGAGTCAAATGTGTATTTGCAAAAGTTACCAAATACTCTCGGCAACCGTGGCAACGCCTCAGTTTCTCTGGATAACCTGGATTTTGCAATTCATGCACACACATTGAATAACACTTCTTGTCCTGGGTGCCCTGACTTCACACAGGAAGTATGTGACCTCTGGGTCCCTGGGTACTCTGAAAGGGAGCTTTGATTGAAACAAAGCAGGAAGGCGGATTCCTCTTGGTGCAGGTAATTTTTATGGCCGATAGTTGTGTTGAACTTTTGAAAAACAAATACCACCTGCTTACTTTGGGAATGGGAGTTTAGGTGGAATGAACACATTTGATGGCCAAATCCCCCAAGCACTTGGTGGCCTTCTGAGGTGATTTCTGGTGAGTCATGTTGCCATTCTGTGCCTGCGTGCAGTGGGGCAGCTGGGTTTGAGGAGGTCCACATCCCACCTGCCGGCCTTCCCAGATCGATCCAGGTTACATTCCTTTCTACAATTTGGGATGCAGGCATGGTGAGAATGGAAGCACCTCCTCTAATGCAATTTAAAATGAGAAAAAAACCCAGCAAATCATAAAATCTGTATAAAGAACTCCAACTAGATTGTGCTCCTTTACACTGATGACCAATTCAGAACTCCTTTGAAATATCATATTGCACTTACTTAAATATTTCTTCCCCCTTTATTTTCTGTTTTCTTCCTTCTCTCTTGTGTTTTCTTTTGCTTCTGTATTACAATTCATGCACCCTGAATGCTACATTTTTTTTTGCTTTTTCTGTTATCTAATGCTAAACAACAATAACAACAATGAAAACTTAAATTCAACCCTATCTATTCCTCCATGCCGTTGTGTCTTGAGACTAGGATTATAGGTAGCTGTAAGGGTATATAATAGGAGATTCAGGGGCTGGTGCAGGGAGTTGGCAATAAATGATTGGTCAACACTATCTGAAAACATAAAGCCAGGGAGGTTGTGTAGATAGCCCCCATCTTAGGATTTTTTCCCCCTGCCCACAGCTCTCCTTAACTACTCTACATAAAAACTCAATTTCTGGTTTCTCCTAGGAGAAAATGGGCTGGGAGACCCCCAAAAGGAGAACAGTAAGTAGTATGTCTACATCTTCTCTTTGAGACAGGTAGATGACACTGTGAGGCCAGGGTGCTGTAGCTCTGCTTGGAAGATGCCTTGCCTCAGGGAGCCTGCCATTAGGCCAGGCCAGGAGGTGGACAGGTGGGAAGCGCCTTCCCCAGAGCTGTGAGGAAGGGACCTGCTGCCTTCTTTCTAGTTTGTCTAAATGACTCGGGTTGATGTGATGAAATAAGGGGCCAACATGTTGTCTTTGAACAAAAATTGAGCCGAGGGTGTTGGTGCACCTTTGTTTTCCCAGCATTTGGGAGGCTGAGGCAGGAGGATCGCAGCTGCAGCCAGCCTCAGCTACTTAGGCCCTTTGCAACTCAGTGAGACCCTGTTTCAACATAAAGAATAAATAATAGGGCTAGGGGTATAGCTCAGAGGTAGAATATTCCTGGGTTCCATCCCCATTATTGAAAAAAAATTTGATGAATGACATGAATAATTCTTTTATTAGCATTTGAAATGTTACTGTTTTTTATGCATCTCATTTCTAATCCTGTGATATAAAGTCATTTTGCTTTTTTAAGTGTGTGAAGTAGGTACTCTTATTATTATTTATTTTTTGAGATAGGGTCTTGTTGTGTTGTACAGGCTAGCCTCAAACTTGTGATCCTCCTGCCTCAGACATTCAAGTAGCTGTGACTATGAGAACTCTGTGCTCAACTAGGTATCTATTATTATTATTATTATTATTATTATTATTATTATTATTGTTATCTGTAATATATAGGGTATCCCCTGCTAAAAGATAAACTCAGGCACATTAAAACCTTGAAGGGGCAGGGCATAGTGGCACGTTCCTGTCATCCTAGTATCTGAGAGGCTGAAGTAGGAGGATGGCCAAAAAAAAAAAAAAAAAAAAAGGACAGCTTCAGCATTCAGCAACATAGTGAAACTTTCATAAACCTTGCGAGACCTTGTTACAAAACAAAATATAAAAAATCGGGGGTGCCAATGAAGGTAGAATGTTCCTAGGTTTAATTCCTCAACACCTAAAACAAAAGCACAAAACCTTGAAGCGGTTATGTGAATGGACAGTGATTTTTCATGGGGCAGTTCAGGCTGTCAGTAGTCTGGGGATCTAAGGAAGGATGAGAATCAGGAAGCTTTTTGTGATGTAAACATGGAAGCAAGGTAAAGAAAATATGTGACTTTTTGAAGTGTAGTGGCAGCCTCAAAGTTTCTAGTTGGAGGCTAGTTGGCAGTTTGTGATGGGAAAAACAAGATTTGTTTCCTAGGGTATGACCATTTACACTGAGTTGGGTTTCGGCTTGCTTACGTAAGAATCCAAGGTGCTTGAGCTGCCTTAGTCTAATAGGCTCCTAATTAATTAACACTCTTTTTTACATATTGAAGCTACAGAGGTTATTTGCCTAAAGACAGAGTGACTAAGAGGCAGACGCTTCATAATACGTCTACCTATTACTCCTCCTTTTACTCTTTTGAACACTGTTGATTCTCATACTATGACATAACTTGATCCACAGCAAATGTCAAGGAGGAGGTGAAGCTTGTAGGAAAAAGATCTCGGGAAATTGCTGCGGGTGGAGGAGAGAGGAGAGTAGGTGTCCTGAGCCAATCTGATGGGCAGATGATGCAGGTCTTCCCGTAGGCTGGTGGCTCTACAGTATAACATGGGCATGTTTTAATTTAATTAAGTTGAGGGGGTGACAGTAAAAGAGAACAATTTTGAGGTGTGGTTTTCTTGAGATGGCATGGGGATATATAAGGATTTTTCTTTTTTTAATGGTGTTTTAGTTGAGCAATTATAGAAGTTGAGCTATTTTGTGTTTTGAATAGAAGAAAAAGAAAATGTTACACTGTGAAGTAAGAATGCAAGGCTTCAGGGAGGGACAGAGTTGCAGATGGAGAAACATCAGCTTAGCGCCCCAGGGGGACCAAGCCCATCTGGGACCCATGCTGTACTGGGTGTCCTCTGCCCCTTCCCTTCTCTCCTCTGCTCTGGGAGCCTGGCTTTGGAGACTGAGTCTTCTGGGCTTTCTCTGCCTCTGCCTTCTGGGTGGGTCTGGCCAGTGATGTGTACGCCTTTTCTCAACCTATAGTTGACGTCTATTTCCTGCCAGGACCTTGACAGTGTCGCTCAAATGGGATATGCCCAGGAATCATATGGAGATCAGGTTTGGAGACAGATTCTGAGTCAGAAGGTCTGGGGTGGGGTATGAAATTGCGCGTCTTTCATAAGTACCCTGGTCGTACCATGCCTTTCTAAGGAAGGACCCTCAGTACTTTCGTCATTCACTGTACGATAATAATTGTGAGTAAATCTGGCTCAAGACATTAAAAAAAATTGAGTCTCATTTCAAAACACAGGAAGTAAAAAGGTATCCCGCCTCCTCCATTCATCCTGAAAGTAGAAATGGGTTGATGAAAAACAAAACAGAAGTTATTCTACTTTTCAGCTTTGATTCCCCACCCACAGAGAGAGAGAGAGAGAGAGAGAGAGAGAGAGAGAGAGAGAGAGAGAGAGAGAGAGAGTGTGTTATCATGGCAGTTGAAAGATTCCAGGTCCATTGATTGCTGATTAATTAAGGGGCATTTTAAACAATCTTAGTCTGAACACAGGGACAGGAAGGGTTGCATAGACACATAAAATGGGTCATGGGATTTTTTTGTGTGTGTGGTAAAACAGGGATTGGCAAACTAAGGCCCTTAGGTGAAATCAAGCATGTCATCTGTATTTATAAATAAAACTTTATTGAAATCCAGCCATGATCACTTGCTTTTGTATTGTCTATGGCTGCTTTTGTCCTACAATGTTACAAAAGATGTCATATAGCTATAAAACCTAATATGCTTGCTATCTGGCCTTTTATAGAAAGAGATTGCGGATTTCTGCTTTAGATTATTGTGCAGAGTTTTTCAAGAATTAAAATTTTTGAGCAAAACAAAATCCTGGGAATTATCTTGTCTCATTTTACAGATGAGAAAAATAATTTCCTATTGCTCCAGCTAGCTTAAGTCTGTATTTTTAGAGGAATTATGGGAAAAAAATCTGAAGGGAGTTTGGAGAAGGAAACAATGATTAAATATCCTTTGAGGAAAGTCAACCTGTAATGATAGAAGTTGGAAAGTTAAAAGTGTAACAACAATTACTTCTAGATTATTAGAAAAATGGGCAGAACTATTATTCTCTGTTTCTACATAAGAATGATTTTCCTGAATTTAAGTAGATCAGATATTAGAATTGGCTTTCCAGAGGAAATAAGGTCCTGAAAAGCTTTGAAACAGCATAAAAACTTTTGTTTCAAATGACTTAGGTTAAGATTGGCTACTGTTCCCATGCAGTACCAACTGTTCCCCCCTTTCCACTACTATCAGAGGCAGTGGTAGGGCAATCAGGTGCAGGAGCATGCAGGTGTGCAAACACACACACACACACACACACACACACACACACACACACACACGCTATTCTGTTCTCCTTACTCTCAACATCATTACAATATCATCTTGAGGCTAACTGGCTGCCAAACATTGGTGTGCGTATCTTCTGGGATGAAGGACCCCTTGGAGCTCAATGATTCTGAGAGCAGTGATGGTGATATTACTTTGGGCCTTTAAAACCATCTCCAGTAATAATTTGGAGCACTTATAGATTCAAGGAAAAAATGTGCAAAATTTTGATTTGTCACAGTACATCTCATGGCCTAATATAGTCATTGTAAATGGAAGTCAGCTACAAAGTAATTGGACGTGTGTGTGTGTGTGTGAGAGAGAGAGAGAGAGAGAGAGAGAGAGAGAGAGAGAGAGAGAGAGAGAGAGAGAGGGAGGGAGAGAGAGAGAGAGAGAGAGAGAGAGAGAGAGAGGAAGATCTTGCTTTAGGATGCTCTAATTTTGGGACCTTTTACTCCCTGTTGACTAAATAGGAAATACACAGAGATCCTATCTTACTTGTGAGCTCTGAAGAGGGAAGAACTATCTCTTGATTTCTGTATTTCTAGCCCTTAGCAGAGCCTTGCACATGGTAGATGCAGAATAATCTTATTGGGGTGGGAGCAGAGCAAGCGTGTTAGGTATGTGCTGAATTGTAGTGTTTAGAGAAACAAGAGATCATGACTAGCTAATTAAAACAATTACACTGGCTCTGAGACAATGTGCTTCCTGGTTTAAGGCGTTCCTGCCCTTCCCTGGGCAGAGCAAGGTCATCCTAGCTTAGATCTGCTGACAGGTAGCAATTGCTTAAGCAGCGCATTTCTGCCAGTTCACACTGTCTTGACAATAATGCTTGGAATTTATATTGAGCCTTTCATCTTTGGAGTTCAGTGTTCTAACTCTAATCTTTATGACTTCTTTGTGAGGTAGGAACTAGCAAGGTTTTATTTCATTTCTACGGGTGGAGGTGGGGAATCTGTTGGACATCCAGGTTCAAAGACCTGCTTGGGAGCCTAGCACGAGTCAAGGCCAATGTGAGAATGAAACTGGACAGGTTGTAGCCCAATATTAGAATTCTCATTATTTTATTTTCCCCAATGACACATTCTGTGAGTGTAGCATGTCTTTTTCTCCTCCCTAGGATAGAGACATTTGTAATGATTCTTTTCTAGCTTATTCCAAATATGTATAGGGTCAGAGAGATGGAAATCAAAGAAACTGCGAAGTCTATATTTTCTAAAGTCTTTTCTAAAGTACATCTAGTGTTTTTGGTTCAACTGCTGGATTTAATTTGAAGCTTAGATACAGTCATCATTCCTTCTTTTCCCCCTCAACCTGGTTTTCCTTCCCAGCTGGTCTTATTTCCTTAAAGTAACCATTAAAATGTCTCTGTTACTACTCACAGGTTCACTATTCCTTGGTGATTACCAGCCAAACTAAGGCTTTAGGCAGATTATCTTCTCTCTGATCCTACCACAGTTCCTGAAGATTGACTTACCAACTACAGTTGAAAACTCGAGACTTTATAATTAAGACGTGATGATTATTTGGAGGACAATATAGAGTTGCAATACCATTTCAAAATGAGTCTCTGTAAATAATAATAAAACCTAAGGTGGTTATACACACAGAGCTGAAATAATACATGTTAGGAGAACAAATGCTACCAGCTTCCTTGAAGTATCTCATTAGTATTTATCAAGTAGCTAACGGTCTCAAAACACTTGACAGTTAATCCATAGATCATCCTTTGTAGATAATTAAATATTCTGATCTTAGCTTTGTGGAGGAGATGCACCAAGGAGCTGCAGAACTTGACCGAAAGGACAAGACAGGAAGCTTGGCTGGGCAGGGTGATCGATAATAGCAGTCCCCACAGATGGATAGCTCTTTGTGTTCTGTTCCTCAAACTAGTCTCTGCCACAGTCTCAATTAAAATCCAAGAAAAAAGAATAGTTATCTTTGCTTTAACAAGTTTATATTTAATGTGAAATTAAAATGTAGTTAATTTACATCAAAAGTAATCCTTGGTTGTTGTCAGAGACCAAGCGGGGTGCCCTGTACAACTGTGATTTGGGAGGTACAGGAGCTTCTCTGCCCCTTTTCCTCATGGATTCCTAGGATCCCTTTGAGATATATTTAAATGTATTTGCTGGGGTAAGACTCTGTTACTAAAAACACCTTGTTAGATTGCCTACAGTCACAATAAGATCTTGAACATAAAGGACCTGTCTTGCCAGAGCAGAAAACACTAACAGACTTGGCTTCTGTCTTTGGTGGTTGCTGTGCCCTGCTGTAGATGTGAAGAATTGAAAAAAAATTATTTTAAGATAAATGCAGTCTTTCACTTTTGCTAACTCATTCCATGGCATTCTTTCCCTTCCTGTTCCGAAAATTCTATTCAATAGCATTTAACATTGAACCATTGACAGTACACAAAGATTAGAGCAGATTTTGTAGAAACAAAGCATATATTGAATCAAGACATATACAGTGTATTAAGGTTTAAGATTAATAATCACATAAGTGATTGTTTTTTATGTTAGAAAAAATGAATACTTATGAGAAAAATTTCCCTAAATCTATTTTTACCTGAAGATTAATTCTTTAAAATACCATTCTTCTTCTTTTTTCATGTTACCAAAATAGCTTTCCATGATGTAAGGTAACTTTGGAGGCAAGATTATATAAAATGGTGTTAGTCTTAAGAAATAAAAGATTTCTTAGCTGAGTGTTGTGGTACACACTTGTAATCCCAGGACTTGAGAGGCTGAAACAGGACTATCTTGCAGGTTCAAAGCCAGCCTCAGAACTTAGTGAGGCTCTCAGCAACTTAGTGAGACCTTGTTTCCAAATAAAGTATAAAAAATAGGTCTGGGAGATAGAAAGCCCCTGAGTTTTATCCCCAGTATCACCACACACACACACACACACACACACACACACACACACACACACAGAATTCTTAATTTCTCCAGAGCCTTTTTCTTTTAAAATTTTATCTCTATAATATAAAAAAATATGTTCACATTGATAATTTCTGACTACGCAATGACAATGACCATATTAGCAAATCCTCATAGATCAGGATTGTTCTGAGAGCTTTACATTACCACAGTTAATTTCCAGGGCAATCCTATGAAGAACATAGAGCGATTACCATTCTAATTTTGCAGACAAGGAAACTGAATTTCAGACTGAAAGACATTAACAAGTCATACACCCAGTTCCTAGGGAAGTCAGGATCTATACCCGTGGGATCCATCTTACACCAAATGCCCACGCAAACTCCAAGAGGGAAGCCTTCAGTCCAGGGCGAGGTGGAGGTATTGAAGACATGTCGTACAATAACAGGAAGTTTTATTTATTTATTTTTTCCAGTGGTGGGGATGGAACCCAGGACTGCAGCATGCTAAGCAAGATCTTGAATATGGAACTCTATTCCCAGCCCCAATGATAGGAAGTTTTAAGGAAGGCATTTATTCTTAGTAAGAAAAACTAACAAAAATTGTTTTGAGCATAAAGAATTTTCAGAATGAATAATGCCTTGTCGGAGATGATGCTTGGACTTGGGTTTATTATGAGGTATAGATGATTGGTTTTAGATTTTTTCATTCCAGCTGACTTTGACAAGTGAAAAGAGAAGAGAGAACAGAGGCATGGGAAGATTGGAGGAAGAACCATCATGGTTTCCAGTTAATTAAAAGTTTCTCCAAGACCAGGGCCTGATGCTTTGTTTTTAACACACATAAGCTCCATTAAGTCAGTGTTTCTACTTTAAACATATGTGATATACATACATACATATATATATATATATATATATATATATATGTGTGATATTTATATTGAAGATGATTTAAAATTCTTGCATACTACCAATTTCCAGTGTGATAATGATCACAGCATTTGAAATGAGTTGTAATCATTTATTAAAAGCTTGTTTGAGTCATCTTTTTAACAAAATGCAGTGAAAGTCTTTTTCAAAGGGAACAGTCCTCTCTGAAGTAGAAGCTGATAGAATTTAAAACTGGCCCCATTGGCTTCTTGCTGTCTTATCTATCAGAGCCAGAGATGAAAGGCAGAAAGAAACGGGACAGTCTCTTTCCCGTTTGTTTATTTCCTGTCCTCCTGTCCTGCTGTAGCTTTGCCCCCAGAGCGCCTCAGTTGTATTTATTTTCCATCTGCTTCCTGCTCTCTAGACAGTCGGAGACAGCCTACTCACCGGCCAGCAGTTCAAACGGAGAGGGACATAAATATTGTAGAGTGCACAAAGACCACTCAGGGTAGGCGGGGACCTCAAGCAGAAACAGACACAGGCATTACAGACTCAGTGCTAGGGGGATTAAGAAACAGTACTGGGCAGGCATGGTAACGCACACCTCTAATTCCATACTTGGGAGCCTGAGACAGGATTGCAGGTTCTAGGCCAGTTGCAACAACTTAGCAAGACCCGTTTCAAAATAAAAAATACAAAGGGGTTGGGCTGTAGCTCAGAAATAGGATGCCCCTAGGTTCATTCCCCGAGAGAGAGAGAGAGAGAGAGAGAGAGAGAGAGAGAGAGAGAAGTGAAGAGAAAAGAGGGAGAGGGGAGGGGAGGGGAGGGGAAGGAAGGGTGGGTGGGTGTTGGTGGGAGTGAGAGGCAGGGGCTGGGTGCCCAAGCTGGAAGATGAATCAGTGCTTTGTAGGAGGAAGGCTATTGGAGACATGTGCTCACTTCATTTTAGGAGGAATTTCTTTTTGATCAAGCTTTTTGTTTTATTCCTTTCTTGAGATATTTATTGCAGTTCTTACAGTAGATCATATTATCAGAACCATCTCTTAAGGGTGTTACCCCCCTTCACTTTTCTGCATTTTGATCAATGGTGCCAGACTTTTGGATAGAATAGTAAAGAAAAACAGAAAAAAGTAAACATGCTTGTGTGTGTAGGTCTCTGTGTGTGCATGTGTACACGTGCAGAGGGAGGCAATAAATCAGTTTACAGTCGCCAGTTTTTATTTTTGCCAAGAACATTGAAAAAAGATGATCATTTCCTTTCATCAGTGTTTCGCATATGAAAGGACAACTTCACCCTGAAGGAGTAAAGTAGGACTGTTTTTCTGAAGAAAAACAGCAGCTTTAAACCCACATGAATGTTTAGAAAGATGTATTTAGAAGCCAGGCATGGTGATGCACATTTGGAATCCCAGTACTTGGGAGGCTGAGACAGGAGGATGGCAGATTCATAGCCAGCAGCAGCAACTTAGACCCTGTTTTAAAACCCAAAGTAAAAATAGGGCTGGGCTATAGCTCAGAGGTAGAATTTCCCTTGGCTCAGTCACACACACACACACACACACTTAGTCCCTTGGTTCAGTCCCTAACACACACACACACACACACACACACACACACACACACACACACTCACATTTAGTCCATTGTACCACCTTTTAGATAATTATTTTTGTTGCATGCTTTCCAGTTGGAAGATTCATGTTCTCCAGTGTGAAGGGGAGCCCCAGATGTCCAGCTTCTGGGAACTACATTTTGAAATTATATTCAGTGCCCAAATCCATTCTCCCATAGCTATGCTGATGCAAGTGTAAACATCATCCTTAGTTTTATTTTATTGAATTTGGAATATCCTGGCAGGGTGATACTTGCGGGAGCCTGAAGCTATGAAATAATTTGGAACTACCTTCACACTGTAAAGACTTAGGCTTCACTGAAGTGGGGGTGCTAGTTATGGGATAGAGGAAGGACAGAGAAGGAAGAGTGATGGCAGTATTCAGCCTTTCTTAAAAAACAAAAAATGGTGTCAGCCGGGCGTGGTGGTGCAGACTTGTAATCCCAGTACTAGTGAGGCTGAGACAGGAGGATCTGGGTTCTCAAACTGCCTCAGCTATTTAGTGAGGCCCTCTGCAACTTAGTCTGATTCTTTTTCAAAATAAAGTATAAAAATATCAAGCTGGGGGTGTATATCTTGGAGGTAGAATGCTCCTGGGTTCAATCCTGAGCACCACACACACACACACACACACAAAATAGTGGGCTCAGCCTTGCTTCCACTAATCTGGTCAATTACACATTGCCCTCAGCCTGAGAACCCTGTGCTACAAAACCTCAGTCTTTCAGTTAGCAGAATGTGTTCTCCTATGAGGACGATCAGGGAGACATCTGCTGTTATTTGAACATCCTGTCTGAGGGCTGCATAGTCCCACACACTCTGGTAAAAAGTTTTCCTTATACTCTTTAGTTTTTGTGGTGGCATATGCTTGTAATCCCAGCGCTTGGGAGGCTGAGACAGGAGAATTACACAGGTTTGAAGCCAGCCTCAGCTACTTAGTGAGGCTCTCAGCAACTTAGTGAGACCCTGTTTCCAAATAAAGTATAAAAAAGATCTGGAAGTATATCCTGGAGATAGAAAGGTCTCTGGGTTCCACCTCCAGTAACACACACACACACACACACACACACACACACACACACACACCCCAAAGGAGCTCCTGTGGTACCTAGATTGACTTTCAGGAAAGATTTTTTTTTTAACCTGCTTCTTGACAGGGTGCACATTCTGCATGAGCCAGGAAACTCTGAGAAACAGCAGCCTCTCTCTCACCAGCTCTTCTGCTGCTCTGCCCTGGGTGAGTGGAGCGCAGGAAGGGTAGACCAGGTGTCCAGCCAGTGGGAGTATGTGAAGGCAAGCAGGCAGCTTTCTGTAAGAGCCAAGTCTCTCAGGGGGTGGCTCAGAACAGGGCAGACACAACTTTACCTGCAAAATATCTGAAATTAAGGTGGCAGTTTTTATCTGCTTTAACCCTAGACTAAGTTTTAGGAATTAGTAACTTCAAGGTTGTTAAGTCCCCTCAGATTGCATATGTAGAAGTCCTAACCCCAGTGCCTCCGAATGTGACCTCCTTTGGAAATAGTGATTGCAGATATAATTAGGTGCAGTGAGGTCATGTCCTTGACCTTGTTTTCTGAGAACCCATAGCCATGTTCTTCATTTTCCACATGCTCTCTGACATGCCTGTAAAATGCTTCTATACCAGAAGGATGCTCTGGAAATTGGCATAAAAAAAAAACCACACATCTATCTCTACTTTTCATTAGACTTCCCCTAATCCACGTAGCTTTGTCAAGATGCACTTTTGACTGGACCAAGAGTTTCCCAGGCCAAAAGTAGAACACTGAAAACAGTCTGGGAAAGTTCTCTTGGTTGTAGACACTGGGAGAATAGTTGAGGCATGGCCTGATTAACTGGGACGATGTTCTCACCACTCTAACTACAGAGATTTAAATGAATGGGAAGAGAAAGTCACACCCAGTGTTGCATCTTTCTTCTAGGGGAGGATTTCCTATGCATGCATTAATTGGACTTAACCCAGATGCAAAGCTTATAAACTTCAAAGAGCTAGGCAGACATTTGTTGACTTCCTGAACATGCTTGGGAGAGTTCCCTTGTTCTTCAGCATGACACCTCAGGCAGGAAAGTGGATGTTTTACGACTGCAGTGCGCCATGCTGCCAAAGTCCTTCCCAAGCAGGTTTTCTCCCATTCCTCATGCTTTTGATTGTTCTTAGAGTCTAAGGCTGCAGCACAGCAACGGCAGAGATGGAGGAAGGGAAGGCAGGAGGGCAGACGAAGGAGAGTTAGATTGTTAGTCCAAGAGGCAGGCTTTGTAAATGTCCAGGGGTTACTGACAGCATTGCTCAGTCTTTCTTTGAGGTTAGCATCTTTAATTATTAAACACAGAAGCTTCATCAACATTTGGACTCCTTGGAGACAACCGGCAATTATCTCAAATTCTGTTCCCACTGCCACCCGTCCCCAACTTCAAAGGAAACTCATTACCAGGCCCCAAATTCTTCAAATTACTTTCCCATCATCTCAAACGATGTTTATAAGTAGTTCATAATGAGAGTCTAATCTCACCCTTCAGATTACTAAAAAAGCGTGCAGAAGATGAACTGTGATAAAATTATTCCAAGTCAGGGTGATTATCTTTGGATCATTCTTCCTAAGAAGATTTTATTCACCAGTTTGTTAAAATTTTAGAAGATATTTTATGTACATAGATTTACAAAAGTAATTTATACAAACTTCTCCCTGACTGTTATTTGCAAATTAACATCGAAATGAGGCCTCTTCTCAAAATGAACTAGTTTATGTCTTACAGATGAATAATTTAAAAATGCATATTAAATCAGAATAAATGTGATGAGCTCCTCTTTGAGGTTGCCAGTAAAATATAGTTGCCTTTGTTTTCTGGAAGATCATATTTCATATATGGGAGATCAAGACATGCCAGAAATTTTAAGCCTGTGTTAACAGTCAGAAAGCCTCGTTCATTAATTTGAGCAGTGTTACTATTTAGGTTTATTCTTGACACCAACAGAAGAAAAGAAAGTAAACAAAAGAGGCTTGTAGAAACAGGTACAAAGTTGTCAGGTCTTATGTTTGTTAGCCAGGATGTTTTTCAATAATCATTTACATGACTATTTCTTAAAAATTTAAACAAGAAAACAAGATGGAGCCAGGCATGGTGTTACATGCCTGTAATCCCAGTACTTGGGAAGCTGAAATAGAAGGAGGCTAGCAGTTTTAAGGACAGCCTCAGCAACTTTTTGAGGGACCCTCAGCAACTTTGTGAGACCCTTGGCAACTTGGTGAGACCCTGTTTCAAAAATAAAAAGGGGGGTTTATGGTGTAGCTCAGAGGTAAAATGTTCTCGGGTTCAATCTCTATTTGTAGTAACAATAACCACACACACACACACACACACACACACACACACACACACCAGAATAAAACAACTCCCCGAGATGGAATAGGTGGTAAGATTTTTCTAGAAATCATATTTCTTAATATTGATCAAAAACTTACAAGTGAATTAGGCTGATCCTACTCTCCTGAACTCAACATTCTCCGTCCAGGATCCCTTCCTTGATGTTAACTTTCTTCTCAGGCCCTCTCAGTGTGGCAGTGCCATATCTGTTGGCAGCTATTCATCGTATCTTTTCAGGTTGCAAAGATGAGAGGGGAACTGTGGTGTAAGTGTATGCATGGTAGGACAAGAATCTACTTTTAAGAATTGCAAAGTCTGAGCTAAGCATGGTGGTGAACACCTGTAGTATGCGTACTGAGGAGGCTAAGGCAGGAGGATCACTTGAACCAGGAGATTGAGGCCAGCATGGTCAGCATAGAAAGACCCAAAAACCAAAGCAAGAAAAAAAAAGAATTTCAAGGTTACAGAACAGATAGCTACTAACAATAACAATTATAATACCAAGTGAGTGTTGGCATATTCTGAGTTTGCAAATAGCAGCAGGAGGAAGAAGAAGCTGACACAGGCTATGGGGTTCAAGAAAATTAAACGATATCAGATAGACAATTTAAGCCCCAACAGCATGATCCTACTATATCAGTATAAAAAAAATAAGATATGCAGGTAAGAGATAGAGGGATGGAACAATGGATAGGAAGAAATGAGATTTCGGCTTGTAGATCCTGTCAACAGAGGACCCTTGGATTATGACCTGACTCCTCTTGCTTGTCCTACCACTTGTTTCAATTCTCTGTTAAATCCAGAAAAGTCATCTGAGGAGACAAGCCAAGAAGGGTTATATTTCATACAATGGTAGAAGAACTGAGAAATAAAATAAGGGCTTTAAAATCCAGTATGAAGCTGGGTGTGGTGGTGCACATTTGTAATCCCCGCGCTTGGGAGGCAGAGACAGGAGGATTGCGCTGGTTTGAAGCCAGCCTCGCTGGCTTAAGAGACCCTGCTTCAAAAAAAAATATGTATATATATGTATATGTGTATATATACGTATATATATGTATATATGTATGTATGTATGGCAGTGTAGCCTGGAGGTAGAAGGGTTTCCAGGAGCCCCAGTACCACACACACACACACACACACACACACACACACACACACAATCCAGTATGAATATCATACCATTCTTCTGCATTTCTGGAATATATTTCCTAACCAGTTTAGGATCAGGCAATATAGAAATGGAAACTTTGTCACGTGGTCACATTAATTTTTAACTCTGAACTCATGGCACTAAAGACTAAATCACTGGCTACTGATAAGACATATGGAAGTTCTTTGAAAGCTTAGTACATTATTCCCCAGGAGGAAGTCAAGAGTCACCTGAAAAGGAGAAAGAGAGATACAGGTAAAGGAGAAATAAGGCAGAGAGAGGGCTCTCATCATTTCTTCTGTTCTCTGCTTATGGATGCAGAAGCAGCCTAAGTGAGTGAGACCCAGAGAGGCGAAGGGAACAAGTGAACAGAAACCTAGACTGCAGGATTTGATTCTCTAACATGAAGGTTTGTACCTTTGAATGAGCTAATCCTACTGTGACTCTTGGCTTCTGCTGGACCCCATTCTAAAATGGAGAACAGTCGTCACAGCTTGCTGTGTAGACATCCTGAATGACTGAACAAGAGGAGTCTGGGTTCTTGAGATGTATCACTAACATTACTGTTCACTGAGGAGCCAAGCAGAGGAGATGGCACTGCACTTTTGCACGTTTTACTGTGTGTTTTGCTAGATGCAGCCACAGTTGCAGATCCTGTACCTTCTAAGAGGCTCTGTTGTTTGGATCCTATTGTTTTCCTGCCCTATCAGAGAAACCTTTTGCAGTCTGTGAAGTAAGAACAAAGCTTCACCTCCCCGACTGGTCCTGATGGTTGGGAAGAGCTACTTGAATTCCCCATAGGGTCTGATTGCAGAAGAAATGTGATTCTATTATTTTATCACCTACATAGTAACTCAACTAAATAGTTATGAAACATTGCCAATAGGGGGCCCGTAGGGACTTGGAATTAGCATTTTATAAAAAAGCATTAGTGGGTGTTTATATGTGGGAGAATAGAAGAAAAATCTACAAAACGGCCAACTTCTATTTTGATAAGAATAATTTGTTGGTAATGAGCATGCTGGTTGAAGGGAAGGATAAATCCTGCTAAATGCTTGCATACTGTCTGTTCTTAAATGAAATTTGAAAAGCCCCTCTGCCACTCCAGGGAAGAATGTATTTCTATTATTTTTCTTTGGTCTTTTTGGGGGATCTTCAGGACCCACACACCCTGCTCTTTTTCTTCATGCATAACCCAAGATCTTCGCCAGTTTCTCTTTCTTACACCAGCAATCCACTCCTTGCTGTTCTGTTCCTCCCATCAGAGTGTACAAAGTGGGTCTTGGTCTTGTCTACTCCTTCTCTTCCTCAAAGACAAAAATGCAACCCCTTGTCATGTATTGGTTTTGAACCAATGACTGAAATGGCAAATGTGGAGAAATAATCAATGTCCTAGAGTATGAAATTACTTAAGGCATAACCTCAAGTGTCCTATTTCTTCTATGGCTGTCAGAAGCTCTTTAATAATGTCTTCTGTGTCCCTGAGTCTCCCCTGCTCTGGGGTCAGAGGGCCACAGTCCCTCTGCCTCCTCACCAGGGGTGTCAGCTGTCAGAGTGGGGAGGTAGGCTCCTCTCTTTTGTGTGACGTTGTGTTAAAGGTAGACATGGGCCCAACCGAGCGGAAGCGTTTATTGGAACAGCTATTTTAGAATGTGGCTGCTGTTGTCTCTCCCAGGGACCTAAACATGTGATCAGGGGGCACAAAGTAGCCACCACTCTGCTGTGGGCTGATTCCTTCTGTTACCTTCTTTAGATGCCAATACTCTGGCTCCAACCTATTCTTGTCTCTTTCCTCTCTTCTAGGAGCGGTCTCTCAAAGGCTCCTCGGCTCTCTCCCAGGGTGGCATCTTGCCTGGTTCTCTACCAGATTTGGCACTCTTCAGCAGCGGGGACATTGTGGTCTTGTTCCCAGGAAACTGATCAGGTCTCCATGCAATATACTTTTATCAGACCCAAGTCCAGTCCAGGGCTGAACCTGGAAGTAGATGGCAGAAAGCCAGCTAAGGCTGAGATCCCCTGCACAGAAATGGGGTCTGGTTTCTGTTCTTTTTTCCCCCCATTTTTATTGGTGGTGGTGGGGTTTGGAATTGAACCCAAGGGCATCCTGTCTCTGAGGTACATCCCAAGCCCCTCCTCCCTCTTTAAAACAATTTTTTTTAATGTTGAAACAGTGTCGATGTTGCCCCTGTTATGTTGCCAAAGCTGGCCTTGAATCTATGATCCTCCTGTCTCAGCTTCCTAAATACTGGGATTACAGGCCCGTGCCACCACACTCAGGTGGCTCTTGGTTTTGAAATAGTAATTGAAAGACCTACCTTTTGGCCCTCTCTTCCACTTCATTTCTGAATACGGGGCTGACCAAAATTTTTCCAGTAAAAAGGTATGAATTTTGAAATTTTGAGTTTCGACTCTCTAAGAACCCTACACAGGGATCTATGTGTTCCTAATGTTGGGGACCCTTGAATGGCCGCTTTCTCTTGCCACCACAGATGTGATTTCCTTTGGACACCCCCCCCCCCAACGATCTTCTACCAATTTCTGGCTATTTTGCTACAAATTCAGAATTTAGTGGGATCTAAGCAAATGAAGTATTTTTTAATTTCAATTTTCATATCAAGATGGTACGTGGCAAATTTTATGTGATTATTACTGAGGCTAGAGCAGAAAGCAGATTTCAGCTTTGTGAATATAAAAAGCAATTTATCCCACTAATATCTTGAAAAAATTTAGAGAACCATTCTCCTATGCAGATAAAAAGAAAACTCAACTTCAGATGTCATGAGTGTGTTAGACAAGATAAGAGCCAAATTTAAGATAAGTAAAACACTTGCGCTGACAGCTGTTAAGTATACATTTGATTTAGAACTCAGAGTTATCAGTCACTTGTCTATGAAGCTAATTGCTCCAGCTTTCAGTTTTACAAAGTCTCTTCTATTTATTATGTTTTTTTCTCTCCAATTTTACAAAACTCACCCCCATTTTTCCTAAGCTCACCCCCATTATGATTTCACATTTTCCCGTGTCCTCAAAGGCCCTGTACAGCGGTCTACACTGGTGGCATGAAGCATTGTTCACAGCAGGTTCCATAAAGTTGACTGTAAATTTAAAGCAACCTTTATGTCCTGCCTAAAGTGAATTATGAGTCAGTGTTTGGTAAGCACTCAGAGATCCTCATGTTAAATGCAAGATCCAAGTGCGCTGTGTTATTGCTTCACTTTATTTATCTTTTGTAAAGCACCTGGTACCATGGCAATCTTCACTAAATAAATAATAAATGAAATGAAACACTTCCTTCTCTATTTTAATAATGTACTATTCATACGCTTTTTTTTCTCTCTCAAACAAAGAATCATTGTAGGAAGTTGCTATGCCAATATTAGGCTGATATCTTATTGCAGGCAAAGATAAAATGGCATGCTACAGGAAAACTGATAACGTTTCCTTTCAAAACAGAGGAGAACAAGGCAATGAACCAAAATGTGAAAAGCCAAGAAATGGCTTACAGGAATTAATACACAGGTGAATGTACATTCCTCCATATCCTAGTATTTCCCCTGGTTATAAAATAATACCAAGATGTCCAGAGGAAAATTCAAATTACAATTTCCTGATCAATTCTATGTTGTTCTTGTAAATCCATTGTTCTCTTCTGGTATGATCCAATCCTTAAGAAAAGCTGACAGAGATGTTTAACAGAGAGCAGAAACACTGCCAACCATTTCCAGTGGGAATTGTGCTACCAAATATTTTCCTCAAATTATAGAAAATTGCCATTTGTGGAGTCCACATTATATTTAGCTTCTTCATTTAGGATTAAACATCTGTAACTTATTGTTAGGACATCCGGAGAGTTTGCAAAACTCTATAATATGAATATTCTCCTCTCTCTCTCTCTCTCTCTCTCTCTCTCTCTCTCTCTCTCTCTCTCCCTCCCTCCCTCCCTCCCCCCCCCCCCCTCTCTCTCGTCCCAGAGTGTCTCCAAAGAAAATTGCTTTGGTCTCATTTGTAAAGATTTTCTGATGGTCAAAATAACCACTATATAATTTTAGGGCTAAAAAAACTGAGGACGTCTGCAATGTGGTGTTGACACGTTTTCACCCAAATCTGCCACAGTTGACCAAGGCCCCTGGTGGTGGTTAGTTACCCTTCAGGCTGCCTCATGTAGCCCAGTCGGATCTAGCAGAGCACAGCAGGGACAACTTCCTCTCATTTCTCTGCCTTTAGCTTAAGGTCAAGACACTGTACTAACTTAATTTAAATCTTGGAAGAATTTAGGAATGGCCACAATTTTTCCCTGCTAGGTTTTTTGCTAATGCTTATGTAGCATATAGGATGATTTTTTCTTTTTATTTTTTGTGGCACTGGGAATTGAACGCAGAGGCACTCTATCTCTGAGCTAAATCCCCAGCCCTGTTTTATTTCTTATTTGAAAGCAAGGCTTTCCTAAGTTCCTGAGGCTAGCTTTGAAACTTCAATCCTCCCGTCTCAGCCTCCCAAGTACTCCAAGTACTGAGATGAAAACATTAAAGTAGCCTGGCATGGTGGCGCAAGCTTGTAATCCCTGCGCTTGGGAGGCAGAGACAGGAGGATCGTGCAGGTTCGAAGCCAGCTGTGCGCACTGGCTTAGGAGACCCTATTTCCAAATAAAAATGTAAAAATAGAATAGGTCTGGGATTATAGCCCAGAGGTAGAAGGACTTCCAGGAACTCCAGTACCACCAAAAAAAAAAAAAAAAAAAAAGAAAACATTAAAGTACAGACATAATGATCTTTTAATGAGTAATACTAAGGGGCTTGGGATTTCTGAAGGATTAAGGGAAATGTAGGAGAATTTAAAGCTTTTATTTATAATTTTTTTAGGTTTCAGTTCTGATTTAAAAAAAGGTCAGAGAAATTTCAGTATAGTTTTGATCTGTATTTCTCTGATTGTTAATGATGTTGACTATTTTTTCATGTATTTATTGGCCATTTGTATTTCTTCTTTTGTGAAGTGTATTTAGGAATCATCAAAACCACAAACAATAATACATACTGGTGAGGACATGGGAAAACAGGAACTCTGATCTATTGTTGGTGAGATTACAAATTAGTACAGCCACATTGGAGATCAGTGTGGAAGTTCCTCAGAAGAATGGAAATGGACCTACCATATGAGCCAGCTATGTACCCAAAGGAACTGAAACCATATGGCTGTAGTTA
The DNA here is from genome assembly GCF_963383645.1 of Muscardinus avellanarius. Taxonomy (NCBI): domain Eukaryota; kingdom Metazoa; phylum Chordata; class Mammalia; order Rodentia; family Gliridae; genus Muscardinus; species Muscardinus avellanarius. Next base: position 61,625,717 of record NC_137786.1, on the reverse strand, counting down.
CACACACATATCTATGTTGAGAGCAACACAATTCATAATAGCCAAAGTAAGGAACCAGCCTTGGTGTCCATAAGCAGATGAATGGATTACAAAATTATGGTATATACACACAGTGAAATTCTATTCAGCCATAAAAACAAATTTATGTTGTTTGCAGGAAAATGGATGGACTAGGGAATATTATACTAAGTGAGATTAGAAAGTTACAAAAAATAAAAGATCATATTTTTTACTCTCATATGTGAAAGCTAGGGAGAATTTGGTATACAAAAGGGAATGTAGACAGAGGAGGGAAAATCCTAGTGAACTGGTGGAAAGGGTCTTAGGGAAGGAGGTTGGTGAGGGACAGGAGATTCAATGAAGGAAACACTTCAATAAATACAATGTACATGCATGAAATTATCAATGCCAATCTTGATATCATGCACAGGAAGGAGGAGAGAGTTGGGTAGGGGCTAAGTATAGAATGCATGTATGTATCTATTACTTTGAAATTCATCATGATATATGATTACAATACAGCAATAAAAAGATTAAAAGTAAAGTCAAAGAATGCTTCTAAGTAAAGGTCATATTGAAGCCAAGCCTTGATGGATGGCAATAATGATTTTTGAACAAAATTCAAGGGGAGGTATTATGGCAAAGAGAATAGTGTGGGCAAAGCAAAGAAGTGGGAAATCTCATGGGTGCTCAGTTATTGGTCTAAGTTCCTCAGTGGCTCTAGAAGTACACATGAGGCTAGAAAAATTTTAGAAGAGTTAGACTCCCAAATTGTCGGTATTGATGCTATTTTCCTGGAAAACCTTCTCTGACTATTCTTATTTGTTATCATTTCTCCATTTTAACCTCTTTACAGAGAGACTTTGTCCTCTCTAAGGGATTTTGTCCTTTTAAAGTCCAATATTTTTTGAACTGATTGAATAATACAAACTTTTGCTTAAATTATGCTTTTTGAATGTTTTAAAACTTTTTTCAAAGGCTTTAGGCTAGCCCCGTAATTGTCCTAAGGGCATAAAATAATAAATTAATGACAAGTGTGGTTATATTTTATAATTACACCGCTAAAAATGCAGCTTACTTGATTATTATAGAAGGAACAAAATACCATACCAAACAAGTACTTCTTGGACCAACCCAAAGGATTTGAACTATGAAATTGCTAAGAGGATCTCTTTACAAAGGCGTTTCATCTGTAAAGTGACTTGCCTGCATAAGGGGCCATTTGAGTAGTAGTGTAAACATGTACAGAGCCCTTATATTCTGCTATGGAAAGACTATATTGGGGAGGACTCTGGACTCCAAGTGAGACAACATGGGACCTTGCTCTAAAAATTCATATGTGAACTCAGGAAAGCTACTTGAAGCTTCTGATCTTCAATTTCATATTTGAACTTTCAGAACCATAACACCAGTTCTGCTTGCTTTGCAGAGTTGTGAAGATAAATAAGATAATGTAGAGATGAGATAATAAACTACAAAGAGTTCTCTGTTTTATCATAGTGGTGCACAAAATGAATTAAATTGACCTCCTGAATCCTAGGATGTCTTTTGTTTACCAGTTAAATAACAGATTTCAGATCTGAGGACTTTTGATTTGATATTCAATCCATTGATTGTCCCCCACTGCCTCTTTCTAATCTGACAAGGAAAAGAATACAGATCACTGGTAGAGGAATGTAGGGTTGTAAAAGTTTGTCCTTGGCAGGGTACTTTATACTCTCTGGTATTTAACACTAAGTCCTAGAGTCAGATTCAGCCTCCAGGTAGTTTCTGTGTTCAGCTTATTGATACTCGCTTGGAAATATCCAGTGACAGCTTCTGGCCACGGTTCCATCGAGTGTTGGCAGGACAGATGAGCACTGTTCTCCAGCACATTTCTCCCATTCTCTGCTCTTGTCCAGGCTGTCAGGGAGTGCTCTTGCCAACATGTTAAAAGACCTGGCCAGTTTTCTTGCAATTTTGTTTGTTCAGTCTAGGTTAGAGGAGGATGGGCACATTCACCAACTCAGTTTCCACGTGGACAAAATTTAAACCTGATAGGGATTTGTTACTCCCTGGTGGCTCTTTGTCTTGGTTCATGACAGGTTTATTATCTTTGATCTACCAAACCCAGAGAGTATAGGATGGTGTTTGATTTCATATTCCAGATACAATTGACATTAATTATCCTCTTGAATTCAGTACTGCACCCCAGGATGAGGGACTGGAATCCCCAATCACCCTGTAGTTTGGACAGCCTCTCAAACCACAATGTGCACACATTACTTAGTCATGCAGTATTTTTCAGGAAAGCACCATATTTTGCTGAGTTGTGATTTTCTGATATGCTCCATTTTAAATTAGTTCTTGTTCTGTGTGTGTGTGGCAGATTTATAATTCTGACAAAGACATAGGTATAAAATGTAAAATGTATAACCAGGCAGGGCTGGAATGTGTGTCATATCATTTCTCTGCTTGCTCTGCTGACATTGTTCTGAAAATCCTCATTGTTGCATGGTGGCAATCAATGGCTGGGAAGAAAGGAAGAACAATGTTGAATGTGAGTCAGTCATGTTGCATTTAATTGTCTGGAGAGCCAAAAAGTTTTTTTTTTTATTAATTTCAAGTATTTCTCCCTAAAATTTTGTTCAGTTGCTTGTGGTCTGACTAGTGCATCATTCTGTTGGTATAACGGTCAGTCAGTTGTGGAATTAGAGCTTGACAAAACAGCATAGAGCCATGCAACCACCCATTCCCCACCTCAACACACACATTCATCCAGCACTTGTTACATGAAAGACCAAGCTACATGAGCTTGTGTAGCAGAGAAATATTTAAAAAATTTTTATTAGTGTGTTGTAATTGTATATCTTAATGAGGTTCACAGTGATCTAAACATACATGCACACAGCACTTGGTGTGTTTTTCTCAGGATCTCATCTTTTTCCCCACTCCTCCCTCCCCATACATGTCAGTGAGACTGGTAGGGGATATCCCCCTTCCTATGTGGATATAGCATTATTTGAACTGTTTCCTTCCTCAAGTCTCCTTTTTTCTCCTCCCCACCTCCCTTCCCCAACCCCTTCCCACTATTCTACTGGTCTCTCTCCTCATTCATCTGAAATCCCCTTTGTCTCATACTTTCTCTTTGATTTCCACATATGAAAGAAAACATACAACCCATGATTTTCTGGCTGATCTCACTAAGCAGAATATTCTCTAGTTTCCTCCATTTTCCTGCAAATGACATAATTTTGTTCTTTATGGCAGAGTAAAATGCCACTGTGTATATAGAAATGCCACATTTTCTTTATCCATTCATCTGTTTGATGGAAACCTGGGTTTGTTCCATAATTTGGCTGCAGTAAGTTGTGCTGAGCAATCATTCTTAACTTCACGTGTACTTTGAGAATCTAATGAAAAGCCTGGATCTAATTTTTGGAACAAGTCCCCATTCAGTCGCAGGGGCTTCATGAACCATCCATGGAATTAGGATAAGAGGCTCTATGTGGGAGGCACAGCAGAGTCAAGGTATGATCACAGTGGAGCAGTATGTTCTATCTCTGAGACATGTTCAGAGTCTAGTGATGGGCTTCTGGAAGGGAAGCACCCCACTTTTCACCCAGGAAGACTCTACTTTCTCACTGGAAGTCCAACATGTACTTTGACTATTGTTTATCTACAATGTTAGAGGATTTTCCCTGTCTTATCAGGATTTTAATGGTGGGATTAACAAGGGCAGTAAAATGAACCTTCATGTTGGCTGATTTGGGATTGAAAGTTTAGGATATAGTAGTTCCTGGTCTTTGGCTTACAATTTTCTAGTTACTTAATCTCTCCAGGTTCCATGTTCTAATCTGTACAATTAAAATAGTCTTGTAATTTCAGCATTTGGGAGGCTGAGACAGGAAGATCACAATTTGCAGACAGCCTCAGCTACTTAGTGAGGCCCTTTGCAACTCAGTGAGACCCTGTTTCAAAATAAAGAATAAAAATAGGGCTGGGGGTGTAGCTCGGAGGTGAAATGCCCCTGGGTTCCACCCCCAGTATCTTCCCCCTCTTACACACACACACACACACACACACACACACACACACACACACACGTCAATATATGTCCTGTCAACCTCCTGGCTGGAGAGGGGACCTTATGGTGGAGGGATGGAGGGAGTGTAGGAAGCAGTAAAGCTCTTTATAAACATAATGTTCTAGAAATGTCATGTATTGTCATCATTACACCCACATACCCAGATATTTGAGAAACTGACAAAATGTGATTAAAATAAGGTATCTAGTTGTGCTAGGGCATCTTGAACCTCCTGGGCACACAGAGGGAAATCGTGAGCAGCCACACAGAACTAGAATTACTGCCCTCTCTTCCTATGGGGCCAGTGTTTTGATTTTAATTTTGGAGATTGTTGCAGTATATAAACAATTTTCAAAAGGCTTTAATGTATTGGCAAGAGAGCCAAACTTATAAATTCCAAGGAAATAATGAGTTAAACAATTGTAAGCCAGTGGTTAGATTATTAGAGATGAATTTTTTGTTTTACTCTAATGTGGGGTTTTAAAAACTCAAAAATCTATAAACATATTGTCAACATGCTCATCCCTACCCAAACCATCCATTCTCTCCTTTTCCACCTCTTACACTTCATTTGAGAAGTTACCTGAGGCCTCGCTGTCAGCCAGACATGGAGTGAGGTGTTGAGTGTGGGGGGAGAGCACCGGTGTTAGAAGCTAAATCCTGGGTTTGACTCTTGACTTCACCTCCACCTCCAGAGCTCCACAGTGGCTCTGGGATAATGGGCCATCTCCTGATGCCCCAGATTCTTCATTAGGAGGATGAGATGGCAATGTGTAGTTTGCTTGCTTCCCTGGGTTATTGTGAAACTCAAAGCCAAAGCTCCCTGTCAACTGTAAAGAGTCAGACATATGAAATATTATAATTATTATTGTGTGCATCAATGCAGGTATTTATTAGTGAAATGAGCAAAAGGGATAAGAAGACACCATATTACATCTTGCAGATTGGCTGCCTAATTTGATTCTTAGTTAAGCACACGTCAGAGTGCTTGGCTGCCTAGCTATGGCTGTGACGGATATGTCTAGAAGTTACTGATCAAAATACATCCAGGCACTCTGCTCTGGATGCAGAAGGAAAGGCAATCTTCCATTGGTGATTTTCACACTTTATATTTAGTAAAAGGAACTTTTCTCAAAGCAGTGTTTGATTTTCAAGAAGCTATCAAATATATTTATTCTATCTTCTGTAGGAACAAATATCCATATCCTCTCTCTTACTTCTTTTGTGCTCTCCCCTTCCTCCTTTCTCTTCCTTTCTTCCTCTCCTATCCACCTGTCCACTGTTTATTTGCAGACCAGAAATTGCAGCTGACCACACAGATGGATCCCGGTGGGACACTGTATCCATAGGAACCTGAAAAGAACCAGGCAGCCTCTGCTTCCCAGCTCATGTGTTTGTGGTGTGGCCAGACTGGCTAATGAAAGAATTTTGCTCCAGTCATGGCACTTAGGAAAAGACAAAGCAGAAACTGCCAACTTTGATTCAGACATTGGGATGCACAAAGATACCCAGCAAGAGCCACTGGGGGCAGTTGTCGTTCAGTTCCTTTTAACCTGCTCCAGGGATCCTGCTTCTACCTCCAAGCTGAACACTCCATGCTCCCAACCGGGAGGAGACAGTAGATAAACTAGAAGGCTGGCGATGTAGCTCCATGATAGAATACTTGTCTAGCACACGTGAAGCCATGGATTCAGTATCTACTATCATACATCAAAAAGGATTCAATTAGATAAACTAGGAAGAGAATCTTTGAAAATACTTCCTGTGGGAACTTATATTTCATTTCATTGATGATCAGACATATACTAAATACCGGATACTGTGCTGAAGAGTAGGAGAAAACCCAAATAAATTAGAATTCTTACTTTTAGGAGGTTAATCATCCAGTGGAAAAGACCAAATGTACAAAGAAAGCTAAAATATGTGACAAATGTTATTTCAAGACCAAGTGTTGGGGAATGACAGGAGGAATAAATATGTAAAAGAGGTGATTTTTGATCTGGATTGTTTAAGATGATGTAAATACTACCTGGTAGAAGAGACAAGATGAACACTCTAAGCATAGAGATGGGCAAGAAGAAAGGCAGGGAGATGTGAGGAGGTTCAAAGAAGTGTGACTGTCTACTATGGTGGAGCTGAGTATTCACTGGTAAGAATAAAGGAGAGGGGAAAGGTTGGAATGGCCAGATTGGAAAGGTGCTTCAGAACGATGCTGAGACTAGCAGCAAAAAAGCAGCCAAGACAGAAACTTGAAAAATGCCAACATTCTGGGAAACTCAAAGCCTGTGGAGAGTCCACTGCAAGTGTTTATGGTGATGCCTGAAACTCTTAGATTTGTGTTTCAGTAGGCACTCTGGGGTGGTGGGGAAAGTGGACTGATGAGTGAGGATGGGAAACTATGGGAGGCAGGGAGGCTACCAAGATGCTGCAGGCAGGATACCATGAGGACCCAACATGGGGTGGGAGCAGGAAGTCAAAGAGCAGCACGGTAGGACATCAGACTTTAGGGCCCCAGGCACAGGATGGGGGGAATGGTTTGGGACCCGGCAATGTTGCTGACCTGATGGACAAGATGGGGGAATAGAAATGTGGGTGCATTCTCCCCTGTTTTCCCACATACCTCTTAAACTGAAAGACCCCAGGTGAAAAACAACTAATGAATCTTTCTCAAGTAATTCATATAATTATCAATTTTATGTGTGTTGGGCAAACTTTATTAAAGATTACTTTAATTCCCATGTTTGACACTTTATGGTTATTAAATACCTGCTATTTCTGAGAAAAAATGTAAATTTTTAAATTTATTAGTCTTCATCTCCCCTCCAAGTGTTTCCTTCTGACAATATATTTGCTATTCCTATCTCAGTGAACATCTTTCTCTGGAGCCCCTGCTGGGAGACCCCTCTTCTCATGATCTGATCCTTGCTACGATATTGCTTTAGGGGTAAAGTTTCAGACTCCAATTACAGTAAGGAAGGAGATGGCTTTCGCAAAATATGAAGTGATGTCTTGACAACCACAGCCTGCTAGGAGTACACGGGGGGATCCATCAAGGTGTTCTAGGAGGTCTAAAGACAGAGTTTGTATTGGAAGAAGGCCTGTACTGGCATCTTGGAGAAGTTCTCTGTCAATCCAAAGAGAAAACAGAGTTGAGTCTGGGGAAGAAACTGTTCGCTCTTGAGGACTTTGCAGTTAGAAAGCAATGTTGACAGTATCTAGGTTAGTCATTTTAGCCTTCTGAATACCTGGCTTGCCAGTTGTATGGAAAAGACATGGAAATTTTAGGAAGTTTGTGAATCGTACTCAGAGGTAGTCTTGGAGATGTTCATTGACCCGTGGGATCCTTGGAGGATTCTTGCAGGTTACAACTTGGAGGATCCCCTTCCACTCAGCCTTGCTCCTTGGAGGAGGAAGTGCTCATGCCTTGGCGCCTGGCAGGATCAGTGGAAGGGCCTCAACGTGCTGTACCTCCTGCCCTGGATGGCTGCCTGCTCAGCAAAGTCAGGTTCCTTTGTCACATGACTCTGGCATTCTGCAGGCCTGACATCTCTCTCCTTGCTCTTTGGGATCCATCGATGCCTTCACACTTCTCACTCCACTCTGTTCCTCTAACCGGCCTTTCCGAAGTGAGCTTTCCCCCAAGGATGATAAATAACTAGTATTCCAGATGTGTAGGAGAGAAGTTAATTCATTAGATATAGTGGATCTCTTAGGCTTTATCCTGATGTGAAAATGCAGTTGAGAAAGACTACAGGGCCTGTGAAATACTTTTCCAATCTGGATATGGAGAAACTCAAGTCCCCTCAGTCCCACTTGTGTCCCAACAACATTTGTGCCAAATATTCTAATTATTTCTGGGATCCTTTTTGATCTACCAAAGGTTTAGGTTTTTAAGAAACTTTGGCTGGAAAGAGAGTCTCGGTGATGTTTTGCTGTGCAAACCTCTGCCTGGACGCAGTGTGCTCAGGACTTCACACTGGGGAATTGTTTGAACTGGGGAAGGACAAAAGGGGGGAAGATGCTAAGGGATTTTAGAAAAATTGTCACCCCATTGTCTCTAGGTGAAAGATGACATCAAATATTTCAAGGTCTGGTAAATAAGACAAAGAGTAGTAGCCTTTTACTTCAAAAGACACATGTGTTAAAATAAATACTGCTAGCTACTGAGACACATAACTCCCCAATCTCAGTGACTAAGCAGAATAGACCTTTATTCTTGCCCTTATCAGAGGCTAGTGAGGGTAGGGGTGGAGGTATGCCTCTGCTCTATGTTGTCATTCAGGGACCAAAGCTCCCTTATCTTAGGCTTTGCTCTCCTCCCTGTCCCCAGAGCCCTATCCATTCAACTGGAGTTGGGAAAGAAAAAGGATCACATGTGGGTGGTGTTTATGGATCAGTCTTGGAAGAGATGCATAACACCTGGCCCACATTCCATGGGCCAGAAGGACGTTCTCTGGCTCCAGGTAATTGCAAGGGAGGTTGGAAAATGTAGTCCAGCTGAATATCCTGGAAGAAAAGAACACGGCTGTTGCTGGTAACCAAAGTTTAGATGTTTGGGTCTTAGATTTTGGCTCAAAATGGAATACTAATTACTCACAAGAATTAGCATGGCCCGTGGCAGGTGACCTCATGAAGTAATAAGCTTGTTGTCACTGGAATGCTGGTTGGAGAACAAATTCTTGTCATTTCTCCTTTGGTGTTCTATAATTACAGTTCCCAAACAGCATAGCAATTCTTCCCACCCTCTGCTTCCACTTTCCCTGTGGTGCAAAATGCTTGGTTCATATTACTGAGAAAAGAGTGGATCCCGTGGTGCTACCTCTTCTGGGAAAGGTCTCAATCATTATTGTTTTCTGTGATAGCACACTGGAGTATGGTTGTTGAGGTGGCCTTGGTGGTCAGCAGGCAGGGTCTGAGGACCCCGTCTTGGGGGGTTTTCTGTGTGTGTGTGTGGGGTCTGTGTGTGGGGAGGGTGAGTTGGTTGCCCACTGCTGGTATGTATATCTGCCTCTGGGGGCAGAAAGTTCTCATGGAATTCTTTTGTACCAAAAGAGCAAAAGTAAAAATGAGCAGCACAGCATTATTATAAGTATAACATTCTGGGATCCCAGTATTTTAAAATTGTAAGGTATAGTAGAGCCCATGGAGGAGTGTGTGTGTGTGTGTGTGTGTGTGTGTGTGTGTGTGAGTACTGGGGACTGAATGCAGAGGCATTTTATCTCTCTGAGCTCTACCTCTAGCCATATTTTGTTTATTTTGAAACAGTCTTGCTAATCTGCTGAAGCTGGCCTCAAGCCTGCATTCCTCCTGTCTCAGCCTCCCAAGTATTGGGATTGCAGGTGTGCACTACTACACAGGGCAAATCCTTTTGTATTGTATATTAAGAGAAGTGGAGGAATGCAGCCTTTTGTCCTAAGCCTAACACAGCCAGTACTGGTGTCATATGGTAAAAACCTGGGCTTCCTTTCTCCTATACCCCTACACCTGGGCTCCAGACTACTCTTCCTTTAGCAAAGTGTCAGGACTTCATCCTGTTGGCTTGTTCAGGCCCAAGGACATCACACCTTGTTGGAAGCATACAGAGAGGGAGCTGTGGGAAGCAGGAGATGGGGAACCTGGCCTGCTCCCAGCTCTGTGTGGCCTTGGGCCTTAGGTTTCTCATACATAAACTGAAGAATTTGGATTTGATCATCAGTTTTCAAGTCATGTTTCATATAAGGAGAGGCCCAGTGTCTTCTGGAGCTCCTTAGCTATTTTATTTATTTTATTTTTTGTGGTATTGAGGATGGAATCCAGGGTCCTTCTATCTCTTGGCTATACCCTTAGACCTATTTTATTATCTTTTATTTGGAAACAAGGTCTCACTACATTTTTGAGAGCCTCAGTTACTGAGGCTGGCTTTAAACCTGTGATTTCCCCCTGTCTCAGCCTCCCAAGTACTGAGATTACAAGACTATGCCACCACGCTTGGCTTACTATTTTATATACCAGTTCATTGTCAACATTTTTTTTTAGAAGGTTCTGTGTCATAAAATGGTTTGAAAAGAACTGGAGGAGATAGTTTCCAAAGTTCTATCTTTAAATTTTTGTGTCTTTTTAACATGTGCTTTACGGAGTTCATTATTAAGGTAGTTCATATAGGGGTTAACTGATGACATAAAATGTAAAGCTGTTAAAAGTAAAACCCTGAGGTTTGCCATCATCCAAGCTGCAGATTCAAATGCCTTCGAACTTAAGTAGTGATATGAAAAAGGAAAGATTGTATTAGGGAGGTGAGTTGTTGCCCTCAAGTTTATATGTTGAAGCCTTAAGCCCAGTACCTTTTAATGTGATGATACTTGGAGATAGGATCTTTAAAGAGGCAATTGATAGAGGCCCTTGCAAGGGCCCTGATCCAATATAACTAGTATTCTTATAAGGGGGAATATAAGTGATATAAAAGAGATTCAGACTACATAGAAGTCCATGTGAAGGTAGAGTGAGAAGTTGTCTATAAGCAAAGGAGAGAGGTGTTCAGAAGAAACCCATCCTATTGACATCTGGATGGTAGACTTCCAGCCTCCAGAATTGTGAGAAAATAAATTTCTGTTGTTTAAGTTGCCCAGAGTGTGACCTTCTGTTACGGCAGCCCTAGCCGACTAATACAGAAAGGTGTGTATACAAGAGCAAGACACAGTAGAGGATGCGAGGGTGGTGGGTGCGTTTGTCTTGGCTAAAAAGGGAAGATGCTCTTTAGCCGGCTGATTGTTGCCATGGGGGAATACTGGCTCAGTGTTACCAGATGTTCTAAATTTTCAAGCGAAGCTAGACTCTTGTTTTTAATGTAAAATTTCTTAATTTTAAACATTAACGTGGATATACCATGTCTGTGGGCTGAATTTGACCTATGGACCTCCCATTTGTGAGCTCAGGTTTGAGGAAATAATTTACAAGTGACCTCATGAGGCAGGACATGACTAGAGAGGAGGAAGCATTAAAAGACAGAATACCGGACCAGGAGCCAGGACACCTGGCCGGCTTTCATGGCCTGTCTTGCTGCTTGACCTTGAGCCAGACAGTTCCCATCATGCAAAATGAGGGGGCTGAGCTGGTCCCCTCTAGCGCAGGCGAGAACAGATGTCGGGCTTGAGTACCTTGCTCTATAACATCAGAGAATCATGGCCAAGATAGTTACTCCCCACCTGGCTATTTCTCACCAATAATAAGGGCCAAGTTTTCTAGAGCCACAAAGAAAAATGACTGAATATAATTAAGGACTTAAATACATAGAAGAGGGTAAAATATCTGAACATCTTAGAAAATATTGCTTAAACTGGAAAGCAACAAAACAAAACAGGAGATATTGATCTGAATGAATGCCATTAGAAATACAGACAGACGAAGGTAAAAACTTTACCCTTTCATTACTGAAACCTGCTTTGAGGAGGTGTGCTCCTTTGCTCTTTGGTGGAGTTGTTACCCCCAGGGTTTTCTTGGCTCCATTGTCAGCATTTTGAGGACAAGATATGGCAGATATGGACTAATAAGTTATTTAATAATAACAACTGTTATTGAGTTCTTACTATGTGCCAGAGACTTCACATATACAGCCATTTCTGCTCTAACACTACACTTTCCAGAATATTTAGCAGTCTGCAAAACTGAGTATAAAAATATAATAGGACTTAGGGGAAGAATAGGACCAAGGTAGACCATTCTGATCCCATGCAGCTCTGACTAACCCAGACGATCACTACTACCTGGTGGGGGGAGATGTTTGGCTCACCTTGGCAGCTGTTGTGTGACTAGAAGCTGCCAAGGGGGTATTAAAATACACAAAGCAACAGAGATGAAAAGCTGGGGACTCTTTAATTAGACAGGTGTTGGTGGGGCTGACATAAGGCAATGGAAATGGAGCTCTGGGTGGCTAAGGTGGGTACAGGAAGCAGGGTGACTTTCCATAAGTTCCACAACCTCTCAGCTCCTGAGGCTAGGAATGAGCTTATCTGAGGAGGTAGCTATGGCTGCAAGTATTCATTCGCAAGTTTCCTGGAATATAGCAAGGAGGTTCATGTTATCAATGCAGCAGCCAAACCCTACACCTTTTTCCTTCCCATGGAAGTTTATCTACTCCTGCTATTTTGGCTCCTCTCAGTCAGGAAAATCTACTCAAGGTACTGTGGAAACCAATGAATTCTTCATGTTATATTTATGTCATTCCTCCATGACCAACTCCTGATGGGCAAGTATGTTATAGACACACATACATGGTAGCAGAACATGCATTATCTGTTTAGTTCTCAGGATTCTATAAGGCACGGAAGCCCTGGTTCTCACATTAACATGCATCAGAATTCTCTGGAGGGCTTGTTAAAACACATCCTTCGGTTCCATACCCAGAGTTTCTGATTCAGTAGGTCTGGGGTGGAGACCAAGAATTTACATTTCTGAGAAGTTTCTACATGATACTCATGTTGGCGACTGGGGGACAACATTCTAAGAACTACTGTATTAGAGGAAAATGATAATTTGCAAGATTTTGTGACTTGCTCAACACTGTTGGAAGAATGGACCCAGGCAGGCCTAAACCTTGTGCCTAATGAGGCTACTGTGTATGAGAAACTGACCTTGGATGATCTAAAACCCTTAGGAATGTGCTGGGGTTGGTTTCATAGTTATGTGCACTTAGCAGGCAGGCAGGCAGGCATGTTGCTCAGGCAGCTGGAGGTCTGGGTTTGTGGTCACAGCAGCTAAACATTGCCATGAGGATGAGGGTCAGGAGGAGTCTCCACCTCCATGTGAGAAGAGGTTGTGAGGTCTCCTGTTTTCTAAGACATCTCCCTAAATTTGTGTCGCTTGCTGTTTAAGAACTTAACACCTGGTGTGTGCTTCTGGAGCTCAGTGGTGGCTAAATAGAAAACACAGGTTTGTGAGTTATAGCCGGGTATGGTGGTGCACGCTTGTAATTCCAGCATTTGGGAGGCTGAGACAGGAGGATCACAGTTCACGGACAGCTTCAGCTACTTAGTCAAGCTCTTTGTAACTCAGTGAGACCTTGTTTCAAAATAAAAAAATAAAAAATAGAGCAGGGGGTATAGCTGGGATATCAAATGCCCCTGAGTTTCATCCCCAGACCTGCAAAAAAAAAAAATCAAAATAAAGAATTAAAAACAGGGCTGGGGGTATAGCTCAGAGGTAAAATGCCCCTGGGTTCCATCCCCAGTACCACAAAAAATAAAAGAAAAAAAGAGTTGTTCTGTGTGAATATTGAAACCCTCAATAACTGACTTTACTAGTTTTGTTTTTCAGATTTCAAAATTTGGGGGGGCAAGGGAGTGTGGTATAATCATAGAAACAAGAACACTGTCCATTTTCTATCTCGAAGAGTTGTAGTTAATTGCTACCTGGATTGTGAGATAAATTGGAGACTAAGAATGAAAGACACTTATTGACTATTCTCAAATGCGTGTCAGTATTTCAGGTGTTCCCTCACCCCAAGAGCTTCATATGACAGAAAGAGCTTTGGAGTTAAGTAAATGTAATTGAGTCCAACCTCTGTAACTTACTGACTGCATGACAGTTGGAAAGTAATTGGTATGGTCTGAGCCTCTGTTTCCTCTTCCATAGAGTGGGATAATACTTACTGCACTAGGTTATTATTAGGATGAAATGCTCACCAGCAATGCAAATATATTCTAAAAGTTTAGGACAGCTGTCTGAGTTGCCATGATAAACTTTTAAGAACTTAACTTTTCTTTTTTTCTTTTCTTCCTTTTGTGCCAGAGGTTGAACTCTGGGTGTTCTACCTCCAAGCTACACTTCTATCCCTTTTTATTTCTTATTTCGAAACAAGGTCTCACTAAGTTGTTGAGGCTGACCTTGAACCTGTAAACCTCCTGTTTCATCTTTCTAACTAGTGGGATTACTAGTGGCTACCATGTCTAGCTCCAAGAAGTTTTCTATGGAATGTGTTGTACTAAGCTTTGTCCTTCCTTCAAAAGGTCCAGAAACCAGGGAGTGGTATTTTCTTAGGATGACAGAAGATCAAGCCTGCCAGAAACTGGTTTGGTTGAGATCCTGGGGCAAAGCGTCAGGAAGCTAGCAGTATCACACATACATTTATAAAGAAATTTTAAAAAGAATAAAAATTACAACACTAAGAAATGTAAGAAATGACTAACTACCAAATTCCAGAGTTATGAAGGAACTGACAGTAATGCTGAGACAGATGGAGAAGACCAAGAATAGCCCGGGTAGCTTTGGGCTTACGTCATGCCTTCACTGTGCCTGCCTGCTTCTGAGCCCTGGTACCAATAGCACACAGAAAACTTTCCAGTCCTGCCAGGGAGCAGAGTGCCTTGCTTTCCTTTCTCCTACCACCAGCTGCCCCTTTGCCCACCCAGGCTGCCCTCTTCTTGATTTTAGGCCAAGATCCCAAGTTTCAGAAGAGACAAGAAAGCAGTAGTATGCTGATAATGATCCAAGACCTGAGAGTGTGGTGGACACACCCTAAGGTGACCCCAAAGGGTCACACCCTGAATAGCCCCCTCCCTATAGTGTAGGTGAAGGTGATGGATTTCACTCCTGTGATTGTTACAGTATCTGACTTCATCCTAGTGGACTGTAATAAGAGATTCTCTTGTTGGCCTTAAAGAAGTAGGGTGCCATATTGTGAGTGGATGAGAGAGGGAGAGAGAGAGAGAGAGAGAGAGAGAGAGAGAGAGAGAGAGAGAGAAGAGAAGAGAAGAGAAGAGAAGAGAAGAGATGGGATGAAGGGAAGAGAAGAGAAGAGAGAAAAGGAGAGGAGAGGAAAGGAGAGGAGAGGAGAGGAGAGGAGAGGAGAGGAGAGGAGAGGAGAGGAGAGGAGAGAGCATGCATGCAGTATGTAAGAAACTAGCAGGACCTCTAGATGCTGAGAGCAGTTCTAGCTGAGGAGGACAGGAAAAATTCAGTTCTATAGCTGCAAGAAACTAAATTCTACCAACAACCCCATGAGCCCAGCAGATGCCTGGACTGCATCCTGTGGGACCCTGAACAGAGCAATGAGCTTAGCCATTCCCAGACACCAGGCCCATGGAAATTGTGAGAAAATAAAGGGGTGTTGTTTTTAGTTGCTAAGTTTGTGTAATATGTTGTACAGCAAAATAAAAAAAATACACTGAGTGACAGTCTCTGTGATGTGAATGTTGTAGAAGGGAAAAAATAAGAACTCTGGGAGCAGGGTATACTGGGAATCAGAATGATGAAATTGTTTCCCTGAAACCAGAAACCAGATAGTGGAGGTCAGAAGAGGGTGCTACCTCAAGAAGATGGGAGCAAAGTCTGTGGGAAGTGGAGCTTTGCCAGAGCTGTAGATACGTAAACCTGTCCTGCAAAGATATATCTGATAAGGAGAGTCCAAATCCTCATGTGACCAAACTGGGATGGGGGTGAAGAGGGGGAAAAGGAAACCAACATTTCACAAGCTGGCCAAGAAATATCCCTGAACAGCGTAACAATACTTACAGAAGCTAAATGAGAGACAAAAAAGAATACTTCCTATGGAAAATATTAAGTTCTTTCTAAACTATAATGCCATTTCAATAAAAACCTTAATGGTAATTTACTTGGAATTTGACAAAATAATTCTAAATAATCAAAAATGATTTAAGAATAACTAGTATATATTTCAAAAAGAATAGTAATGTTCTTTGCCTTATCAGCACATAAAACACATCTAAAAACTATCATGATTGTAATTGTATAATAATAGTTCAAGAATAGGCAGGCAGACAAATGGAACAACATAAGAAGTCCAGAACATACCCAAGGCTAAGCATATATTTTTTATTTCATATATGATGAAGATGTCATTTCCATTAGGGGAGAAAAGTCTGATTAGTTTTATAAATGTTATTAGAAAAAGTGACCAGCCAATTGGGACAAACCATTTATATCACTACCGCAGACAGGCCTTCCACACGGAGTTCTGGTTAATTTAATATTTAACTATAAAGGAGAAAATGCATAGGTTAAATAAATTATAAAGGGATAATTTTAGTGTCTGTGGGTGGAACAGGCATTTCTAGGTGTTAGCTTTCTGTTGCCATGACAATATCAATTCAAAGGAGGAGAGATTTGTTTTGGCTCCCAGTTTCAGAGGTTTTGGTCTCTAGTGGTTTATCCGCATCCCCTTGGGGCTGTGGCGGGGCAGGGGGGCATGGTGGGACTGTGTCCTGGAGCCAGGCTTCTCACTTGGCAGGGCCCAGGGGCCGGGAAGCAGGATGGGTGTCAGGGAAGGTCCCAATATCCTCTCCACGGGCATGCCCTCGTGACCTCATTTCCTTCTGGTCCATCTTCCTCCTAAAGGTCACATCACCTCCCAGTAGTGCCACAGTCTGGCAATCAAGCCTTTAGCAAGTGACCTTTGGGGGCCATTTGGGATCCAGACCACAACACCAGATAAAATACCAAAGCCAAGATTTATAACAGAGGATTGTTACTGTTACCACACAAACAATGCCAACCTCAGCGTAGCACGAAATTTCATGAAGAACTTGAAAGACAAACAGAGAAAAAAATGTAGTATAAATGCCAGGTGTTATTAAGCTGTGAGCTTTTACTAATCAATTAAAAAAGTTAAATGATGCATTGAAATAAATGAGCCAAGGCTACAAAAAGATAACCACAAAATATACCACCCCATGTTTTGTTTTGCTCTGTGTACTTTTTTTTTATTCCAGAAATTGCAATTTCTTAGGCTTCCTGGAATAGCAGTGTCAGGGGGCACTGCACTGCTGGCCAACATCACAGTACTTTTTGGGAGATGTATATAGTACTAATCATCTTCCTGTCAAGGTTCATTTTCTTCCACATTACCCAGGAATTTCCAGTAAATGAACAAACCTTTCTTCTATTAAATGATATCACTAAATGGAGTTTTTATATCCCTTCATACTTTGACCATACAGCATGCATCAATTACTACAGCCTATTTTATTAAAAGAATTATATGTCAAAATGGATATGGCTTTATCATTCTATGATTATAAAAGAAATTCATGCTTCTTGTAAAAGCATTTACATTGCTTGGAAAGTAATAAAGAATACAGCAAAAATACCCATCTCATATTTTCTTTGTGTGAGTATGTACACATGTTCGTATACCTTGCAGTCATGTGAGCACATGCACTAATCTCTATTGTTACAAAAGTGAGATCATACCCTTTACCTTGCTTAATAATACATCATGGATATCTTTCCATGTTACTACATATGGCTCTACCTATCACTGGAAATGGATGCATCTTAATTTTCAAAATGAATGTGCTATAATTAATTTAACCAATCCTCTACTGATAAAACGTATGATTTTTTGAACCATTATAAAGAGTTCCATAATTGATTCCATATGCCTATTTTTGGCTGTGTGTCTGGTTATTTCCTAAGAATAAGTTCCTAGAACAGAGATGATTAGTCAGTTGTCCTAAGGGAAGAAAGAGTTAGATGAGCAGAGCTGATGCAATCATAAACTATAATATTTGGGGAAAAGAAGAGATACTGAGTTTATCACAGTCTCTATCACTTGAATCTGTGCCCTGCCCAACACTACCGGCACGTGTCTGGGTTCTAGGGATAGGAAAGGTATAAGTAGCACTGCTTCCAGACTCTTCTGATGGTGGGTGTGCAAAGGAGAGAGAGCTGCTGCCTTCCCTCTGCTCCAGGTCATTTTGTAGGATGGTGGCAGCCCAGAGCAGCTGCAGTTCCAGTGGGCTTGAACTTGTTTGTGTGCATGTGTGAGAACTCCATGGGGACTTCCAGAAATATACACAGGGGGAATTTTCAGGGGGCTGGTGGAGACATGTGCCAGTGAAGTTCGAGTCATTTATTTTGCATGATCCTATCTATATCCAGTGGCAGGTGAGACCTAGAGAAATTCAGGTTATGTTATAATTATATAGGGGTATAAACAAACTTTGTGTGTTTTGTGGCACAAAAATATAAATCACACCCTCTATTTTTAAGTGTATACAAAAGCTTTGCCTTCTCTGTCATTTTATAGTGCAAGGATTATACCTTGGGTCATTCTATAGTCTAAGGACAGCACCTTCTTTTCTCACCTGCTGTGTGATCATTATTACCAAGGTAATTCTCTCGGATTCTCTTGATAGTCATTTGCCAACTCACCATGTGCTATTTAAATTCTTTTACTTCTTTATTTGAAATTGTCTATGCAATTGTTTTTTTCAAATGAAGCCTTTAAATGATTGATAATTACATAGAGATTATGTCTTTTATCTTTATTCTCACTTCTTAGCAAGTACTTTCCCACAGTTCAAATAAACTGGGGATTGAATAACAAAGAGCAACTGAAACTCCAAAACGGAGGGAGAGCATGGTAGGCACTGTTTATATTGCCCATATTCTCTCAGATTCTCTTGATAGTCATTTGCCAGGCATATCCCCATCCTGCTTATTTTTCTTCCCCACCAAAGGAAATCTAATTTATTTAGGAGCTAGGTAAAGACCCACCGAGTCCAGCCTCTTTCCTAGCCTGATAAGAACTATTATGATTAGTCAATACCAGTCAAGATATCTCATTTTATTTGGCCTTTGGTTGATTGAAGGATGGGTATGTGTTTCTGTTCAGGATGGTGAGATGTAAGATGTAAGATGTAAGATGATCTTTCCCAAGTGAAGAAGACACATTTTCCCAAGAAGACATTTTTCTCCTACCCATCTTACCTCCCTGGAATGGGGAGGTGATTTCTGGAAGGGAGGGACAATGACATAATAAACATGAGGTTGTTAAGATGATGGACAGCAAAATGGGGAGTACCTGACTCCCTGAGGTCATTGGGAGGAACTCCAATCTTATCTCCATAATTATTGCTAAATGAAAAAAAAATCAAATTCCTACTTTTAAAAAGCTACTCTCAGTTGATTTTTTTGTTGCTTGCCATCAAAAGCAATTATCAATTATTCATGAAATATATACAACAAGAACTACATGATCATCCAGAAACACAAACTCTGGAGAAAGACTGGGATTAAATCTAAACTTTTCTACTTGCTACTTTTGTAACGACTGGGTTAGTCTCTGTGCCTCAATTTCCCTACCTATAAGACAGAAATATTAATAGTATATATTTCATATTGTGTACTTTAGTCCAGAGGAAATCCCAAAATGTCAGCTTGACTATATATTTATGGGACCATCACAGTACACAGATGCCCACAGACATTATGCCTAGATCATTTTTCATAGAAGAATCCAAAACTCTGCAAATATATCATTTTAGGTTAACTTGAATTGGAAAATAATTTGCAATTTTTCACATTTATATGGCCAAATGTAAGTGTTATTCTCTGAGATGAAATAGAATAAATGTTTATGCTCTTCCTCTCATATAAAGTAAAAGAGTAAAGTTATTCCATATGTATCTTAGACTCTGAAGGATGGAAGCCTACCTGATGCATAAACAAAGCTCTCAACAAATTTGTTTCTTTTAGTGGGCATCTTTCTTTCAATGTTAAATTTCTATTTTTTTTACACAAAAATTTGTAACTGATAGGGTTTGCATTTCTGCCTTTCTTCTCATTTTAAGAAAATTAGTCAATGAAGAACAGTTTATATTAATGAGGTGTCATGAGAAATACAAAAGAAGCAGAGACACTGGTCTTTGCTGCCCTACTGTCTCTAGTCTTGTACCACAGGGTGTGAAGGTCTATAGACTATGTGGCAATGGACATTGGCATTGTGGTTGACCGGGACACTCAGAAGGCTTCCTCTACCATTACTGATGAACAAGTGAACATTGGAAGATACAAGGAAAGGCCCATTTAAATTGGGGGCTCATTAGTGCTCTTGAGCTTGTTTTGGGGTGTCTAGACATCTGACTTCGAGGGAGTTGTGTTTATTTGCCAAGTCACCCTATGGCAATGAGAGTGTTAAATGCAGAGATGAATCCGACCTTCTGTCTGGGATTGCCTCCCTCTTGACTTAAAATGAGATGATTAGGTCTGATTTTGGCACAGTTGGGAATATGGGAGCAAACACAGGCCAACTCCTCCAGGCTGTGAACCATAGCTTGGATGTCATTTGCTTTAGGGAACAACAGGCTTTATTTATTAAGCACCTAAATTCAATGTGCTACATGGAATTGGATTAAGAACTCAGATTATATTGAGGCTATAATGTGGATGTCACTCTTACACTTTTGCTTGAGATAACTACACATTCATAGTTATACCGTTTTATTTAGATTTAAGACTTCTTTCTGCTCCCTAGTTCCATAATGCTCTGAGGATGACAAAGGGAACAATCTCTCCAATGGGCTAGTGTCAGGCATTCTGTACTATAGCAAGATGAGCCCAGAAAAAAGAATTTAAATAGAGCAAACCCATAGAGCAAAACCATATCAGTTTGGAATTTGATGACCCCAAACCAGGCAGTCATAGATGGAATCATAGAATGTGAGACTCAGAAGCTAATTTAGTGATCATTGACCAGTGGTTTTCAAACTTTAGCACGCATCAGGATTATACTGGGAAGTCTTGTCCAAACACAGATTGCTGGATCCCATTCCGAAAAATTTAAGAGGTCTGGGACCCATCAAGAAATTAAAAACTTAGTTGAATTCAACTCAAGAATCTGTATTGCTAAAGAGTTCCAATATGATATTAATGCCACTGGTAGAATGGAGGAGTTGGAAAATTGTTCAAGAAACAAAGAGAAAAAGAGAGAGCCAAGGCTAAACTTAGTCCTTTTGAGTTCAGATTCATTTTTTCTTAATTCTACCATTTATAACACAAATGAATTATACTCACAATCATACATAATTGTTTAAAACAGTAGAATATTAGAGCTTCCCAAATATTTGCTTTTCTACTTGGTGGTTACTGACTTTGGAAAGTCATATAATGTCTCTCTTGCTTCAGTTTCTGTAAAGTAGAAATAATAGTGATATTAAGATAACAATCCTACCTGGTAGGATGATTATGAGGATTGACATAGATATATGTGTATATAGAAAAATATATGTGATGTTCTTACAATATACCTTATAAACTGTGATTATTATTATTAAATTATTTTTAATTACCTGTAAATATTATTATCAAAATTTGATTCTATTGATCAAACTAGTTGATATGAGGACAGTAGGAAGATGACTAAGAGAGAAAGCCCAGAATGTGACTAATACTAAAGCAGACAATTCAAAATAATTAGTTTTTAGAGAAGGTAAAATCTTCTAAATTATCCCCTCCAGCCCTCTCTTCTTATGCAGGGAATAGAGAAGTCTTGGAGGAATTAAGTGACTTGTCTAAGCTTTTATTGCTAATTAGCCACACGTCCAGTCCCAGAATGCAGTTTAATCCAATGCTTCCTTAATCTGTTCAGTATTTTTGAACGTGATGTTATAGTATTCTCTTAGTTTGTCTCTATTTCCTATTGCTAGGAACTCAGCAAATCGTGTAGCTTCCATAGCTTCTCCATGTGCTCTGAATGCCTTTGTTGTTGTTATTCCTGCCTGGGAAAAATGAGATGACTTTATTTTCATTTAGTTTCTCATAAGAGTACATCCACCTACCTCTGACCCACCCTGTCATTTTACAGTTTCTCCCCCAAAGTCCTCCTTTTCTTGGGATGAGTCAAAGCCACTGAGAGCACATTATTATTCAATTTAAAAATAAAGACTCACTTAAAGTATCTAAATTCCATTTTGGACAGCAAAAGGTTAATAGCGCATAGAAAAAAAATTCCAGCAGCCCACAAATCTAAGCATAATTATGTATGAACATGAGGCTTTTATTGCTGTCAAAATTAATCACTTTTCAACTTCCAGCTGTTAAAACCCCTCTGGCAGCTCTCCAAGCAATTCCCCTACAGTTACTTTTTCTTCAATTAAATTCTGTGCAGTTCACAGGCTCCTGTTACATAAGCAGCAATTTTAAAATGGACTTTTTGGGGTTTTCTTTCTTTCTTCTTTTTTTTTCTTTTTGTCTTTGCTTAAAGCTAGGAAATAATAGAATATGAAGTCTGCTTCTTTTACTCTTTCAGCTCCCCTCGTCCTTAATCTTAAAGTCGAAAAAACAAGCAGTGTGGGATTAAAATATCAGTGTTCATTACAAAGCGCTTTAGGTGTGTGATTGTGATGCAATTTGTAATCATTTTTATTAGCCATTTCTTTCAGCCATCCTCTGAGGTGCCTGAATGTTGTTAAGCTTACCTTCTTTTCTTCCCCCAAAACTTTGCAGGAAATATAATTTATAATTTTCAGTGCTGGATTTAGTCTTTATGTTTTGAACTGCTTTTATTTTATTTATTTTATTATTTTATGTCATTGGCACTGAGGATTGAACCCAGGTGTGTTCTATCTCTGAGCTATACCCCAATCCCTCTTTTATTTTTTATTTTGGGATGGTATCTCACTAAATTACTGTACACTGGCCTAGAACCTGTAATCCTCTATGGGATTACAGGCATATGTCACCACTGGTGCCCAGCTAAACTATTTATTTTCTAGGATGGTATTGACACCTTGTGATTTCTTCCTCCTTTTCTCTACTCCTTTCTTTTTTCTCTTTATTTTTTTCTTCTTTCTTTCCTTCCTTCCTTTTTTCCTTTCTTTCATGTTGTCCAGGCTGGTCTCATATTTCTGGTCATATTATCCTCCTGCCTCAGTTGCCTACATTTACCTTACTTTTTAAACTAGATTACAGGTTTGTTTGGTGGGAATAATCTCAGAAGGAGAAGCCATCTGAGGCGTCTGAAGATGCCTGACTGCTTGAAAGTACTCCTGGTGGACTACCCACCACTCCCTTTGTAGGAGCAGCTGCTAAGAGATGGGCTGTGTTCTGATGGCTGGTGGGACCAACTATGTCACCATGTTGAGTATGAATCCTTGATGAGATGCATATATGATCACAGTATATGTTTTATATTTTATTTTGGCTTATGAATGGAAATTAGCCTGTATCTTTAAATTTGCCTGACATATACTGAGGGTTTGCATGAGGCTATCATGTTAGATTTGCTGTCTTTCAGCTTTTCATTCCTGGCGTTCTGAAACAATAGTCTTTATATCCTTTCTCAGTGCTCTACTGGAATGAATGAGGGCTGACACTTCATTTTGCAGGAACTGGGAATTCGCTGTTTAAAAATTTTTTATTGGTGCATTATATTCATACATCATATTGGGGTAAAAAACTTGTGTGTACATACATGTACACATCACTGATTTAACCCCTGCCCAATTCCCACCCCATTCCCTCCCTGTCTCTCCTTCCCTTGCTTGGCTTAGTAGTTGACTTCGATATGTTTAAGTACATTGTGTGTTTTAGAGAATTTCCTTCTTCCGCCCCCTCCCATCCCCTCATTTAGGTTGTCTTGTTTGCTCCTCTATAGGATTTCCTTTTTCATCTAGAGTATCTTCTATGACCCATTTCTCCCTAACTCTCACATATTAGGGAAAACATCTGATTTCTTATTTTTTGTGACTGACTAATCTCACTTAGCATAATGTTCTCCAGTTCCATCCATTTCCCTGAAAATGATGTAATTGAGTTTTTTTTGATGGCTGAGTAAAATTCCATTGTGTACATATCCCACAGTTTTGTAATCCATTCATCTGTTGATGGATATCTTGGCTGGTTCCATAGTTTGGCTATGGTGAATTGTGCAGCTATGAACATAGATACACATGCATTAGTTTGGTAGTTTAGTTTCATTTCTTTTGGGTAGATACCTAGAAGTGGTATTGCTGGATGGAATGGTAGATTTGTTCCCATTCTTCTGAGGATTCTCCATACTGTTTTCCAAAGTGGTTGCACTAATTTGCAATCCCACCAACAATGTCTTAGAGTTCCCACTTCTCCACATCCTCGCCAGCATCTGTTGTTGTTTGTGTTTTGAATGATTGCTATTCTAGTTGGATTTAGGTGAAATCTCAGGGTAGTTTTGATTTGCATCTCTTTGATTGCCATTGATATTGAGCATTTCTTCATGCATTTATTGGCCATTTGAATTTCTTCTTTCGTGAAGTGTCTATTTAGTTTGCGTGCCCACTTTGTTATTGGATGATTTGTTTTTTTTAGTGTTGAGTTTCTTGAGTTTTCTCTATATTCTAGATATTAGTCCTCTATCGGAGGGGTAGGTGGCAAAAATCTTCTCCCATTCTGTTGGCTCTCGGTTGAGGTTCTTGATAGTTTCCATTGCTGAACAGAAACTCTTCAGTTTCATGCAATCCCATGTATTGATTCACCTTTTAATTTGTTGTGCCTTTGGGGTCTTTTTGAGAAAGTGTTTATGTGTTACAGTGTTGGACCTATGCTCTCTGGTTTGATTTCCAAGTCTTTGATCCATCTTGAATTGACTCTTGTGCAGGGTGAGAAAGTGGGATTAATTTCCAATTTTCTGCATATGGTTAACCAGTTTTGCCAACATCATTTGTTGAACAGACTATCTTTTTTCCCGTGTATGTTTTTGGCCCCTTTGTCAAAAATCAATTGGCTGAAAGTGTGTGAACTTATTTCTGGTTCTTCTATTCTTCTCCATTGGTCTATGTATCTGTTTTTGTGTCAGTACCTTGCTGTTTTTATTACAATGGCATTGTAGTATAGTTTAAAGTCAGGTATTGTGATTCCTCCTGCATGATTTTTGTTGGTGAGAACTACTTTGGCTATTCTGGGCTTTTGGTTATTCCAAATAAATTTAAGGACTGATTTTTCTATGTCTGTGAGGAATTATCTTGGTAGTTTAATGGGCAGTGCATTGAATCTGTAGATCACTTTGGGATGGATGGTCATTTTAATGATTTTTTTCTACCAATCAATGAACATGGAAGATCTTTCCATCTTCTAAGATCTTCTTCGATTTCTTTTTTCAATGTTTTATACTTTTCTTTGTAGAGCTCTTTTACCTCCTTGGTTAAGTTTATTCCAAAGTATTTTATTTTTTTGTGGGAGATCCTCATTGGAAGTATTTTCTGAGTTTCTTTTTCACTGGATATATGGTTAGTGTACAGCAAAGCTTCTGATTTTTTAAGATTGATTTTATATCTAGACACTTTGCTGAATTTGTTGATCAGTTCTATAAGCCTTTTGGTTGGGTTTGTTGGGTTTTCTAAATATAGTATCATGTCATCTGCAAATAGTGAAAGCTTGAGTTCTTCTTTTTGTACTCCTTTGATTTCCTTTTCTTGCCTTATTGCTCTGGCTGGAGTCTCTAGTACTATACTGAAGAGAAATGGTGATAATGGACATCCTTGTCTCGTTCCTGTTGTTAGGGGGAATTCTTGAAGTTTTTCCCCATTTAATATGATGTTGGCAGTGGGCTTATTATAGATTGCCTTTATCATGTTGAGATATGTTCCTTCTATTCCAATTCTCTGCAGTGTTTTTTTTTATCAGAAATGGGTGTTGGATTTTATCAAATGCTTTTCAGCATCTATTGAAATGATCATGTGATCTTTGTCTTTGATTTTGTTTACATGATGAATTACATGGATTGATTTTTTATGTTGAACCAGCCTTGCATCCCTGGGATGAACCCTACCTGTTCGTGGTGAATGATTTTCTTTATGTGGTTTTGAATACATGTTGCTATTATTGTTTTTTAATAGTTTTGCATCCAAGTTCATCAGAGATAGAGGCCTGTAGTTTTCCTTCCTTGAAGTGTCTTTATTCAGTTTGGGTATTAGTGTGGTGTTGGTTTCATAGAATGTATTTGGGAGAGTCCCACTTTTTTCTATTTCATGAAATAGTTTGAGGAGTATTGGGGTTAGCTCTTCTATAAAGGTTTCATAGAATTCACTTGAAAAACCATCTGGTCCTGGGCTGTTATTTGATGGTAAGCTCTTTATTACTGTTTCAATCTCTTTGATTGTTATTGGTTGGTTTAAGTGTTCTATATCTTCTTGACTCAGTTTAGGAAGTTCATATTTATCTAGGAAGTTGTCAATTTCCTCCAGATTTTCCATTTTGTTGGAGTATAGTTTTTCAAAGTAGTTTCTGATAATCCTCTGGATTTCTACACTGTCACTAGTAATGTCTCCTTTTTCATCTCTTATCTTCATAATTTGGGTTATTATTTTTTTTTAGTCAGGTTGATTTCACAAGTGTGGTGTTCAGTCTCTACATGTTTATGTTGTTTCTCTGGGTCTTCTTTTTTATTTATTTTTATTGGTGCATTGTAATCATATATCACATTTGGCATACAAGACTTGAGAGGATATACAAGCACACATCATCCAATTAGCCCTCATCCAGCCCCATCCCATTCCCTCCCCCTCCCTCATCCCATCCTTGTTTGGTGATTAACTTTGATACATTTGTTTATGTACCTCCTGCATTTTAAAGAGGCTCCATCCTCCCCTATTCCATACCCTCTGATTGGTCACCTTAATTGGTTCCCTATAGGGCCCTTTCTATAGCTCGAGCTCTTCCTGTTGCCCCTTTCCTCCGAGTTATTGCTGATTAGGGGAAGCATCTGGTTTTTATTTTCTGCAATATTTCTCTGTGCATGCCGCGTTGCAAGTACCGATCCCACTCTTGACGGCTCAAGTGATCCAGACCTCGCTGGCTCAAGCAGTGGCCTTGCCTCATGGGAGGCCCCGATTCTCATCTCGCTGGCTCCGACACCAGCCTAACCCCTCAGCTGGCTCCGATCCCGGCCTCAGTGGCCCCAGCACCAGCCTAGTTTCAAGGCAGGCTCCAATCCCAGCCTCGGAGGCCTCAGTAGCGGCCTTGCCTCACGGAAGGCTTCAATGTTGGCTGCTGGCCCCAGCACCAGCCTAACCCCTCAGCAGGCTCCGATCCCGGCCTCAAAGGCCCCCGTAGCGGCTTTGCCTCCTGGCAGGCTCTGATCCTGACCTCGCTGGCCTAGGCACCAGCCTTACCCCTTGGCAGGCTCTGATCCTGGCCTCGGAGGCCCCAGCACCGGGCTTGCCTCATGGCAGACTCTGCTCCCAACCTTGCTGGCCTTGGCACCGGCCTAACCCCTCAGCAGGCTCTGATCCTGGCCTCAGAGGCCCCAGCACCAGCCTTGCCTCATGGCAGGCTCCAATCCCGGCCATGCTGGCCCCGGCACTGGCCTAACCCCTCAGCAGACTCTGATCCCAGCCTCGAAGCCCCCAGCACCGGCCTTGCCTCATGGCAGGCTCCAATGCTGGCCGCTGGCCCTGGCATCGGCCTAACCCCTTGGCAGGCTCCAATCCTGGCCTTGGAGGCCCCAGTAACAGCCTGGCCTCACGGAAGGCTCTGATACTGGCCGTTGGCCCCGGCATCGGCCTAACCCCTTGGCAGGCTCCGATCCCGGCCTTGAGGCCCCGGCACCGGCCTTGCCTCGCGGCAGGCTCCAATGTTGGCCTCTGGCCTCGGCATCGGCCTAACCCCTCGGCAGGCTCCGATCCCAGTCTCAGAGGCCCCAGTAGTGGCCTTGCCTCTTGGCAGGCTCCGATCCCGGCCGTTGGCCCCGGCATCGGCCTAACCCCTCGGCAGGCTCTGATCCCAGCCTCAGAGGCCCCAGCACCAGCCTAGCCTCGTGGCAGGCTCCAATCCCGGCCTCGCTGGCCCCAGTACTGGCCTAGCCCCTTGGCAGGCTCCGATCCTGGCCTTGGAGGCCTCAGTAGCGGCTTTGCCTCACGGAAGGCTCTGATGCCGGCCGCTGGCCCCAGCACCGGACTAATCCCTTGGCAGGCTCCGATCCCGGCCTTGGAGGCCCCAGGACTTTCTGGGTCTTCTTATAGCTGATTTCTAGTTTCATTCTATTATGGTCTGAAATGACACAGGGAAGTATGTAACATTTTTTTAAATTTGCTAGTGCTCATTTTGTGTCCCAGGATGTGATCTATTTTGGAGAAGGTTTCATGAGCAGCTGAGAAAAATGTAAACTCTTCTGTAGTTGGGTGAAATATTCTATATGTGTCCAACAGGTCTATTTGATTAATGGTGTTCTTTAGTTCTGAGGCATCTTTACTGACCTTTTGTCTGGAAAATCGGTCTAATGTTGTGAGAGGTGTGTTGAAGTCTCCCAGTATTATTGTATCAGGATTTATGTGTGACTTTATGTTACAAAGAGTTTGATTTATGAAAGTAGCTGCCCCTATTTTGGGGGCATAGATGTTGATTATTGTTATTTCCTCTTGCTGGACTATTCCTTTTACCAGTAAAATATGACCTTCTTTGTTTCTTCTAATAAGTTTGGGTTTGAAGTCTAACTTGTCTGATATCATAGTTGCTACTCCTGCTTGTTTTTGAGTTCTGTTAGCATGGATTACCTTGCTCTAGCCCTTTACCTTGAGTTTGAGGAATTCTCAATCCTTCACCTCTCTGTGATATCAGGACACAGGCTCTGTACATCTGAGCCAGTGAAGCCAGTTTCACTTTTCTGGTTGGTGTCTTCCAATTCTGGTGTCTCTTCCTCCATCTCCTTCTTTCTCTACTTCTCTCTTCTCTTCTCTTCTCTTCTCTTCTCTTCTCTTCTCTTCCCTTCCCTTCCCTTCCCTTCCCTTCCCTCCTCCCTCCCTCTCATGGTACTGGGAATTGCACTTAGGGGCAATTTACTACTGAGCTACATCCTCAGCCTTATTTTTTTGGTGGTGGTGGGGCACAGGATCTTGCTAAATTGCTGAGGCTGATCTTGAGTTTGGGATCCTTCTGCCTCAGCTTCCCAAATGGCTGATATTACAGGTGTGTGCCACAGTGTTGCACTTGCCTGCTCTCTTGAGTCTGGTGTAGAGAGCCTTTTCCTTGGCTACCATTCCTATAGGTTTTTGTCTCTTCCTCCTCCTCCTCCTCCTCCTCCTCCTCCTCCTCCTCATCATCATCATCATCATCATCATCATCATCAAACTGTTTTATGCTGCTATACAACAATGTGCTAGAATGCTGTAATGGTCATTTGGTGGGACCATTTCCAGTTTTCTGAGGATTCTCCACAATGATCTTCACAGAATATCAACTAATTTTTAAATTTTTAATTCCACCAACAGTATAGAAGAGTTCCTATTTCCCCACATCCTTGCCAACATTTATTGTTTTTTTTTTTTTTACTTCTTGATGATTGCTATTCTGATTGGGATTATATGAAATCTCAGTATAGTTCTGATATGCATCTCCATGATGATGCTAATGATGTTGAACATTTTTTTAAATCTATTGACCATTTGTATCTCTTTTTTTGTGAAGTGTCTATTCAATTCAGTCGCCCATTTCTTGACTAGGTTGTTTGTTTTTCTAGTGTAAAGTCTTTTAAGTTCTTTGTATATTGTAGATATTAGTCCCCTGTCAGAGAAAGAGCTGGAAAAAATCTTCTCCCATTCCATAGGCTTTCTATTTAGACTTATGATTTCCTTTGGTATGCAGAAACTTTTTAGTTTAATGCAATCCCACTTACTAATTCTCATTTTAATTTCCTAAGTTTTGGAGGTCTTGTTGAGGAAGTTTCTACCTGTGCCTATATGTTGGAATGTTAGATCTCTGCTCTCATCTAGTAGCTTCAGTCTCTGGTTTAACATCCAGGTCTTTGATTCATCTCAAGTTGGCTCCTGTGCAGGGTGAGAGATTAGGATTTAGTTCCATTTTCTACAAATAGATAGCCAGTTTCCTCAGCACCATTTGTTGAAAAGCCTGTCTTTTCTCCAACATATGTGTCTGGCACCTTTGTTGAAGATTGACTATCTTACTCCTGGGTATCTTTTGAAAGGGTCCAAAAATCAGAGAAATACAGTAATATATGCATAACCATGTGCACAGCAGCACAGTTTACAATAAATTATGGAACCAAATTAGGTGTCCATCAACAGATGAATGGGTTACACAGCTATGGGAAATCATACAATGGAATTCTACTTAGCAATAATGAAGAATAAAATTATGTCATTTGCAAGAAAATGGATCTGGAGAACTCAATGTAAAGTGAGATTAGCCAGTCACAGAAAGTGAAGGGTCATATGTTTTCTCTAAAATGCATGGGCAAGGAAATAATTGGGGTATCAGAATGACTTCAGGTAATGGAGGGGGAACTTCAGTGGAGCCAGGGAGGTGGTCTAAGTGAAGGGGGAGAGGAAGACTGAGGTTCATTAGTGGAAATACTACCATTGACTACATGCACATATGTGAATATACCAATAGCAATTTCAGTGCTGTATATTGTGAAGAGGAAATGGGGAGGTAGGGTGGGGGGCACCAAGTGCTGTGTGCATGTATGTTACTGTCAACATTATTTACATTTTGACATGAGTGTGTAATGCACTAATAAAAGCATACTAAAAAGGTAAAATAAAATTATAACTGAGAAATTAAAAAAAGGATGCTGTAATGAACATGTAAAGATGCTTAGAGTTTGCAGCCTATAATTTCTGTCATCATCCTCTGCTTTAATGCAAAATTAATGTATATCTAGATGCTAACTCCTTCCTGAACTTTTCTACCTGATAGTGGCATTTTTGTAAGAGCTTAAATGGGGCAGGGGGTATGAAGACGTTTTTGTGGCAGAGGAAAGATTATAGAGGTCTTGTATATTTTTTTAAATGCAAGAATTCAGAGACCAACATCACACTAATACCCAAACCAAATAAAGACAGTTCAAGGAAGGAAAACTACAGGCCTATATCTCTGATGAACTTGGATGCAAAACTATTAAACAAAATACTAGCAACACGCATTCAAAACCACATCAAGAAAATCATTCACCATGACCAAGTAGGGTTCATCCCAGGGATGCAAGGCTGGTTCAATATACGAAAATCAATCCATGTAATTCATCATATAAACAGAATCAAAGACAAAAACTACATGATCATCTCAATAGATGCTGAAAAAGCATTTGATAAAATTCAACATCCATTTATGATAAAAACACTGCAGAGAATTGGAATAGAAGGAACATATCTCAACATTATTAAGGCAATCTACAATAAGACCACTGCCAACATCATATAAAATGGGGAAAAACTTCAAGAATTCCCCCTAAAAACTGGAACGAGACAAGGATGTCCACTATCACCACTTCTCTTCAATATAGTACTAGAGACTCTAGCCAGAGCAATAAGGCAAGAAAAGGAAATCAAAGGAGTACAAATAGGAAAAGAAGAACTTAAGCTTTCACTATTTGCAGATGACGTGATACTATATTTAGAAAACCCAACAAACTCAACAAAAAGGCTTATAGAACTGATCAACAAATTCAGCAAGGTATCTGGATACAAAATCAATCTTAAAAAATCAGAAGCTTTCCTGTACACCAACCATAAATCCACTGAAAAAGAAATTCAGAAAAAACTTCCACTCAGGATCTCCCACAAAAAAATAAAATACCTAGGAATAAACTTGACCAAGGAGGTAAAAGATCTCTACAAAGAAAATTATAAAACACTGAAAAAAGAAATCGAAGAAGATCTTAAATGGAAAGATCTTCCATGTTCATGGATTGGCAGAATTAATATAATTAAAATGGCCATCCTCCCAAAAGTGATCTACAGATTTAATGCAATGCCCATTAAACTACCAAGATCATTCCTCACAGATATAGAAAAATCGGTCCTTAAATTTATCTGGAATAACAAAAAGCCCAGAATAGCCAAGGTAGTTCTCAGCAACAAAAACCACGCAGGAGGAATCACAATACCTGACTTTAAACTATACTACAAAGCCATTGTAATAAAAACAGCATGGTACTGGCAAAAGAACAGATATATAGACCAATGGAGCAGAATAGAAGACCCAGAAACAAGCCCACACACTTTCAGCCAATTGATTTTTGACAAAGGGGCCAAAAACATACACTGGAAAAAAGATAGCCTCTTCAACAAATGGTGTTGGCAAAACTGGTTAACCATATGCAGAAAATTGGATGTTAATCCCACTTTTTCACCCTGTACAAAAGTCAACTCACAATGGATCAAAGACTTGGAAATTAAACCAGAGACTTTGAAGCTCCTTGAAGAGGGCATAGGTCCAACACTACAACACATAGGCACAGACAAACATTTCCTCAATAAGACCAGAAAGGCACAACAAATTAAAAGGAAAATCAATGCATGGGATTGCATGAAACTGAAGAGCTTCTGTTCAGCAAAGGAAAGTATCAAGAACCTCAATCGAGAGCCAACAGAATGGGAGAAGATTTTTGCCACCTACCCCTCCGATAGAGGACTAATATCTAGAATATACAGAGAACTCAAGAAACTCAACACTAAGAAAACAAAGCATCCAATAACAAAATGGGCAAATGAACTAAATAGACACTTCACAAAAGAAGAAATTCAAATGGCCAATAAATGCATGAAAAAATGCTCAACATCACTGGCAATCAGAGAGATGCAAATCAAAACTACCCTGAGATTTCACCTAACTCCAACTAGAATGGCAATCATTCAAAACACAAACAACAACAGATGCTGGCGAGGATGTGGAGAAGTGGGAACTCTAAGACATTGTTGATGGGATTGCAAATTAGTGCAACCACTTTGGAAAACAGTATGGAGAATACTCAGAAGAATGGGAACAAATCTACCATTTTATCCAGCAATACCACTGTTGGGTATCTACCCAAAAGAAAAGAAACCAAACTACCAAACTAATGCATGTGTATCTATGTTCATAGCTGCACAATTCACCATAGCCAAACTATGGAACCAGCCAAGATGTCCATCAACAGATGAATGGATTACAAAACTGTGGGATATGTACACAATGGAATTTTACTCAGCCATCAAAAAAAACTCAATTATATCATTTTCAGGGAAATGGATGGAACTGGAGGACATTATGCTAAGTGAGATTAGTCAGTCACAAAAAAGAAGAAATCAGATGCTTTCCCTAATATGTGAGAGTTAGGGAGAAAAGAGGAGCAAAGAAGACAACCTATAGGAGGAGAAATGAGGGGGGAAGAGGAAAATCTCTAAAGCTCACAATGTACTTAAACATATCGAAGTCAATCACTAAGCCAAGCAAGGGAGGGATTGACAGGGAGGGAATGGGGTGGGATTTGGGTAGGGGTTAAATCAGCGATGAGTACATGTTTGTACACACAAGTTTTTTACCCCAATAAGTTGTATGTATATATGAATATATATATGTATGAATATAATGCACCACTAAAAAAAAATTAAAAAAAATAAAATAAAAATGGAAAAAAAAGAATTCAGCAAACACCTGCAATCTGTGTTATCCCAAATATGCAGTTTTCTGCTACCCTATATTTATGTAGTTGGGAGGAGAGAGTGCAGTTCCAGAAGAATCTTTACTCCATTATCATCCACTCTAATGTGGCTTGTCACTGAACACCTGGACTTTGAAAATCTGAGTCAGTTCAATCTGAGGATATTGAACAATATTGTTTGTCTCAGCTAAGCCTCACTGGCCAGTGGACTGAGGAGTGATTTGTGGGAGTTGCCTAGGGCACAGTCCTTGTGTTGGTTTCTAGGCCATCTTGGTTACCAGTGGCCTGCTGGTTACATCACGTCCACATTTACATAAGCTCCAGGAAATGTCTGAAGGCTGGAGCACCTACAGGGACACCGAGGAGGGACAGATTCACCAAGAAGCTTGGTGTGTCACTGCCACGCTTTGAATGGCAGTGAGAAATCTGTGTCAATCTCTGCCTTGTGTAAACTGGCTGGTTAGTTTGTCTTACGACTGAGTTGATTTACTTAGGGTAATTTGGACAAATCTTCTGGAGGCCCAGATTGATGGCCTAGGGTGGGCTGAGTCAAGATGAAAAGATTAAAACCTGCTCTGACTTTGACAACCAGAGGCCAAGACTCTTCCCCTGGGAGGCTGCCAAGGTATCTGCAAATGGAGTTCAAGTCAAAAGGGCCCAAAGCAGGGAGAGCTTCTGATGAAGTTTTTGCCTTTTCGTTTGGTATTTGATATATTTCTATTTGCAGGACATCCTTTAAACATTGTCACATGCATAATTTCTGTTAATAGACGTATCTATGCACGCACATTATTTCTGAATGTAAATAACCTCACATATTTTATGCATTTGTTTCCTTAGTTTGGTTCTCTGTGGGTGGTTTGGCCAGACATGGTGTTCTTTAGACCTGTAGATTTTCTGATTCTAACTTCGAACCTCTCGCCAAATTAAAACCAAATATATACGTAATCAACAAGTTGGAGAGAAGAAGTTTTGTTTGGAGTTAGAGTCACTTTGCAGTTGGCAAAATGCAGTAACACTAATTTATATTGCTCTTATTCCATCTGCTTTCTGGTTTAAAATGTCCTGGATTGCCTCAGACTCTGTATATGCAATATTTTCCATTTACAAAATTTTCCTGCATAATCCATTTTATTTTTCTGAGAGCTTTTGAAAAACAATATTGGTTAGATTCAAATGTCCAGAGCCCAGTTTTATGTGATATAACTGTTGATCTTATAAATGGATAGTAAAATCTAAAGAGAGAATTAAGAGAAACTTCTAGGGCTAAAATATTTGTGCCATGGACTTCATGCAAGTTTTGCCAACAAATGGATAGCTTAGAGCAGCTGGTATTTGTAGCGGCAGAGCCCACGTATTCTCCAGCAAATTCCTCTGGGGTTACCACTTTCTACCACCACCCCCTGGTTATGCTTAAATACATGCTGCCTACAAGCCTTCATGGAACTGCTAATTTCTTTGGAGCCATGGAGGCATGAATGTTTATAAATTTTTTTCTTCACTACTCAGTTACGCAAGGGAGATACAAACAAGGGAAAATGTTGAAGATTACAGGAAAACACCATGCAAGTAACAGAAGTCTCTATGAACTGGGGGAGGGGATGTAAGAAGGTAATAGCTACATACAGGGATCTGGCACTTCTCTGGTCCTCTTGACTACCAGCAGTTTGATCCACCCACTTCTGTTTACAGCACTGGGAAGGGAAGGTAGAGATGAGAATCAAGAGTAAAGGGCTCATCAGCAGGGCTGGTGCATGTCTGTTATCAGTACCTGGGAGGCTGAGACAGGAGGATCAGAGGTTTGAGGGTAGCCTCAGCAACTTAGGGAGGTTCTCAGCAATCTAGTGATACCCTGTTTAAAAAAAAAAGATAATGATAATAATAAAAAATGAGCTGGTAGTATAGCTTGGAGATAGAATTCTTCTGGGTTCATTTCCCAGTACCACACACACACACACACACACACACACACACACGGACACACACGAACACACAGCAACACACACCCAATTTTCAAATGATAAGTAAGATTGTTTTTAAGGAAAAATTGGCAGGCCCTTTCCATGGTAATAGGGATTATTTAGAAGAAAGAGGATTTGAGGCCCTTAGCCCAGAAACATTAGCAAGGTTTTTCTGTCTTCCCTTCTTGGATATATAGCACATTATTTAGTTTACTCTTATCCTATAAAACCGTCTTCTATTGAGTTATAATAATAACTTAAGACTTGAATTGTACTCTCTAGTTTTCACATAATTTTCATTCACTTAGAACGCCTGTGTGTAAGATTTCACTCAGCAACTTAGACTCTCAGCAACCCAGTGACAAGGCACTGTTCAGTGACTGTCGCCTGTTGATGTCCCTTAAAAGGCGAGCGCCATCTGTGCTCAGGCAAGACTTTCCTTGTTTCCTCGGCTGCTGCTCACTCCTGTCCAGGCTGCTCTTCAGCTTGTTGCTTCAGGTGGCATCTCCCCTGACAGAGTCTTCCTACCTGGCCCACTGAACTTTCTGGATGGCCCACAGACTTTGCTAAAAGGATCTGTGCCTATCCTGTTTCTGTAGCCACTTCAAGTGCTTGAAGCTGTTCTTCCAGGCACCTGCAAAGCACATTGCTAACCTCCCAGCATGCACCTGCCCTGGCTGATGCTCTAGACAGATCTGCTCAGTTACTACAGTTCTCCTTATCCGTTCAGCCTCTAGGAAGCGTTTAGGAATTGGATGCTCCTCCCCAGATATGAGCTTGGCTTAACTTTTTTGGTGTCACTATCTTACTTGCTGGCATTCTGAAAGGTTTGGAGATGAGGCTGGTTTAACTGGCCAAGGGTCACTGTGTAGTATCGTATTTTTGTTGATCTGTACAGAGTGCTGTCTTTGCTTTTAACTACAGCGAGAAGCTCCATGGGAGCTAGATGACTATGTAGTCACCCAAAGGAAGTGCTGGCTTTCTTAAAGTTGCAAAGAGTTGAAGGTAACCTCTTTTAGTTTTCAGACAACCTGTACATTTTGTTCTTAAGCTACTGTCCAGTTGCCAGAGCTGAATAAGAATGTCATAGAATATAAACTCTTTCATTGCTATTTAAGCCAATTGCTTATTAATTGACAACAAATCTGTCCAAAAAGAGCCCATTGCTTGGCTTTTAGATGGATCTCTCAATGTTTCTCAAGCTTCAAGCAAAATGTCTAACCACATATTACTTGACTATAATCTTAACTAATTCCATTCTGGAGGCTTCTTTTCTACTTCTAAATTCCTCCCTTTCCCCTTGCTATTCTGGAATCCCTTTAAAATTCATGTTGGAACCTAATCCCCAACTCAATATAATGGTTTCCACTTATTCAAGAGGGACAAGCTCCAAGCACCCTCAATGCATGCCTGAAACCATGGATAGTACCAGATCCTTTATATATTTTTCTATATGTACATACCTATAATAACATTTAACTTATAAACAAGGCACAGTAAGACATGAATCATAAGATCTAATAATAAAATATAACAACTATGGCAATATACTGTAATAAAAATCACATGAATGTGATCTTCCTTTTGTCAGTTTCAAAATACCTTATTGAGCTGAACCTACTTTTATCTGAGATATTAGGAGAATTCAGGGTCTATGATGTGGAGACATGAATGATGTTGACATTGTGATGTAGCATTAGGCTACTACTGGCCTTCTGACAGCATGTCAGAAAGAGGAGCATCTGCTTTAGATGATGCGAATCACTGAGCCATGATGCTCTTGGTGGGTAGTATATAGTGTATTGATGATGAACAAAGGAGTGATTCACATCTCAGGTAGGGAGGAATAGGATGGTGTAAGATTTGACAAGGCTACCCCAAATGGTGCACAATTTAAAACGTATCAATTACTTATTTATGGAATTTTTCATTACATAGTTTTGGACCATGGTTGTTAACATGAAGCTGAAATTTCTTGAAGTAAAATTATAAAGAAAAGGGAAACTACTATAGTATAAAGGTAGACCCTTTAGAAGAGGATTAGGTTATGAGGGCTTTATTCTCATGAATAGGATTAATGCCTTTATATTGATAACTAGCTGGTTCCTATCTTCTAGCATAGAACACTTATGCATTCCCATAGGGAAGTTATAGAAACATAAAGCTTCATCCCAATGGTATATTTTTTTTTGGCACTGAGGATTTTACCCAGGTACATTTTTACCTCTGAGCTAGACCTTTAGCCAGCCTGCTTGCCTGCCTATCTGTCTGTCTGTCTATCTATCTATCTATCTATCTATCTATCTATCACCTATCTATATCTTTGTATGTGGTACTGAGGGTTGAACCCACAGATATTCTATCTTTGAACTACACCCTCAGCTCAATTTTTTTTCTTATTTGGAAACAGTGTCTATCTAGGTTGATGACAGTCTCAATACTTGCTGAGGCGGTCCTTAAACCTCTGATCCTTTTGTCTCAGCCTCCTAAGTACTGGGATTATAGGTGTGTGCCACCATACTTGGCTACCATTCCTACTTTTTTATTTTTATTTTTTGGTACTTAAGATTGAACCCAGAGGAATTCTACCTCCAAGCTACACCCCTAGTCCTATTTTATTTCTTATTTGGAAACAGGGTCTCGCTAGGTTGCTAAGGGCCTCACTAAGTTGCCAAGGCTGGCTATGAACCTGTGATCCTCCTGTCTCCACCTCCTAAGTGCTGGGATTGCAGGTGTGCGCCACCATGCCCAGCCCAGTGATGCTTTTGATAGGCCAATGAGGAGATACTTGGAAGAGGCCAGGATGCCTAATGTCATTTCACATCAGTGGTGTCTACAAAAG
This sequence comes from Muscardinus avellanarius, assembly GCF_963383645.1. NCBI lineage: Eukaryota > Metazoa > Chordata > Mammalia > Rodentia > Gliridae > Muscardinus > Muscardinus avellanarius. The sequence goes on along the minus strand of NC_137786.1, from coordinate 61,587,723 downwards.
CAACCTGCCTTTTTCCTCTTCTCTCTCATTCTTTTCAAACTGATGATCTGTGATGAGAAAACTACACAAGGTCAACTTGGGGGTCGCCTTGTCTGTGGCCAAGGTGGTTCTGTGTGTGTTGCTGTAGCTCACTTGAAATTACTTTTGTTGAGCCCAAAGCACAGCGGAAGTGATTGTACATGACTGTCAGACCAGAGCTTCTGCCAAGCAGAGGCAGGATGCAACAAGAAACACAAAAGCAGAAATCTTCCTGTTTCTGTCACATTTCCAGCTGGAAAACAAATCAGAGCCACACATTCCAGCTATGTTGGGGAAGCACTGAAACCTCCAAGTGGTAATCATGTAGGTATGCTAAGTGCAGGTCAAAATAATTCTGGGATTGCCAGCGCCATATGCCTCGTAGGCTTCCAATTAACTGTGCTCACTTCTCTCTTTTCTCCAAGGGCCAATTATTGGGAAATTCAACAGCGTTCTCTCTCCCTCTCCCCAGCCATTCAAGGAAAGGTTGTTACACACCAGGATGCCTGACCATTATGATAAGCCATTAAGCCATTCAAACATAGGTGTTGGAAGAGTTTAGCCCTTCAAAGGTGGATTAAATACTTAAGGTTTATGAATGTAGAATTTTTTGCCTATGAGCTGGAAGTTCCTAGAATAGGAAGAACACACATTCCAGTTTAATGAGGATGCTCTGTGTCTCACTGTAATTATTAATAATGTCTCTTTTCTCTCACAAGGGTTCAGTTTGGTCCAAAAATTAAATATCACTTTGTCTTAAAAATTATCCAGTCTTTTTTTGGGTTTGGTTCCAATTTAATGTAAAAATTATTTTTTTCCACTTCCAAGCAAGTGGCCACTTGCTTGCCGTTTAATATTAGCAGTGATGAGAGACTCACTGGGTTTGCAAGAAACCTATGATTGGTGAGTTTGTGGTTATCCATCAAAATTGTCCTTTCTTTAGCTCCATCTTTTGATTCTAGCTCCATCTTTGATTCTGGAACAATACACGTTTCTTCTCTCTTCCATAAGATATTTTCATTTTGGTGTATTTGTGATACACACACACACACCACACACACACACACACACACGTATTTTTTTCAAGAAAGTACTTGTGTTTAGTTCAATTACTTTTTTCCGCATTTGAAATTCCCAGGAGCTTGATCTGATTTGAGATTGACATATCTTATAGACAAAAGCCAAGAGTTTTGCCAAGCTTTATGCTGTGGTTTTGATCTTAAAGGTCTTTAGCCGTGGTCCCAGCTGATGGTGCAATTGGGAAGTGATGGAACTCTTAGGAGGTGGAACCTACCTGCGGGGAAGTTGGGTCCTTATGGGCGTGCCCTTGAAAGGAGACCGCCCTTCTTCCTCTCTTTGAGTCCGTCATCATGAGCACCTTTGCTCTATGATGCACTCCCTGCCACTGCCAGTGGGACAAGCAACCCTAGACTGAAACCTCTGGAACTATGAAGCAGAATAAATCTTTCTTCTTTTTAAATTGATTTTCTCAGGCATTTTGTCATTGTGACAGAAAGCTGACTAATAGACTTTATCACAGAACTCCTATGGAGAAACCACACACATTTGTTTGGAGATTGTGAATATAAGATAAAGTAGGAATTAACAATGCCAACATCCTATAGTGACAACTTTTTTAGAACATTTATTATTTTATGAACGCAGGTGAATGATTTAGAAAATATTTATAGAACTTTGCAGGCAGAAAATGAGGATTACATGAAGAGATGAAGCTCTCTTTAAAGACTATTCTTTGCTAATGGCAGAAGCATGGTTCACATATCCTTATTTTTTGTTGTTTGTTTTTGGTACTGGGGATTGAACTAGGGGCATTATATGTCCTTGCTCTGCCCTCAGAACTATTTTGTTTCTTATTTTGAAACAGGGCCTCACAAGGTTACTGAGATTTTTGCTAAATTGCTAAGGCTATCCTTGAACCGGTGATCCTCTTGTCTTAACCTCTCAAGTTTTGGGATTATAGGCATGGGCCAGTATGTCCAGCTTCACATATCTTTTTAAAAACTTCCAATAGTCGGGCGTGGTGGTGTACACTTTTAATCCCCGCGCTTGGGAGGCGGAGACAGGAGAATCGCGCAGGTTCGAAGCCAGCTGCACTGGCTTAAGAGACCCTGTTTCCAAAAATAAGAAAGTACAAAATAGGTCTGGGAGTGTAGCCCGGAGGTAGAAGGGCTTCCAGTAACCTCAGTACCACCCCCCCAAAAAAAAAAAACTTCCAATATATAATTGTAACAATAATACAGATTGACTATTGTAGATTTATAGAACCTCAAAAAACAAATAAGAGAAGAACTCATTGCAATTGTATCATCAGAGATAATATTTCTGTATATTTTTTCATTCTTTTTTCTGTTTATATACTTGATTAACATGTAATTTTTTTTTTCTGGTATTGGGAATGAAACCCAGGGGCATTCTACCTCTGAGCTACACCTCCAGCCCTATTTTTTATTCTTTATTTTGAAATAGGGTCTCACTGAATTGCAAAGGGCCTCACTAAGTAGCTGAGGCTGTCCGTGAACTGCGATCCTCCTGTCTCAGCCTCTCAAATGCTGGGATTACAAGCGTGCGCCACCACGCTCAGCTGATTAACATATAATTTAACAAGATCATATTGATATAATTTTCTACTTTTATATTAACATTATATAACAATCATTCTCCTACATGTAACTAGATTAACTTTAAAACTTGACTTTAGTTGTTACAAAATAATAATACGTATTTTATGCTTCTAGGGATTCCATTGATAGAGACTGAAGTAGTTTTTAACTATTCCAGTAATGCTGTGAGTTGTGTTCAGGGATCCTTATCAACCTCATTGATTATTTCTGGCTAAAGAATAGTATTGGCTCCCTTGGGCTGCCATAACAAAGTACGGTAGATAAGGAGCTTCAAGAGCAGACATTATTTTGTCATAGTTCTGGAGGTTGGATGTCCCAGATGAAGATGCTCATCCATTTGGTTGCCAGTGAAGGCTAGCTTCTTGGTATACAGGTGGCTCATTTCTTGATGTGCCCTCACTTAATGGAAACAGAACTTTGGTGTCTCTTTTCCTACCAGAATGGCTCCACCCCCATGACCTCATTTAACCTTTATTACCTCCTGTAGAGTCCGCCTCCTGATAAAGTCACACTACGAATTCCACATGTGAATTTTTGAAAGGACATAAACATTCACTTCATAACAAGATGATAAACCCTTTTAATCTTGATCTAAAAATATCAACTGTAAGGTTAAAATTTAGAGTGCCCCCAGGAAAGTGAGAAAGAACTTCTTTTAGCACATTGTTTTCAATGCAGAACATTGTCATTTAAGGAAGAAAATTTGTTTTTAGGAAAGTCATAAACCATTTCAATTTAGATTGCTTTGATTCCTCATGAGAGGAACATTGTTCATGTGCTTATATGCTATTATTGGCTTTGTTTCATGAATAAACTTTTCATGCTTTTGGTACTTTTCTATTGTTTTTTTAAACTTCTGCTGATTAACTTGTATGAACTATTTATAGGGTAATAATAAAAGACACTTGATGTTACTTAGTTTTACTTTTCTTTGAAGCCAAACACATACATATAGATTTTCTTTCTTTCTTTTTGTGGCACTGGGCATGGAACTCAGGGGCATTCTACTTCCTTGCTCCATCTGCAGCCCTATTTTTTATTCTTTATTTTGAAACAGGGTCTCATTTGAGTTGCAAAGGGCTTCACTAAGCAGCTGAGGCTGTCCACAAACTAATCCTCCTGTCTCAGCCTCCCAAATGCTGGGATTATGAGTGTGCATTACCATGTCCAACTATATAAATTATTGTTTACTCTTTATAAATATTTTCTGCATACTTTAAAAAATACTTTTATTGGTGCAATGTAATTATACATCATGGTGAGATTCAAAGTGGTACAGAGATACATGCATACTGTTTTTTGTATGTGTGTGTATGTGGTACTGAGGATTGAACCGAGGGCTTTTCCACCTCTGAGCTCCACATCCAGCCCTATTTTCTTTAAATGGGGCTTCACAAAGTTGTTGAGGCTGGCAGTGAACCCGTGATGCTCCTGTCTCAGTCTTCCAAATACCCGAATTACAAGAGTGCACTACTATGCCCAGCTATGAATACTACTTTAAAAACTGAGAGACAGACACTGAGACACAGAAATTCAGCAGATATGCTGTATGAGAAGTTTTCAGCTATTGCTCCTCTATCTCTGGTCTTACTCTACTTGGTTCTGTCTTTGGTAACACCTACTTTTGTAGATTAAATTTCCTTTCTTTGTCCTCTACTTAGGTCAACTTCCCATATGTCTTAAATATCTAACATTTTTTCCTTCTCTCCCTTCTCTTCCCCTGTGTTCTGGGAGAGCATTTCCAGTTCACGCTACACATTGCTGGTGATTTCCCCTGGTCTATTTCACTGCTCTCTGCCAGACTTCATCCCTCCCACTGTAACCCCAGCCTCCTTATCTCTCCAGGCTCCCTTTTTGTCTGGGTTTATTGTCTTTACATCCCACCCTGTTGGCTTTTCATCTCCTCAGGCTCTTTCAGTCCAGCTTTTCGGCTTTCTGCTCTTGTTACAGAGAGTAGAGAAGCCATGTATTCTTCGATCCCACTGAAGATATAAAAACATTTCACAATGTCTTTTAATTTTTTTTTTGTTGGTACTGGGGTTCCTGGAAGCCCTTCTTCCTCTGGGGTATACTCCCAGACCTATTTTTTTAAATATTTTTGAGACAGGGTCTCATGCCAGTGCAGCTGGCTTTGAACCTGCATGATCCTCCTGTCTCCGCCTCCCAAGTGCGGGAATTACAAGCGTGAGCCACCACACCCAGCTTCACAATGTCTTCTAATTTTTGAATAGTAAATTGTTTTTAAACCTCTTGTTGACCTTCTGGGTATTGGTCATTTTTCTCCTGAGCTCTGGTACTTTTTCATAGCCCTCTATTTAGTTTATTGATTACATACCTTTGGACTAGACAGGTTTCTTCTGGAGTCCGTGCTTATCAGCAGACACATGTTGAGGCTGTGATGTACAGAATGGAGATCTCACTGCTGCCTGATTCTGACACTGAACTGAGGGAGTTGATAGAAATTGACTACATGCACTGCAGTTAGGTTTCTCACAATCTCTGTTCTTGCTTATATAGCTTTGATGTGAAGGCCTCACCCCATTGATACAAAGAGTCCTTCGACTTCCTGCTCATTGCTCTCAGTCCATAGACAGCAGAAAATCTGTGTGTGATGGTGCATGTCGTAAATGACAGGGTATAGAAAAAGCCATTGGTGTTTTACTATGGCACCTTAGAAAGACCCCACTCCACCTCCACAACCCTCATCCTCTCCTGATGATGGAGTTTTCTATTGGCCCCGACCTGGGAAGACACTGGGGAAGGACCAGGTGTGGAGTTTTCTGCTTCCCTGGAGCAATTGTAGCCTGGCTACTCTCTGTTTCTATGAAACTGGTTACCTTGAGCCATCTTAGACTTGGTAGAAATTCTTTCCACAGTTTGACAATTGAGCAAATTTCGAGTTTCATTCTTTAAAAGGTTGTTTAGTGAGATACTAGAAGAGATCAAATCAGAGACTGCTACTCAGGTACCATTTTCATATGGAAATTCTTTATATGGCTATGTTTTTTTGTTTAGCAGCTTGCTTTCACATAGGAAGTTTCCTGGATGTGTCTGAACGGTACCATCAGTAGCACAGTCCTGGCCGACACTTGTCATTTATCAGTTACTTGCCAGGTCTTTGCCATGTTTCTTGCCAGTGCAGTCTCCTTCCCAGGTCTGCCACCCCTACCATGGTCCAGGCTCTTCCCCACCTGTCACAGTGTCGTGTGGTTCCTGGCTGCCTGGGCTCCAGCCATTAGCCTATTCCCCATTTCCATCCTTCATATTACCAATAGATCTGCTTCTCTTAAGGACAGTCTTGGGAGACAGTCTTGGGACAGTCCTGGTTCCCCAAAGCTCCTCAGTGGCTCCTCTTTGTGATTCTACTAAGTTCCAGCTTTAGCCTGATCTCTTACCTCATCCCCCTTCCAGCCTTAGCACCTTGAGCCCTTTGCTCTCACTACACTGGCTCTTTCTCCATTTCCAAAACATGTTCTATATTTTCCTCCTACTGCTACTTCATTTATACCATTGCCTCTGCTATACTGGGATCTTTCTCTCTCTACTTCTTGCTACAATCTTACTCATCTTCTAGAATCCTATTAAATGCAATCTTCTTCATGAAGCCTGGATGCAATCTCTTCTTTCCTTGAGCCTGGAAAGCTGGATCATCTATTTGATATATTTTGCTTTGCATTGTAGTGTGTGTGTGCGTGCACGAGCACATGTGCGTACACACACATATAAGCATTATTGAATATGTCCCTTACTAGCTTCTATCGCAATTTTGCAGTGGTTAAGCTATTCTATCTTGTTAGCCTTAATTACTTGATAAAAAAGAATGAATATAACAGTAGTGCTTATCTAATGAATCTGTAGTACTGCTCGATGGGATAATGCATCTGGAGTGCTGAGCCAAGAGCTTGCACACAATAGACACTTGACATTTATTGGTGAAATAAATGAACCAATGAATCTTCTGATTTCCTCCTGGATCTCACATTTATTGCAATTGCAAGATGTTTTCCTACCCTAAACTTTGCTAAATTTGCAAGGCTCTCAGTACCAGTTTCATTCTACATATTTCTCAAGTGCTGCCAGAAAGTTTAGGGGCAAGGAGGGAATGATCAAATATAACGACCATTAGTGAAAACCACAGGCACCGAACAGCTGGATAATGTGAACAGACAAGTCCAGCGGAATCTTGAGAAATGCATCAATCATGAGATGATGGCAGCTTTTAGGGAAAGTGAAGAGTTGCTTGAAAAGGAGCCAGAGGGTGGAAGAAAAAGACTCTTAAAAGTTGGGCTTTCAAAACCAATGTCTCCATCATGGCCAACACATTTTGGGAAGGTGGCAAATTTGTGTGTAAAAAGACTTCTTGGTTTTATTGTGATCTTTAGGAAACCGGAGAGGTTTGTTTGGTTTGGTTTGATTTTTTTGAGTAGTGTAATAATAGAAATTGCTTCGGGGATGGGGTCTGCCATTGCTTTACAAAGGCTATACTGTTCTCCCTCTGGGTATTGTGCCACAGCCTCCTAGAGTGAATATTGCAAAAGCCACTAATAATGTTCCTTCTCAGGTAACATATTCTGGTATAAAATATCTTGGCTTAATATAGTCTAAATACATTGCAGTGTAATGTGGTCAGCATGATAACTTTCTGACATATGATACCATCGTCTTTACTTCTGTCTTGGTTTCTGTGGTGTCAGAGTTCAAAATGAGTCAAGATGACAAATCCTTAGCTAAGGCAATGTAGAAGCCACCACGGTAAGATCTAGGATTTATAGTCTCTTGTTTCCCTCAGGAGAGGAAGCCTAGAGTAATGTAAAGAATGCTGAGTGGGCGTCAGGATTCAGTCCTCAATGCCTCAGGAGGGTGAAACCAGCAGGCTCAGGCCCAGCACTTAACCACTGTGGGCCTTATCTCTTAATTGAGAGGAGCTTAGGGGCCTTCAAAGTACAGACTTTTCAATTCTAGGATTTCTTTTGGCTGGAGAGGAATATATCATGATGGTTGGGTCTTTGGAATCCGCAGGCTTGGCTTTGAACTAAGTTCTTTTGTAGCTGAGTTTTAGATCAGTTGCTTAGCTTACCCACTCTGAATTCTCATTCCCTTATCAATAATAGGGATTGGAATAAAAGTCTTTATATCAGTTTGGATATGCAGCATGTGTTGATCCATCTACTAATCAGACTTATTAGGGACCCAGGCTTTCTGATGTCACCATTTTAAATTTCATCTTCACATTTGTTGCCTTATTCACAAACTAGCTGCAGTCTCTCCAGATAGTAGGTCTTCCTTCATTCATAGAGGAAGCAGGGGGTGGGGGTGGGAGGTAATAGAAGGAAAAAAAAAAGGGAGGGCCAGGCATGTTGCTGTACACTTGCAATCCTAGATACTTGGGAGGCTGAGACAGTAGAATCACAAGTTCAAGGCCAGCATGGGAAACTTAGTGAGAGCCTATGTCAAAATAAAAGATAAAAAGGGCTGAGGATGTAGCTCAGTGATAGAGTAATAGAGTCTGTCTTGGTCAGCATTTCTGGCTGCTGTGACCAACTGTCTGATGAGCACAACTTAGAGGAAGGAAGATTTATTGGATGATGGTTTCAGAGATGTCAGAGGTTTCAGTCTATGGCTGGCCAGCTCCAAGGAAGAAGTGGCTCAGTGTCAGGGCTTTAGGGCATGGAAGAGAAAGAAAGGCCACTCTCACCTCAGGGAAGCCAGAAAGCAGAAAGTGAGGAGGGGCTGGGGCAGATACAGTCTCCAAGGCCATGTGCCCAGTAGCCCACTCCTTCAACCATCACCCCACCTCTGAACCTGGCTGCATTGTCTCACTCATGAACCTCTTTGGGGGTCATTTTATATCCAAGCCACAACAACTGTCCCTAGATTTAATTCCCAGCACCGGAAACAACAACAAAAAGTGTATGCACTAATCTATTCTAGGACTGCTTCCTCTTTTTCCTGAAAAGAAAAACGTTCCCCAAAACTTTCAAATGATTTCTCTCTTATTATTTCATTGGCCAGAGCAAGGCCACAAGACCCCTTATCTACAAGGGAAGTTGGCAAAGCTTTTTCCAGCCTCTGTAATAGTGGATAAGGGTGAAGGGGTTTGGAGGGCTTGGGGGTCAACTGACAAATAGGTCTGCTTCACTGCTGCACAGCTACATAAGAACATCAGGAGGGGATAGCAGATAATACTAGTTGAGTGCTTAACCACTGAGTCAGAGCCTGACTCAATAGTTAATTGCTGTTTCCTAAAAAACTATTCTTTTGTGCCTGCTTTGACCTTACCACAATAGTTTTCACCTTTATAGAATGTGAATCCAGACTCATTGATGTTTGGCATTAGAAATTAGCCATTTGCGTTTTCTTCCTTATGGTAAGGCATTGCTTTCCTCTGTACACTTTGCTCATGCTGGCTTTAGTGGATGTCTAGCAGTATGCACATCTCAAATCTGAAAGGAGAGCCAAATAACAGAGTAAGGGAGACTGAGATTGCCCTGGAAAAGGAGTTCAGCTTGGTCCAGACACCTGTTTTATTCAGCATTCTCACTGCTGCAATCCAAAATACCTGACAGCAACATAGGGGAAGTAGATGTACTTGCTCACAATTCTGGAGATTTCAGGGGTTCAGTCCATGTGAGGTCAGGTGAAGTCTGTAGAGCTCAGGGCCTGGCATAGGAAGCAGAGAGGGCAAAAGGGCTCTGCTCTCATATCATCCAGGCCAGAAGTGAGATAAAGCTCTTGAAGGGGGTTCCAGGACACACGCACAGTTCCTGAGGTTATAGTCTCAGAGACTCACTTCCTTTGGTTTAGTCACACCATGCCTAGTTACCATCCCATACATCCATTACAATGGATGTTTCCACTAGATAATCATTTTACTTCTGAACATTGATACACTAGCTCTTTCAGGGGGACATTCTTTTTCTTTTCTTTTCTTTTTTTTTTGTGATACTAGGGATTGAACCCAGGGGCATTTTACCTCTGGATTATACTCTCAGCTCTTTTTTATTCCTTATTTTGAAACAGGGGTCTCACTAAGTTGCTGAGGTTGGCTTTGAACCTGCGATCCTCCTGTCTCAGCCTTCCAAATACTGGGATTATAAGTGTGTGCCACTACATCTGGCAATCTAGGGATATTCTAATCTAAACCATAATACCTTCTGAACAAAGCCATGGAGAATTCTTTTTGCATTGGTCGCCATACTTTCTACCATGTCCCACTTTACCCTGGCTTTGGCAGTTTGGACCAGAAGATGGTGTCTGATTTGAAGAAGGCAAGCAAGAGGCCACAATGAGATTTATGTTCAATAAGAAAGTTTCATACAGGGTAGTAATGAAAAGAACCAATCAGGCTTTCTGTCTTAGTGGCACTATTCAGATTCACATGCCAGATTCAGAAGCTAAGGGCACACAGAGAGAGGGGTTGGACAAGCCAGCAGCTGGCATTTTAGGAGGCAGCAGTCATACATTGGATAAATGAGGTGTTTCAGGAGCTGTGAAATTTGAACAGAGTGGTGGAGTTACCATAATGGTTGCAACAGACTGTGGTACTGAGAAACAAGAAGACCAGATTCTTGGAGCTGCTGCTTTGACCAGATGGTTGTTATAGCTACTCTGTATCCCGGGGCACATCCTCAGACTGGGCTACCATCTTCCTTGCTCCTCCGATGTCCCCCAGAATAGCCCTACATCCTAGGATGATGTACAGAGTTCTCTGGTCCTTGTAACTGTGGAGCCTGCCTGACTCACAAAGAAATTAAGATAATTTAGGCCCAACAGTGAGCAGTTCTGTTCCTAATTAGGGTAAGAGAGGGAGGCTTATGTGCAGGCCTGTGTAGCGATCACCCACTCCAGCTGGGCCTTGTAGAATGGCCAACCTCATGGTGGAAGAAATTACCCAGCACGAGGAGCTATGGGCCCATCCTATGCAGGCCCAGTGGCTTGACAGCTAGGGACAAGGCCCCTTGGTCCCCTGCTTGCTGGCAGGAGAGTCCTTCAGAAGGGAATTTAGGGCCTCTTTTGCTACCAGACACCAGCTTCATTTACATAATCTTCCCTAGGCTGTGGCTGGTGTAATTCAGTTATTTGATTGACTTTATATCGTGGGCTGCTGGAGGAGGTGAAGAAGAGACAGGGTTTTGGCTGTACCCTCTGGCCTGTTCTGTTCTGTCTTGTTGGCTTTAAGGATTTCACGAAGCTTTGTGTCACTGCCAACTATCTCCCCGGCTGTTGTTCACAAGTAGCATCCGGCTTTCCATGTGGGTGTGTACATCTTCAAGGGACCCTCAGAAAGTGGGACAGTGCCCTAGTCCTTAGGTAGTAGTGGTCATGCAGTTGGGGTGTGCAAGTCTCGGAGGTTTGTGTGGAATCCCCTCAGGGACTAAGATTTGCAGAATTTCTCAGACATCTAAGTGCTCACACTCTTTCTCTCCTCTCCCCCAGGAGAAATGGCTGTATTTGTTTGATTGGAATGATCTCGTTATGTCTGGCAGCTTCAACACAAGTTAATACAGTTTTAAAAACCAGTTTCCCTAACATCTTGGCACAGCCAGCTTTCCCGGCATGGAATTGTTAAGCCACATTTCAACGTCATTTCAGGCATGTGTCTTCTACATTTATTAACTTAAAGGTTCTGCCTTTTCTGACACAGCCCCCATTCCTCTGTTACTTATTATTGACATTTTTTCCCCTCTTTTTCTTCAGCTTTAACCAAACTCGAGAGCTCCCTGATTTGCAAGCACTCAAGTCTCCCACATGGGACTGGCTGACCCTTGCCATGCTGGGTGGAGTGTGGGCCCTTTACCGGGACCCTGGGGGAGGCTTGTAGCAGTTTTGGCCCCCACTTTTCTGGCTACAGAAGCCTTGCAGTATGTGGGTGGGTGGGTGGGACACAGGGTGTGGGGCTGGTTTGTGCCCGACATCTGGAGTCGAAACCTGAACATATTTCCCCCTAAAGACAATATTATTCATGAAGGCAGGAAGCCCACTTTATTCCTCATATGGCTAAAGACTACAATGGAAGCTGTATTAGTGATCATGGGCCCTGGCTGTACACTAACCCCTGCTGGGAGTGCTTTTAAAGCCCAAGTGGTTCCTCCTCTGGAAGCTCTGATGAGTTTAAGCAGGGGCCTCCATATAGGTCCTCTTAAAACTTTTTACTGGAAGTTCCAATGTGCAGATGGGTGGAGAGCCCTGAGATGCTGTGGAGAGCCCAAGAGGTTCCCACCTGCAACATTCAAGGAGGGGCCCACAGTCAGGGTGAGCAGCTCGGGCCTGGTTGGGGTCACATTGGGCACTCGGCCAGCATGGGATTCAGTGTTTGGATGGAGATGAGTTTTTAGGCTTAAACCTACACATTGTCAACAGATTTCTAGGGCACAGCCCCTTTACAGTTGGGGGATTTTTCCCTTCCTCTCTTCCTCTTCCTTTCAATGTCATCTATCTTTTTAACCCCTGTTATCCCAGGCTCTTTGTTGTTATTGTTACTTTCTTTCTCCCCTCGTTTCTGGCATGTTCTCCTCCGTTTCCTTCTACTTTCCCTCTCTTCTGAGGGCGGGCTCTTCACTCTCTTTTTCACGCACTTTGGCCATCCCTGGGCAACAGTCCCTTTCCTGGTTCCAGGCCTCTCCCCTTGTTTTGGATCTTTCTGTTTTCTCCTTCTCTGGCCTAAATCAGCCAAGTGGCTCAGCTGAAGACAATTCTCCCAAGGTTCTTTCCATTAACCCAGCATTGTCTGCATCCTGTCCCCTTCCAGCTGCTTTGCATGAATCTCTGCTTGGCCCTGGTTGACACCAGATGGATTTTCTAGGCAGGGAGGGTGGGGAGAGGTGGGTCAGGAGGAGGAAGTAAAGATTGGCAAGAAAGGAAAGATTAAACTCACTCTTTGTTCCCCTGCAGCTACTTGGAGGAGTAATGATAAAGGTCTATAAAAGGTTTAACACTTTGATGCAGTGAGGCACTAGGAGGCAGGCTCCCATCCTGCCTCCTGCAGTACCACCCCTGGCAGCAAAGCTGCCCAGGCCAATCTTTTGACTGTTCCTCCCTCTGGGTTTTTTGAAAGATAAACAGTTCTATCATCTCTTCCCTCAGCCCCCTCCAGCACTGTTGGCACTTCTGCAATTAGGAACAAGCTACTTCGCATTATAAATGGGCCAGGTCTTCCGAGCTGGGCCAGCTTCCCCTTTTCTTGTGTGGGAAAGATCAGAGTAAGGAAAAAAGCCCAGAGCCCAGAAATATCAAGTTGGAACGTTGAAATGTTTCTTCCTGCTGGGCTTTGTCCAGACATGTGGGAAATGCAACATCTTTGGGAATTTGTCCCTGGAGTGGCCTGAGAGAGTCTTGTGGGAGAGAAATGAGGTTCTTGTCCAGGGCTCTGTTCTTTCTTCCACAGCTGGCTGCTGTCACTCTGGAGTCTTTTCCTGTCCTCATGTGTTTGGTCTCTGCCTGTATTCCAGGTATACAGGTTGAAGGTGAGGTAAGCAGAAAATGAGTGAGTGTATTCGTGTATTTCATGTTGCTATAACAAAATATCAGAGTCTAGATAACTTATACAGCGAAGAGGTTTATTTAGTTCACAGTTTTGGAGAGTTGAGTGCATGGTGCCAATAGCACTTGCTCAGCTCTTGCATCAGCCTTGTGGTGATGGATGGCAGCTATAGGGGAGATCACAAAGCAAGACAGGATGCAGGCATGAGAGAGAGAGAGAGAGAGAGAGAGAGACAGACAGACAGACAGACAGACAGACATACACATGCAGGCAGGCAATCAGGACAGCCAAACTTGCTTTATAAAAACCCATTCTTGCCAGAACTAATCTCTTCTTCAAGATCAGCATTATTCCTTTCTGAGGTGATTCTCCCTGTTACCTAACCACCTTCTTCTAATAGGACTAACTCTTAGAGGTTCCACCACCATCCGGCACTGCCATGCTGGAGCCTACTCTTCCTGTGCATGAACCTTTGGGGCACAAGCCATACCCAAACCACAGCAGGGAGGGCCTGATGTAAGCCTCTGCTCACACAGGGAAAACAGCCTAGGGTGTCTATGTGGAGTGGGCAAGATTGGTGTCTGAGACCTACTCCTAAGACATCTCATTTAGTTTACCATTAGCAGTGGCCCACAACACACCCATCAGAGTGAGGCCAGAGGAAGGGGAGAGACGGCATTCACTACGCGAATCTCCTTTGCAGGGTGTGGAGGAGAAAATAAGTCACTGCCTCTTGGGCTTTGAGTGAGGGGCCAAGAGGAAATGGGCATATTTTGGCTGAAATACGTACAGTCCCTGGACTTAGGATACAGAAGCAATGTTAGGATCTGTTACAATCATCATAATAATTACATGTTGCATGTTATATGCTAAAGTCCTCAACTTGTTTTTATATACTCTACCTTATTTGAGGCTGAGGATAAATACAGCAGGGCAGAGTATTCATTCTCATATACAAGAATTCAGAGGGTTAAATGGCTTGCCCAAAGTTTACACTGCTGACAAATTGCAGAGCCGAGTCCTACCTTGGCCCATGCCAAGAGCAGCCTGATTAAATGCCATCGTATTGTATACTCTAGGTGTTGACTCAGCTGCTACGGTGAGACCCACATTAGGTGTCATAAGTGGAGTGGCATAAATAGGTGAAATAAATAGCTCCATGCCAACTTGGAAGGATTAAGAGAACCAAGACTCAAGGCTGGGGCTTCTGAGGAATCAATAGCCAAACTACCCCAAATTCCCCTAGAGTATGCAGTGGCACAGACAATCTAGTGAACTGGAGTTTAATTTGGGCTGGAATGGGCTTTGCCGAGAGGACTCTAGAGGGGCAAAAGTGGGCATGGCAGGGGCCTTCTCGATGGTTTTACCAGCAGCAGGCCACAGCGCATCTGTGTGGTCAGTGTGGCACTCATTATAAATGGGGTCCAGATGTGAGGGGCTGCCCTGGACTGTGGGAAGAGGCCTGAAGTTTTCAAATACAAAGCTAGAGTGTCAATGAGAAACCGAGGAGAGAAGGGGAAACCAAGGCCCCCATAAGAAGACGGTGAACAAACTAGGTTCTTAGGACCGGGTGCTCTTGCAGAATCTGGGGTCCAAGTCTGAGTTATTAACCAGTTGTGGTATGTAACTTGTTACTTCTGTGACCAAAAAATACCTAGCATAAACAACTTGAAGGAGAAAGAATTGATTTGGGCTCACTGTTTTATAGATTTCAGTCCACATTACACTGTCTCCAAGGAAGAGTGCGTGGGCAAGGAAAGTTCCAGCTCATGGCAGTTTGGAAGCAAAAGAAGAGGGAGGAGGGGGCTGAAGACAAGATATACCCTGCCAGGGCACAGCCCCAGTGACCGACTTTCTTTACTCATGTCCCAACTCCCATACCCTACATCATCTCCCAGAAGACCATTCAGCGAGCAGTGGATTAATCCATTGATGTGGTCAGAGCCCTCACGATCCAGATACCCGCCCAAATCTTCACCTGTGAACGTTGTTGCTCTGGGGAATAAGCCCTCATTAGCAATAAGCCCTTGGGGGATATTCTATACCCAAGCCCTAACATCACTGGACCCCTCTGTAGTAGACAGTAAAACTAATTTACTTCTCAAGGATGACTGCAGTGATCTTTCCCATTCCACATGCTATGTTTACATGGCCAGTTTCACATTCACCCCATAGAGAGGCAGAGTCTATGCTTCCTGTCTTGGTACCTTGGCAGGGTTGTAACTACAGCAGAAGTGATGCTATCTGACTTCTGAGATGGGGTCATGACAAGTGCTCCCGTTTCTACCTTGCTTCCTGGAATGTTACTGCCCCGAGCCGTCATGTGAACAATCCAACTGCCTGGGGTCACCATGCTGGGAGGAAGCCCAGACTTCCTATGTCTTTGTTGGAACTGCCACCCAGAGAGGCCCTGAGACTGCATGAAGAGAGAGATGTCTGGCCAGTTCCCATCTATGTCAGTTTCTCTCACCTACTGACTGCAACTGTAGGTGAGATATCTGATAGAGTGTGAATCTGAGATGTCCTTCAAAGGCACGCACTTTAAAGGCTTGGTCCCCAGCTTGGTGCTGATGGGAGGTGCTGGAAATTTTAAGAGGTAGGACCTAGTGGGAGGTTTCAGATCATTGAGGGTGTGCCCTCAAAGAGAATGGGACTCCAGTTTCCTCTCCTTTTTATGTCTAGGTCATGAGTTGAATGGCTTTGCTCTGGCATATGTTCCCACCATGACATTCTGCTATAGGTCCAAAGCAACAGGGCCAGTTTGTCAGGGACTGAAATGACTGAAACTATGTGCCAAAATAAACCTTTTCTCTTTATAATTTGATAATCTCAGGTATTCTGTTATAGTAACAAAACGCTAACTAATATAATCCCTAAGTCAGAACCACTCTGTTGAGCCCTCCCCAAATTCCTGATCCAAACAAATCATGAGAAATTATAAAATAGTTGCTGTGGCTTACAGCCACTCCTACTAAGGGTAATTTTTATGCAGTAGGAACTGGAGCCATGGGAAAACCAGCTCTTAGGGACAGGAGGTATTCACACTGCATGCAGGTGTGAAAAGCTGGGCTGCATGGGGATGGGTGATTTGATGTCAGATCCTAGGGCTTGTGTTGGAGAAAGCCCCATCCAACCTGAATGACATGGTATTGTGATGATAAATGAAAACTGAAGAAGGTACAGCTGCTGACATTGAGAAAGGCCCATCTGGGAGGGTACCCCAATGGGAGATGAGATATATTAGTATTCAGAAATTCAGGCTCAGCCAGGCGTGGTGGCACACATATGCAACCCCAGTACTAGGAGGCTAAGACAGGAGACTAGCTTCATGGATTTGAAGCCAGGTTCAGCAACTAAAATAAATTAGGACTGAGGGTGTAACTTGGAGGTAAACATCCCTGGGCTCAATCTCCAGCACTGCACACACACACACATACTAAACAGGAAACCCAGTCTCCTTCAGCCCAGGCCCAAGCTGGTACATAGGAATAGAGCTGAGCTATGATAAGGGTTTGAATGTAGCCTAGCGTCTGACACATAGGAAGTACTCAACAAATATTGGGCTGTTATTATTATATTACTGTAGACTTCTTTCTCAAGAGGTTGTTGCTATTACCAATGTTGTTAGTTTTTGGTCTGCCAGCCTTGGCAGAGGCACAATTCTGAGAGAATTGATATTGAACCATAAACAATGGCTCCAGTGCTCCTACTCAATGGCTCCTTACATCAAGAATTCAAAGCTTATTGCTCCCAAACAACACTCCCCATTCACCTCCCCATTGAGGCAGGTAGGCAGATATTCCCCACATATATCTTTGGTATTGAGGAATGAACCCATGGGCATTGTGCCTCTGAGCTATACCCCAGCTGTATTAGTTAATTAATTTATTATTTTGAAACAGGTTCCCACTAAGTTCCTGAGAGTTTTACTAAGTTCCTGAGGCTGCCCATGAACCTGCAACCCTCCAGTTTCAGCCTCCTAAGTACTGGGATTAAAGGCATATACCACCACACTCGGTTATAAGCAGATATTCTTAATATTTCCAATTTCCTGATGAAGCCAAGAAAGCTCACTGACATCTAACAACGAACAAGTAGCCAGATCCGAACTTAAACTCAGGACTTCCAATTCCATGTTAATCCTGCTTTCTCCATGCTCTCATCTGTGCTGACGTGTTAAACTGGAGTTCTTCCACATCCTCTTGGCCAGAGACCAGAGCAGGGTAAATCTAAGGACGGCTGTAGGCCAAGTGGTCTTGCAGTTGTGAGGGGAGGCCACAGTGGCTGGGGACCTGGCAGAAGTAAGTGCTTCCTTACACCTCCCTTCTCCAAAGTAGAAATCAGACCCTCAGAGGACAGTAGGCTCCTAACTTAGAAGAAGTGCTGATGGTAGGGCCTCAGGACAGCACCCCGCTCCCTGAGTTAAAGGAAATGACCAGGTTCATTAAAGTTAGAACAAGTGTCTGTGGGAATGAAAGTGTCCTGAACATTCTCTCAGTTTCCCTAACAGAATTTGGTGTCTCCTCCCTATGACACTGCAGATATTTTCCTAAGTTTATTCTTGTCGCAAGATAGAGCCTTGTTTTAAAGTTGCCCATATGCGAACCACACTCCGGCTCTCTCCCTCCTCAGGGGTGTTAAAATGTGGGCGTGTGGAACACTCCTACTTAACAGAAACCCCTTGTAGTGTCAGGACTGCGTGTCCACGCTGCAGCGAGAGGGAACTGGATGCCTTGGATTTTGGCTGAAGCCCCAGAGCGAGGACAGTGGGCAATAAGTGTTTCCATATGCTGACGGGAACAGGCCTTTCCAGGGGAGCCAGAGCAGGCCTTTGCCCTTTGCCCCATCATCCCGGCTTGTACATTAGCAGAAGATGCAGATTTGTGGGAAGGGGCCTAGTCATGAGCTGCAGGATTCAGGTCAGACCTGCCCCCAGGGTGGTCCCCGCCCACCCACTGCATCACAGACAGGTCCTCTCTGGAATTAGAGCAGGTAACCCCGGGGATGAGGGGACCATCCTCCTGGAGCCTCTGCCCCCCTCTCCCCACCCTGTTCAGTATTCAGATTTCCCAAATGCCCATGTCTTGTTCACACCTATTCTTCAGTCCACCCACCCAGGGTGGACTGTGCTCTCTTTGGGCCTGAGTGTGGCCAGGGGTGACGGCTTAGGGGGATGTGCAGTCAAGGTGGTCACCAGTGTGCTTATGGCTCCTGTGGTTGTGACAGATCTGGGGGGAAAAAAGAAAAGCAGAGCCCCTTGTGGGCTGTGGCCAGGGTCTGGGGAGGGGAGAACTGTTCTCAGACTAGACAGCCAAGAAGACTAAGAATTTGAAATTCACACTGACCCCCAGGTCATCATGAAGGTATCTGAGTTAAGGTAGGAGGCTAGAACATATTCTATTTAGCAGCACTTTAAGTTTAATTTGTAACTTTTAAATATGTCAGTGTTTGGCATGTGGGCCCCCATTTGGCCTCTTGCCCCGGGCCTGCAGTGTTTGGGGTGCACCCGCAACTCCTGCACATCGGAGAGGGGTATATGCAAAGGGAGGTGGGCTTCTCCTCCCCTGCTGGCTGTGAGCTACAGGAGAGCACAGGCTGACCCAGTGTCCCAGGAGGGGTTTTCAGGTGGCCCTGGGTGTCTGGGGGCAGATGTGAACCTAACGCCTGCAGCTGGAATAACAGCAAAGCAGGAGGAGGGAGGAGCTGCTGTGGACAGCCTGCTTCCCCTCTGCTAGATGTGGTGAGCATGTGCAGGCTTCTGGTGCTCCAAACAGGTGTCTTCAGGGGACGCTGGGTCAGAGGGCGAAGGGTCAGGGTGGGAGGCTAGGGCAGGGCCACCAAGGTCCTCCAGAGAATTCTTCAAAATACCTTGGGATGGTCTAGAAAGGTTTCCTATATGGGATCCTCAGAAAACAGCGTTTGAATACCTTAAAACAGACAATATTACCAATCTGAGGAGTCCCTTTAAGAGTGCTGCCAAGCAAAAACACAAGTGCTTTCTAGTTCTCCTTTCCTCAGCTGACTCAGAGAGATGCAGAAGTGGGAGGAAGAGGAGAGAGGGAGGGGGGAGGGGAGGAGGGAGGAAGAACGGGAAAGAACAAGGGGAAGGAGAGTTCCACATGCTTTGCCCCTCCTGACCCAAAGGAGTTCACCCAGCCACGGGAAGAAGAAAGCTTTGTGTGGAGTGAGAGAGTTTTGACTTGGACGACACTTTTAATACCTGCAAGGCTCTTAGCTACAAAACGAGAGTTGTGCTTCTAAGTGTACGCACCCCGGAAAAATCTGGGGTGAACCAAGGTACTGTAAAGGGTGGCAAGGAGCCACCTTCTATGGCTTGTGATAGAGGGGGATAAACTGGTGTCCTTTTATTTCCCCCAAAGCTCACTATGTTGCTGTCAAAGACTCCCACACACACACGTAGCTCAGCACCTGAGTACCCTTTTCTTTGGCTCTAAATTAGCCTTAAGCAGCCAAAGAAAATGGTGCTGATTTGCTGACTGGCCCTTGGTTCTGAGTTGCCCATCCTCAATCTCCCCTGTTCGATGGGGAGCTGATACCTTCCTCCAGAGTTAAGAAGATTGTAGGCAGCAAGGAAGTGGATGCGAGCAGGTCCACAGACCTGCTCCCTCCTCTGTACCAGAGAGGTATGTATTAAGAGGATTCCAAAGGAGAAATGTGAATGCTCTCTGTTTTGCACCAGTGAGTCTGGAACACAGGCTCCCAGCCCTCTCCGCCGTGGCTCTGTGGCTTCGGCACTGCATCCTCAGACTTGGATGGTGAGGAGGCCCACTCTCTCTGCCACATCTTGGGGGGAGCTTTCTGCTCATGCTGAAAGGGTAAAGGCTTCTGGCTCAGTCTCTTCCTTCAGCTATTCCATCTGGGGATAATGACCGCACCATGTTGGGGCCATGTGTCATTTCCAAATCAGTGTGTATCGAGGCTTTGTTTACTCTAGCATGATGACTGAGTGGCCAGAGATCACCTCTGGCACCAGCTCTTCTTTTGTTGGGTACATTTGATTTTTCATCACAAGCTGGAGAACAATGGGCTCATTGATTTCACTTAAGAATTAGGAAGGATGGATTTTGCCAGACGAAGGCTCACTGGATGCCAACCTGTAAGTTTGTGGATCTTTTAGGAGGAGCTTGTGCCTCTGGGGCTGAGCATGGTAGGGCAGGGAATGTGCTTCTAATTTCCTTGTTACTGATTGCCCTGCATGGGAAAAAAAAAGCCTATGACCAGAAAGATGGTGTTCCATGGAGAAAAGGCACACAGTAATTAGGTCAGCAACCAGCTTGACCACTACTTGTGCTCCCTTTGGGTCTCTCTCCTGCCTGCCCCACTCCATCGCTTCCCCTCTGGCCTCCCTGTTTATTAGCTGGGTTCATAGGATGGTGGTCCCCTGGCTTAGGTGAGATACCCAAGTGAGAAAACAGTGGGGGTGCCCAGAAAGTCCAGTGTGGCAGGGTAGCACTTGGCACATGACACTGGGACACCATGGTGACCTGAGATCCCAGGTGGAAGACTGAGAGGTAAAGAAAGCTGAAATAGTGCCTGGGGTCCTTCTTTAGCTATGTTCTTGTCCTGTGCAGGCCCAGCTGCAGTCTCGCTTTATGTGAGAATTTCCCTCAGTCTTTCGGGGGCTGCTAAAGAAGTATCCCTTGCTTTTTGGCCACTGCCAGAGATAGGACTTTGGTTTTTTGGGTATGTCTTCTCATCATTTCATACCTAGTGAGTATGATCAACCACATACTCTTTTTGGTGGCCAGTGGACAGTGTTGTATCAGACACAGAATTTTGCCCTCCATCAACTCAGAAGGGCTAGAAGCAATGTATTCTCTCTGACTCTGCTGGGGTTTATGTTGGCCCTAGCTCAGAGGGAGCACCCTGGGAATCCAAGGCCCTGAAAGATGGTATTGTTGTACTTGAATACCTCTGAGTTTTGTATGAAAGAAAAGAAGAGATAAAGTTAAAAATGTTAAATGTTTCCAACAAAAGCTCTAGGAGAGAATTCCCCGACTCAGCACTTCTAGTCATGTTTTGAGGTTTTTCACAGACAACATAAGGATATTCTTTTTTTGTGTGTGTGGTTCTTTTTTGTTTAGTTTTTTTTTTAATTTAAGCTTACTGGTTTTCATTGATGAGCGAGTTTTGCAATCCAGAAGCTTAGGCATTGCCAGAGAACACTGGTAACTAGTTGGCGACGACATGTTCTCAGTGCCCATGCAGCCTGAGCAGGGTCTCTACCATCCTGGCTTCTGTTGAGGTTTGACCCACCCTCATCCAAATGGTCCAGGGAGCTCCAAGTCTTGGGAGCTTCTTCCTTCCTGGTCCTGTGCAGCGCTGGCTTATAACCTATATGCCCCTTGTCGTGGGTGATATGTTGGATTGTGTTTTACCAAAATTTATATGCTGAAGTCCTTGTCACCAGTACCTTGGGATGTGACTATTTGGAGAGAGAGTCTTCACAGGGTTCATCAAGATAAAGTGAGGTCCCTAGGGAAGATCCTAATCCAAAATAAGGGGTGTCTTTACCAAAAGGGAAAGTTTGAGGACTGACCCTCACCGGGGCGGATACTAGGTACAAGATGGAAGCAGAGATCAGGTTGGTGCCGTCCCACCAAGGAACATCAAAGATTGTGCAAATCTTAAATGTCACATATGGTCCCTGGCATTTCAGAATTGAGCAGAAGCAGTAAAGCCATTCTCACCTTCCCTCAGCCCTTATCTCCTAAAGATCACAAGCCCTAGGAAGAATTGCCTGGGTATCCCCTGAAGTAGATCATAAGACCCTCATTCAAGAGTGCCTTCCCAGAAGGGCATAGTGGCTTGGGAGGCTAAGTCAGGAGGATCATAGGTTCAAGGACAGCCTCAGGAATATAGTGAGAGCCTCAGCAACTCGTCAAGATCCTATTTCAAAATAAAAATAAAAAGGGCTGGTGGTGTAACTTGGAGGTAGAATACCGCTGGGCTCAATCCCCAGTACAATAAAAAAAAGGGGGGATGCCCTCCCTAAACCTGGAGGAAACAACATCCTTACCTCAAAGACAGGGACACAGCAGACTATGGACAGGCGGACCTTACAAGTTCCTGGTTTATTATCACTGGATGAGTCCCCTCTGTCCACTCATATTCTGTGCAACTATCTCCTTCCTTATCAAACTTAGCATAAAAATAGGTATGTGTCCTTGTTTCTTTGGGTCATTTCCAAAAGCTCCTGGGATACATAAAGCTTAAGGAAATTTGTTGGGCTCGTTAATCTGTGTTCTAGGGTAGTGGTTTCAGTTCTGAACCTAAGATGGAAAGAAAACGTATTTCTTCCCCTCTGTATTCTTCTAGCCTCCAAAAGAACAGTGACAATACATTTCTGTTGTTTAGGCCACTTGGTCTAGGAATTTGCCCTCTATCTACTCTGAAGGGCTGGAGGAAATGTATTCTCTCTGACTCGGTTGGGGTGTATGTTGGCTCTGGCTCAGAGGGAGCCCCTTGGGAATCCCTTCCTTTGTTACAGCAGTGTTAGCAAACTATTAGAACTTGGGATTCTCTATTTTTCTTTGTCTTCATGTTTGTGGTTTCTCCTCTCCCTCCGACCTCCTATTATATCATATTGGATTAGCTCATGCTCAGGAGCCAGGCTGCTAAACCCTTATTTGTGCCAGTTACTAGTTGTGTGTTTCTACCCCTTCCTGTCTCTGTGTTTGCTCATCTATAAAATGGGGAAAATGATAGCAATGCCGTCTTCTTCTTCTTCTTCTTCAAAAAATGAAAGAACTGATATAAAGCACCTAAAATAGTCGCTGTCACCACTGCAGGAGTCATACCACTTGTGAGAAATCCAAGTTTATAGGCTCCAGGCATATTGATGAGGAGGTAGAAGGAAGTAGGAAGATAGCAAAGAGGCCTTGGTAGAAAAAACTTAATTTCCTGAGGGGTGATGAATACTAATTAACTTCTAAGGGTCCTAAAAAGAGATCAGCTCTTCCAAGGTTCAGAGATAAGAATGACCAAAGCTTTACAAAACCATCTGTTTACTAATCAACAAACCCAGGAGTCATCACTGGAGCAAGTCTGACACTCCTACTGAAAGGAGACCCTTCAAAGGACATGCAAATACCCTATGCAAATTTTGAGAGCTGCTTCCCAAACTCCAAGCAATAGAGGACATGCAGATATATATAAACCCCTAGCACAGTCACCAGGACGGTTACCCACTCTGGGAACCCCTCCCTGTTGGGGAGCTTCTCTCTCTCTTGCAGGTTGCATTAGCTTTGAGAGAAGATGGAGTGCAATTGAAGGCACTTGGCCCGGGAAACACTTGGGTAGTGACCTGAAGGCCTCTGCTGGACATCAAGGCCGACTAAGGCCCCTAGTGGTGACCTGCACTTCCTTTCTGGCAGATCGCATGGACTTTGGGAGAAAGCAGCTTGCAACTGAAGGCACTTGGCCCGGGATAC
The DNA here is from genome assembly GCF_963383645.1 of Muscardinus avellanarius. Lineage (NCBI taxonomy): Eukaryota > Metazoa > Chordata > Mammalia > Rodentia > Gliridae > Muscardinus > Muscardinus avellanarius. The sequence continues at coordinate 61,564,129 of NC_137786.1, read as the reverse complement.
ACTCAGGTAGTGACCTGAAGACAGCTACTGGACACCAAAGCCCTGATAGCCCTTAGGGGTGTTCTGCCACTTCCCCAATTTTTTCTGGCAGATTGCGTGGACTTTGGGAGAAAGCAGCTTGCAACCGAAGGCACTTGGCCTGGGCTGCACTAGGGTAGTGACCTGAAGGCAGCTGCTGGGCATCAAAAGTTCTGACAGCCCTTAGGGGTGTTCGACCACTTTTCCCTGTTCCCTGCTGCTTCCAATAAACCTTTTACTCCCCTTCCTGCAGTCTGCAGGTGTCATTCTTCACTCACCGTAGACAAGAACCCGGTAAGGAAACGCCGAGTTTCTTCTCAAGAAACTCCGTTTCATCTTAAGGAAATGCCGGGTTTCTTCTCAAGAACCCCCCCTTGCCCCCCGTTTCATTGAGTGACCACAGTGGGCATGCCCAGCAGTGCTAACACTGAAGGAATGGATTCCAAATTATTTTAGGACATTGTTCCTGGCCAGCTTTTCCACTCCTGGGAGTTTATATAATCTAATTGGAGACATAAAGTGCTCATAGGATGTAGTTACAGTACAAGGCGTTAAGGGATCATAGGAGTCGGGCTCAGAGTGCTGGCTCGGTAGAATGGTTCTTGACCCTGGTAGCACATGAGCCTCCACTGGGAAAGCTTTGGAAACAGATCCTTGCCCTCACCTTCCCAGCTCAACAAAACTCCCGAACCTTGTGTTAATGGAGGCATCTTACTGAGCTTCAGTGTCCTCATCTGCAAATTCAGGGCGATCCTTGTACCTACCTTTGAGAATTGCTGGAGAGTGATATATAAGTTAACATACATAAATGCTTGTAATAGTGCTGGGTCATAGTGAACACCTAATAAGTGGGAGCTTTTGTTGGTGAATAAATATCCAAACATTAATAACCACTAGACTTTGCTCTAGCCTTCTAGTATGTGTGTTGATTCCCACATGCTTGAACAACTCCAAAAATAACTTTTTCCATCACCCTTCCCACGTAAGGCTGTGGTGGCTTTAGAGTGCTTTGCACCAGCGCTCCTTTATGAGCAGCGTGAGCACGGGCAGACGAGGTTGCTAAGTTGTCAACTTGTTAACTCATTGCACAAGATTCAGAGACACGAACCACTGCAGCCAACAACTCCAAAGACCGTGCTGCAGAAATCTGGTAGGCAATAGCTGGCTGGGTCCATAGGAAAGGCAAATGGGTTCCTTGGTAGATTCAGAGGAAAAACAACCCCAGAGCATTAAGGTTTAGAGTATTACTGAAAGCTGGCCTTCGTTAAGTGCTGGGTTTATTCTAGCAGGTTATATATATTAGTTAGTTTGTTATTTGATACTAGAGATTGAACTCAGGAGCAGTCTATCTCCAAGCTATACCCCAGCCTTCTTTTATGGGGGGGTTACTGGGGATTGAGCCCAGTGCCTTCTACTGCCAAGGCACACTCCCAGTCCTATTTACTTTTATTTGGAAACAGAGTCTTGCTAGGTTGATAAGTGTTACTAGTTGCTGAGGCTGTCCTCGAGCCTGCAATCCTCCTGTCTCAGCCTCCCAAGGACTGGGATTACACCCTTTTTAACTTTGAAACAGGGTCTGTCTAAATTGCTCAGGGTCTCAAGAAGTTGCTGAGGCTGACCTTGAACTTTTGATCCTCCTGTCTCAGCCTTCTAAGTCCTGGGATGACAGGTGTGTGCCACCACACCCGACAGGTTATTTTATTTAAATCTCACACTTTGTAGACAGTGGCTATTCTTCACCTTCATGTTACAGATATGAAATCAAAACACAGAGAGGTTTAGTAACTTACATGAGGTCCTGTATCTAGAAGGTGGTAGAGAGAATCTGAGTCCAGGTTAATGGTTTCCAGCTCTGTTCTCTTAACCACAGCATCACAGCCGTGGATCCACCTGGGTACCCTGGTGGCTGCACCTGTGGATGCATCTCAGGGTGGATGCCTTTCCTTTCAGTCTGGTTCCCTTCTGGATTGATTGTCTCCTTTGCACCCACCGATGATAGAGGGATTCTGATCTGAGGGTCGCGGGGAGGGCTAGACACACGACACCCAATAGATGAGATCCATTGCGGTTGACTTGTCGCATAAGTTCTCAGCCCAGGGGAAAAGGCCACCTCATGCCATAGCAGAGCCACATGGGCATTCCGCTTGGGGACAGAGTTAGCCAGCAGAGGGAGGCAAGCTTTGTAGCATCAAGAGGGTGGGTGCCTCCTGCTTCCCGAGGGAGGATGTGATTGGCTTATGTGAATAATTCCAAGGCAAGCAGGAAATGGAAACCCTCCTCTCATGGGTAAAGCAGAAACTGCAGTGGCCTCTTTGCTGGGAGGGTTTTTGGTGAAAGGACCTAATCATTGGGAACAGAGTGGGGAGTGGAATTGTGGGCAAGCCATTTGAAGATCACCATGCTTTGCCAGATGTTAAGGCAGTATGTGATATTTAACCTTAATGTTAGGTCCTCACACCTCTTCTTTTGTTTGTATCTTTTCCTCACTCACTGTGCTTTCCTTTGCTCTCCTTTCATTCTTAAGCAATGGGTTTAGAGTCAAAGAAAAAGACTCAGGCTCAGATTCTGACTCCACCACTTATCAGCTCTGTATCTTCAGGTAAACTTCTTGAGGTCTCTGGGCTTCTGTTCTTTATTCTTGTAACTCAGAAAGTAAGAGTCTTTCTTTTAAATGCATCTGTTCTGAGATCTCAGTGGATGCTTAGAAAGCATGTTCATCACTGTGCAGAGTGTTCAGTAAATGTTAGCCATGGCCAGTTAGATGCTTAGCACTAACTGGTGGTGCTATTTGGTGCCAATGTATGGCTCTTGGCGGCTGGGTCCTTAGATCCCATCTCAGGGTGAGGCAGTATCTGTTCTGTTAACGTGACAGGGATGGCATTGAGCTCTTCAAAGCTTGGCCTCAGTAAGACTCTAGCAGAGGCATTTTTTGTCTCTCAAGAATCTCTCAGGCTCAGTATAGCCTGCACTTCGGTCTTTGAAGAAAATCCCAGCAACAATAGCTGTTTGGGCCCGGTTGCTCTCTTATCTCCCACTGCTGGCTCTGCCAGTACAATCAATTGTTCCATTGTCTCACTTGGTAACGTGGAGACTGTTTGTGCTGCGGGTCTACGATAACCATTCTGGCTGGAACGAACCTGTCTTCTGAGGTAAGAAGGGAATGAAGGAAAGCTATGTGGCATGGACCAGTGACAGGCAGTTCTCCAAATCTTGGCAGAAGGAGATTGAGTTTTTGAGAGAAAGGAACTAGAAAGAAAAATTGTTGTTCTTCTTTCTTCTTTTTTTCTCCTTCATTTTCTGGGCTCATTTCTCTGAGGTATTTAATTTTCAAAACTTAAACAAGAAAGTGTATTAATCTTAACTCTCTCCCACTAATCACTAAGTGGCATGAGCTAGGTGACTCGCTCCCGCGGTTGATTTCTTGGTAATGGTAGGTCAAGGCTTGCCCTTACATTTCCCCTCCTGTTGAGCTAATGGAGAAAACTTCCCGCTAAGAAGCACCCACCCTGGAGCAATTTTTCAAGGGAAAATTGCAGACAGGAATAGCCACTGACATGAAAATATTTCTTTGAGGGGAAGAGGATGACTGATTCAGCATAGTGAATACAGGCCTTTGGCATAGGATTAAATAAAGCAGGCAATTCAGTGTGTGACAGATCCAGGAGGCCTGCAATACACAGTAGGTATTTACCAGACCCCTCTGTGTGCCAGGCACTGTGCTGAGAATTTTCATTTTGCCACTCTCTGATTTTCATATTTTCATGTGAAAGGTGCTATAATTTTTCCCTCATCTATGACTAGGAAAACCAAGATGCCAAGTGACTTGTCATGCAGCTATTAGGAGATGGAACCAGGATTTGTACCCATGCAATCTGCTGCAAACCTCTAGTCATGATACATGCTACCCTCTCAGGGAATAATGACTGTTACCTTGAAATAAGCAAAACTCACTTTGCCCATGTGACAGAGCCCAGGGCATGTTGAGTATGTTTCTTTTTCCCTCTTGTACCCCCAGTGAGCACTGAAGGGCCTGCCAGCAAATTAGCATCACCCTATTGCTTTTGCTGACCAATACTGAAGTTGTCTTCCAGAGACTTAGAATGCTATGACATTAATAGGTATGAGGAAAGGGTTGTTTTGAGGTTTCAGGCAGCCTTGCAGAATTTAAGAATTTTAAAGAGATGCAGTTGCTTGGAAGGCTAGGGGAGGGCTTCTGGGATCTGGCATGGAGATATTCCTGAGGGAATGCCTCAAACACTAGGAACACTCTGAGTGGTTAAAAGGTGAGTTCTCCTTCATATAGCTGATGGGAGCCCTGCCTTCTTCTAAGGCAGTGTGAAGAGATATGCCTCTAGCACTGCCTATGAAATGTCTTTCCAGCTCACAGGGTCTAGAAAACCCCATGGGGCTGGAATGGCCGTACTTGGTGACCCCTCAGTCAGGCTTTGGTCACCCTGCTAGCAATTCTGTCTCCCTGCAGTTGCATGTGGGTAGGGCAGGAGCAGGCAGGATGTTCAGGAACACCTTAATAATGTCAGGATGCTCTTCAGTGCTCATTTATCACTTAACAGCTCAGATTTGTAATGTGCTACCCGCGTTCTCCCTTTAGCGCGGACAATGCTTTCTTTCAACAGTGTGCAGCTTGGTGGGGAGAGCTCTGCTGAAAGCGAGACGGTGGTGCCTCGCAGCCTGCCCCCTGGGGGAGGAGGGGCGCGGGGGGCAGGTGGGGACCAGATGCCTGGCTGCCTCCAAGCTAGGGGATGAGCACATGGAACAGCCACTTCTGGTTCTACTTACTCATTTTCTCTGTGCTGAAAGGTGTCATATAAATGCTAAATAGAACAGAGAGAGATGGGGCCTATATTTGCATGCCGCCTAATGTGAGCAGATGCAGATAGAAAAGCAGCCTAGCCATGCCTCTTCACCTGCCTCTGTAGGTCCAGTGTCTCTGGTTCATTTCCATGGCACCCACATCAGTTCCACTCCATCACTACTGCAGATGTGGCACCAGGTACCAAAAGGGGCACACGTCCTCCATCCTCATCTGTGTAGGCTGGCCATGGGCAGACAGGCAGGGATGGCGAGAGTTGATGGCGTGAGCCCTTTTCAGGACCTTGCCGTCTGCTCTGCCTCTGCTGACGCTCCCTTCTTCCTTCAGATTGTCAGGACCACCCATCCTTTAGTTCTTGGCTGTAAGGTCACACTTCCATGAGGTCTTCCTCTGCTATTCTATGTAGCAGATTTTTTTCCCCACTGCTATATTATCTATCCTATTCATCCCTTCCTCCACTTGACATAATGTGAAGTTGTTTATTTTCTTGTTGCTGTCTTCCCCATTACACTGTAAACGCCACATAGGCAAGAGTCCTGTACATCTGTTTCCTTCACTATTGTATTCACAGATGAGCACAAAGCCTGGAGCCCAAGAGGTGCTCAGTAAAGACTTGCTGAATGAATGAGTGACATCTGAGGAAAGCCTCATTTAGCAAATGTATTTGTTGGCCAATTGAATCCAAGCTGTTGTTTTATATTCTAGGGAGAAACATCTACAAATTCCGTAGATCCGTCATGGAGCTGGATATCTTTCAGGAGGAAGAGTTTGCATTAAAACACATAACCACAACAAAGCAAGAGAGACAGATCAATTGATGTAAGCATGCCAGTCAAGTCTGCATGGTACAAACAAAATAAGAAGAAACAAAAGGTTATAAATAATTGCACTGGGACCTTGCATAAACATGGCCTGCCATTATGCATACTACAATGCAGGCATTTTAGTCTTGGATCCTGTCCAAGGAGGTTTATTACTAGATGAAGCAGGAAAATCTTGTTCAAACACAGCTTTACCTAAAATGTGATCCCTAGACATGGACTCAGAGGATGATGCTACGGGAGTGTTCCAATATGGTTTTAAGCACGGAGGAGGAGTTCTTATTTCATCCTCTGTTCAACTTCTCATTTTGAACGAATGGGTGACCTGGATTATTCTTTTTAAGAAACATTGTTTTGTTTGGTAAAGATCCAAAGAGCCATATTAGCTTTGCTGCAAGAGAGAAACACATTTTAAAAGGTAAATATCCTTGGGCATACAGTTGATTGACTCTTTTATTCAAATTTAATCTGAGCATTATTTAATTTTAGTTATAGAAATTAAAAGCTACCATTCAGAACTACCCTCATATTTGCCTAAATAAGTAAAAAAACCTCTCTTATATAAAATTTTATTTGTAAAAAGGCAGGCTGTCCAGAGAATATAGAGACAGTGAATTTCCCATTCTTACTCTGCAGTTAATATCTTGATATCCATATTTTGTAAAACCTGACCAGCAGAACCAGAAAGTCAACATGTTTTAGAATTCCTTTCCTACTTTCCCACCCCAAAAAAGTTCAGTTGTATAAAAATACATTCTCATATGCATGACAGCTTTCTCATTGGCATATTCTCAAAGCTGCCAAGAATCCTATAGATCAGGTACTTTATGATAGATAGAACACAAAAAATAAAGCTGATGGTTTGAGTTAATAGGTATTCTGTCAGGCTGCCTATGTTAGCTGCTTCTTAATAGTGACCAAGAACCATGATTCATATTCCTAACCTTAATGGCTGGATAAGGTGATGGTCAGAACTTGGGCTCTATGAGATACTGACAACTAGACCATCCTCATCTTCCCTACTCCCCTGTCTTCTGGGCTGAGTCTGGAGTTTCAGAGAGAGGACAGAGAGCTGCTACAACAACTCAGACTTACTGTGAGGGATTGAGTTTTTCTCCATCCTTCTTTCCTTCAGGGTATTGTGTGCAGGACTTTGGTCCATCCTTACATTCTCTGCTACAGTGTAACTGCTAGAGGAGACCTTTTCCCAGAGGCAGACTCTAGGTTAGAAATATGGATAGACAGTTGAACCTGCTATTGACTGAACCTTGAATGTCCTCTAAAGGCCTATGTGTTGAAGGTTTGGTTCCCAGCCTATGGCGCTAGTGGGAGGTAGCGAAACCTTTGGGAGGGTGCTAGTAGAAAGAATTAGGTTAATTAGGTTATTGGGGGTGTTCCCTCTGTCCTCTTTCTGCCTCCTGGCAGCCATGTGGTGAGCCACTTTGCTCCTCCCCAAGCTCCCCACTGTGACATTTGCCTCACTACCAGTCAGCAGACCATGGACAGAACCAAAGTGAACAATGAGCTAAATTTAGCCTCTCCTCCTTATACAGTGTTCATCTCCAGTATTAGTATTGTTATTATTTTTAATTAGAGCAATGGAAAGCTGACTAACATAACCCTTGTGATATGCTATGCACTAAAGATCTTTATCTAATGTGTAGTCTTTTACCAAAAGCTTCATTCTCTAAAGCTCTGGAACTGAATTTTGTTTTTCAACCTTTATATACTTGTATTTTCAAAAACTAGATGATTTGGTCAACTAATATTAATAAGAATGATGCTTATGAAAAATGTGTGATCAGCTGGGCATGGTGGCACACCCTTGTAATCCTAGTACTTGGGAGGTTGAGACAGGAGGATTGCAGGTTCCTGGCCAGCCTCAGCTACTTAATGAGACCCTGTTTCAAAATAAAAACATACAATAAAATAAAATAAAATAAAATAAAATAAAATAAAATAGTGTAGCTCAGAAATAGAAAGCCCCTGGGTTCAATTCCTGGTACCAAAAGAAAACAAAACCAAATGCAACAACAACAACAACAACAACAACAACAACAACAACAACAAAATAAAATAAAAAAGAAAGAAAGAAAGAAAGAAAGAAAGAAAGAAAGAAAGAAAGAAAGAAAAGAAAAATGTTTGGTCACTGATGGTGTGAGGTGAGAGAATGGCTCTTAGCAGGGGGTGTCTGTGTGGATGCAGAGCTAAGGGCTAAAGACTCATTTCTTCTTGCTCATTACCTTTGGGATTTATTTCTTTTGCTGCAAAGGAATGAATGCATTTCCAGCAGCTAGATGCCTCTGCAGTGCCGGGGGAGTCTCCAGTTTGGAAGCCAAAAGAGAACACATGCCTCTAAGCCTACCTGACTAAAGAGCTATCTGGCATTTACCAAACATAGGCCTGTATTCAGCATCAGGACAAAGGGAACAATATGAACATGTAGGCGGCATCAGGCTCTGACATGCATTGTTTTTAATGTAAAGAATTAAACCGAAAGGAAATTGAGAGCAGAAAATAGCATAGAAGACTGAGGAACAGATCAATGCATATATGCTCCTTGGCCATGCATGTAAAAGTGGTTTTAAAACATCAGTCAGTACTTGGGAGGCTGAGACAGGAGGAGCGCTGGTTTGAGGCTAGCAGCGTAACTTAGTAAGACCCTTTTGGTTCAAAATAAAAGATAAAATAGGGATGGAGGTATAGCTCAAAGGTAGAGTATCCTGGGTTCAATCCCCAGTAATCCCACCCAAAGCACACCAGTCAAGGAAAAGATTACTTACTATATTTATGCCGATGGAATAATTTTGAAGCAAGAAATTACTAGATTTCTTCATCATACGACACACAAAAATAAACACAAAAAACAAAATTATAAAACCAATGGGAACAAATACAGAATTTGTTCACCTTCACTTAGAATTCCTTCTACTTCAGGAGTACAAAGACTTTCTTTAAAGTAGTAAAAAGAGCATTTTATAAGGAAAAAGATTTATAGATTTGACTAAAGTATAAGCTTCTGTATAAGAGAAGACTGAAGATATGAGAACAGGAGTGGTGGGGAGAATTTGCATAATAGCCAAAGGGTTAAAGTCCAAACTATAGAAAATAAAATAAAATATGGGAAACAGGAAACTACCTAAGAAATAAGCAAAGAGAAAACAAGAACAATTCAAATAAGAGTGAACTGAGTGTCAAATGAGCAAAAGAGCTCTCTACCTTACTGTAAGGTTGGGGCAGGGCCGGGAGCTAGGAGGTGGAGCCCTGCGATTCCGGGGACCAGGCCTCCCGCCCCGGAAGAAGAGGAGCAGAGTTCAGAGAGGACCCGGAGAGGGAGGGAGGCATTCTCCCGCCCGCCACCGGCCCCCGCGGCCATGCGGGGGCTGGAGGCCGATCCCCCACGAATAAAGATATCCGTAAGACTTATTATGGATCTCGGCGTGTCTCTATGCGACTGGACACACACACGCACATACAATCTTACACTTACTAGCGATTAGCAAGAAGCAGATAAAGATGAGGAGACATCATTTCATATCCAATTAGCTGGAAAACGTGGAAAATGTGATGATGTACAAGGTTCCCTGAACTTTCTGTATCTTTAATTTTAAGGAAGGAAGGGAGGGAGGAAAGTTTGGGTCAGATGTCAGGAGGTCTGAGTGCCAGTTACAGCTTTACAATGCTGTGACTTTGAACAAATCACCCAAATCACTCTAGACCTCACTTTCCTCCCTGGAAAGTTAAATTAAGAATAATATTAGTCACACATGGTGGTACACACTTACAATCCCAGTACTTGGGAGGCTGAGAAAAGAAGATCACAGGCTTGAGGCCAGCCTCAGCAATTTAGCAAGACCCTGTTTTAAAATAAAATAAATCATGGGAGGGAGCTGGAGATGTGTAGCTCAGAGGTAGAATGTCCCTGAGTTCAATCTTCAGTATAAAAAACAAAGTGAACAGAGAGAGAGAGAGAGAGAGAGAGAGAGAGAGAGAGGAAGAAGGAGAGAGAAAAGAAGAAGGAGGAGGAAGAGGAAGAGGAGAGTATTTACTACAAGGAAAGTATTTGAGAATTAAATGAGATTTGGAAAAGGAATAATCCCTAAGACCTCTCTAGGCCCAATGGCCTGGGCTAGTGGGGGTGTTTTTGGAATAAGGATGCTATGTATGTGACATTCTTAGCTCAGGGGCTGGTGCCTAGTGTGAAGCTGACTGCTGGTTGCCTCTTCAGTATCAATTCTCCTCTTCTTCCTCAGGAACAGAGCATGGATTTCAAACTGTCTGCTGTCATGTCTAGTTAAAGATATGTTTTATAGCCTTCTGTGCCTATGAGTTGTTGGTTGTGTTTCTAGACATATTTTTGCCTCCCCTACTTCCTTTTTCTCTTGTAGAAAGCTGAGATGACAGCTTGCATTCCAGCAGCCATCTTGGACCATGAGGTAACTTGGAAGATGTAAGCCATGTGTTGAGTATGGTGGAAAAGAAAGATAAATGTATCTGAGTTGCTGAGACTATGGAATGGCCATGGCAGCCTTGGGCTGCCACCTTGAGACCTCTTTTATATGGAGGAAAATAAGCTTGAATATCATAAAGTCATTTTTTGAGTTATTATTTTATGCAGCTGAACTTAATTCTATTTTTTGAGGTACTAGGGATGGAACCCAGGGACATTGTACTTACAAACTACACCCCTAACCCTATTTTTTAGCCCTTTTTAAATTTTGAAACAGGGTCTCACTGAGTTGTGAAGGGCTTCGCTAAATTACAGCAGAGGCTGTCGGTGAACCGCGATCCTCCTGTCTCAGCCTCCCAAATGCTGGGATTACATGTGTGCTCCACTACTCCCGACTTAGCTGAACTTAATTCGAACCGCCATGTATCTGTAATTCTGAAGATTCTTTTTCTCTTCCTATGTGCTTTGAGTAGATAAATGTGTAAAGAAGGAAATAATACTGACATCTTTCCCTCTGCTAGAGGCAGGAGAGGAGGAACACCCATCTCCTTCTTCTCACTTGCCTGTCTGGGGCCTGAAGGCTGTCAAGGGCATCCTCCAGGGGAGGCAGCTCAGGAAGGCTCTGTGTGCACCTGCCTGTTTGCAGCCCGGGTCTGCACCACTGTGCACTGTGGGTGACAGGGGAGTAGCCTCCCTTGGCGGCCTGACAAGGCCAGTTTCATACTCTGTGCCCCAGTCACATGCAAAGACAAGAGCACACAAAACCGGCCCTCCTTGGAACTGAAGAGAGAACCAGCCTGATTACAGCTTCATGTTTTGACAAAGTTTGTACTTACTATATTATCCACAGTTATCTGTGTCCTAATTCTGGGAAATGCAATATGCAATTTATAGGGAAAAACATTATGCCAGTTATAAGCGAATACTAATCAATATTAACCAGTAAGCAAGACCTCAGACTCGGGCCATATGGAAGGTTAGATTATCATTTTTTAATGAAGCAGAGAGAAGAAAGAGAGACACAAGATGTTCCCCAGTTTGTAGTAAAGGAAACATAAAGGGAATCACTAGCCCTTTAGAGCTACATGTAATATGCACCGTCCCAGATGAGAAATTCTCTGGAACCTAATGTGATAATACCAGCACATTCACCCAAAGTACAGATGTTGTTAAGGAAGGAGGTTAAAGAAGAAATAAAAAAGAAGAAACAGGAAGAAAGAAAGCAAGAAAGCAAGCCAGTTTTCCTGGAAGACTCTCAATGATAGCCCTTCTACCTCCCTAGTTAACGAAAGCCCTTTCTTGGTTCTGGGCTGGTGTCCTAGGGGTGATTGACTTGAATTCAGGGAAGAGCCCAGGAGAGGCAGGTTTGTTCTGTTTGGAGCTAGTCAGGGTATTTTCGGCCATCTCCTGTGACTGCTATGGATTCTGCTGTGCCCCCTTCCAGACGTAACTCACACCTCCTTCCTGGGCAGCCTCAAGTGGGTTTTAATACTGACCCTGCTGCTTAAAAGCACTGGGCCTTGGGTAAGTCACATCAGCCTCGTAGTCTGATTTGCTTCATTCCCCAATACTTTAAGGAGTGGCTGGGGAGAATAGAAGAGGCACTGTGGGTGAGATGGCTTGGTACAGGAGGCCTCTGCCCAGGGCCCTTCCACTTCCTTACACTAGTCAGATATGAGCGGAGAAGACTTGGGCTGCTTCTGCTGTGATTCTCCTGGCTCTGGGCTCATGGGAAAGAACAACAGTCTCATGTGTGAATGCTGAGGGCTGAGTGATGGAAAGGACCACTCAAGGCCAGCGATAAGGGTGCAATTTTTAAAGAATTGTAAAACAATAACCAAGTGGCAAGTGGGATCTGCTTTTTTTTGTGTGTGTGTGGGTCTGGGGATGGAACCCAGGGGCATTCAATCTCTGAGTTATGCCCCCGCCCTGTTTTTTATTCTTTAGTTTGAAACCGGGTCTCACTGAGTTGCAGAGGGCCTCACTAATTAGCTGAGGCTGTCCGCGAACCGCGATCCTCCAGTCTCAGCCTCCCAAATGCTGGGATTACAAGCATGTGCCACCACGCCCAGCTGGGATCTGCTTTTATTATCACCTGGCACCCCCAATTCTAAGTAATGTTCTGACAAATACTCTTTCCTAGAAAAAAAAGACACTAATGATCTAAATGTTAAACAATAGCTGTGGGTAATGTTGAGTTTTAGTTGTATGTAAACAAGCTTTAAATCAGCCCATTTTTGTTATTTATTTGGAATAGACATTACGTTTTTCATGAAGTTAATCCAGAGACTTCTGGTTATATAGGGAGAGCCTTTCATTTGAAGAGCTCAGTTCTTAATAGTTTGGAATCCTTGGAGCTTGCATTATTCATTCTACATTGTTCCTGCATTTAAACAGATTTGAAATAAACAATGACCCCCAAAGACAAAGGAATAGAACTCCAATTACGTCATTGCTGTCATCCTCTGTGAGCAGTCTGAGTGTTTCTGTTAAGTGTATATTTTTGTTTAGTATGAGACATATTTATCGGGTATGTTTTTGTTAAGTATAAACTAGTTCATACATGAAGTGTTGTACTGAATGCTAACATCTTTAAAGCGGAATATATTCTTCTTTTAGAATTATAATTATTTATTTTATTTTATTTTTTATTTTTATTTTTTATTTATCCAGCAAAACTACTATATATTTTTTTATTGGTGCACTGTATTCATACATCATAGTGGGATACAAACTTTTGTAGACATACATGCACACATCGCTCAGTCAGCCCCCACCCGATCCCCACCCCATTCTCTCCCCATCCCTCCCTCCCATGCTTGGCTTAGTGGTTGACATCTAGTATTATAGCAATTTATCCAAAATTAAAAATGATAATCTCACATAACAGTTTCATTTGTCTGATACCAAGCTTTTGATGACTTAAAGATAACATTTCAATATTTCTTTTTGCTTGCTTTCTTACCAGAGAATATTTTTTTCTATTTTTTTAGGTGAAACTATCATATATTTATATATTTATTTTTCAGAAAAAAATCTATCCTAATATTGAATATGGACTCTAGATACCCAAAACGATCTTGAAAAAGAACAAAGCTAGAAAATATATATTTTCTGATTTCAAACCATATAAAGCTACAATAATTGAAACAATGTAGTACTATTCTAAAGGCAGATATATAAACCATTGGAGTTAAATAAAAGCCTAGAGCTAAATTCTTCCCTATATTGTCAAGTTATTTTTGACAAGTTTTCCACGAACATTTGGTGGTGAAAATAACAATCTTTTAACTAAATATTGTTGAAAAATATTAATTACATGGAAAAGAATAAAATTGGACCCTTACCTAACCCCATATACAAATATTAACTCAAAATAGATAAAAGACCTAAATATAAATCTTAAGACTTTTAGGAGAAAATCTGGGTCATAAAACCTCACAACATTGAAATTGGCAGAGATTTCTTGGATATGATTTCAATGGCACAGGCAACAGAAGAGTATACAAACTCCCTAAAAAAAACCCCCAAAACTATTGTATATCCAAAGACAATGTAAACAGAGTTAAAAGTTACTAATAGAATGGGATAAAATATTTCCAAATGCTATATCTGAAGGTATATTAATATTCCAACTAGAAATCCTAAAAATTAACAATAATAAAGGCAAACAATACAATTTAGAGATAGGTAAAAGACTAACATAAATAATGAATCTCCACAGATAACCTATCTTAGTTGTCTGTTGGATGGAAAATCTTGTTTCTCTGGTTCTGGTGTGTGTTACCTATTTCTTCTTTGTAGTTAATCTCTTTGAGTATTTTCTCTAGTGCTGGTTTTGAAGACATAAATTCCTTCAGTTTCTGTTTGTCATGGAAGCTTCTTATTTCTCCATCTAATTTGATAGAAAGTTTTGCTGGGTAGGAAATTTTTGGCTGGAAGTTGTTTTCTTTCAGAATTGGGAATATGTTACTCCAAGCTCTTCTGGCTCTCATAACTTGGTTTGGGAAGTCTGGAGTGATTCTAATTGGTTTGCCTCTGAATGTCACTTGGCCCTTTGCTTTTGTTGCCTTTAAGATTCTCTGCTTGGCTTCCACATTGGTCATTTTGACAATTATGTGGCGTGGGGATCCTCTTCTCCGATCCTGTCTAAAGGGAGTTATATAAGTTTCCTGGACCTGTGTATCAACCTCTTGCTCTATGTTTGGAAAATTTTCTGCTATTACTTCCTTGAAGAGATTGTTGATCCCTTTGGTTTCACTTTCTTTTCCCTCCTCTATTCCAATTATTCTTAGGTTAGCTCTCTTAAAATGGGCCCATATTTCTTCAATATCAGATTCCTGCTGTCGGATTTTTTTTTCTAGATTAGAAACTATGCGTTCATTTTTGGAATGATCATCTTCTAAGAGCGAGATTCTGTTCTCCATGTGTTCTAATCGGTTGTTTGTGCTTTGAATTGAGGCCTTTACTTCATTAATTGCATCCTTTATCTCCTTTTGGCTCTCTCTGAGTTCTTTTCGAAGCACCTCTATTATTTCTACAGTTATTTTCCTGATTTGATCTTCTAGAAATCTCTGATTTTCTGTTTTATCGGGTTCTGATGTTGTGGGGTTGTGGGCATTCATTGCTCCAGTATTATTCCTCTTTCCCATGATTTCGGAAGTTTGTGCCTTCTCTGGGTTCTTTCCTTGGGTCACTATGACTTCACTTAAGGTGTTCTGGATCTCGAGTCTGTAGTATCTCAGACCCCACTACTCCTTTACTGGGTTATATCACAGAGTCTCCGACCCAGAGAGTTGATAGAGGCTGCTTTAGACTGTGGGGGGGTGCCAGGTTGCACGTTCTCCTATGGTGTGATATCTCTGCCACCACCACTCCTCCACTGGGTCAAGTCCCAGGGAGTACCGTACTGGGATTTCTCCTCTGTGGCCCGCAATTTGACTCACTGTTCTTGAGTATGCAGATGTAGCTGTACCGGACTCGGTGAATTTTCTGCTGCTACCGCCGGTGGCAATATGGCGCCGTTGATACACCCTCGGCCATGAGGCTGGCTTATTTCTTCTTGGTTTTGATTTCCACTCTGAATCCCTGCAGCGTGTGCTGAGCTCAGCCACTGGGAGCTTTAGATGCTCCCTGGGCCGAGAAATTCCGCCTGGCTGTTCCACAGTGGCTCACCTCGGCTTGCTGTAGCCGTCCGGTGAACTCGCCGCTGCCGCCGGCAGTATGACACTGCTGCCGCGTCCTCAGGCGTGAGGCCAGTGTATCTCCTCTGTGGCTCTGAGCTCTGTTCTCAGTTTGCTTTCTCTCTGGAGCTTGGTGATTTTTTTGTTTCTCTGGCGATGGTGTTTTCTGGCTATGAAAGGCGCTGGTTTTGTGGTAATGGAGATTGGTTGTTAGCGGGGCTCTTAAGCCCCGCTTTTCTCAGTCGCCATCTTCCCGGAAGTCTATAATTATTTATTTTAAAACTAAAAAGTAAACCTAGTAAATAAAATACTACCATAATTGCATAATTTAGTAGTTGCCTGACATACTTTTTAGAGACATTTCAGCTGTATTAAAATTTACTTAGAAGTTGATGGGCAATTCTTTCTATAAATAATATATTGTATTGTAGTAGAAGGATCAAAGTCTAAAATGTAAAGTGAATATAAAACTCTTGAAGAAATAGTTACCTCCTTTAATGTACAAATTTGATCTCTCTCTCTCTCTCTCTCTCTCTCTCTCTCTCTCTCTTTCTCTCTCTCTCTCTCATATTCCTTTGTTTCTGGTAAGATTATACATACCAAGTATAATAAAGAAAAAATTTCACTGCCTTTTCTGGCCACATAGTTTTAAATTTTATTTCAAGGGTTGATGGTGGGAATAATTTCACTAAGTAGAGGTGGGGGGACTAAAAATGATCTGCTCTGAGAGTTAAATGTGCAAGATGGCTACTGATAACAGTTCTTCCTTCCCTGAGCACCGATGTGCAGAATATCCAAGATAGCATGGGCAGTCAAAGCGCAAGGTCTTCGGGTTGCTTAAGGAGAACAATTTTCCTCAGCTCAGGGTGCTGGATTTTCAGTCTTGGGAGCTCCAACCTTAAGGAAAATAGCAGCAGCAGTAGTCAAAACAAATAGTTTCTCCAGGCATTGGGCAGATATTTTCAACATTTTCTCTCCCAAATGGGCCAGACTCAGACTTCCTTCAGTCTACAGCAGAACACCCAACAGTCGCACCTTAAAATCTGCCCACTCCACAAGCCCTGCCAGGTTGCCATGCTCTCTCCATCAAGTTCATTGATTTCTCCCTCTTGTCCTCTGCAGTGGTTTTTTTTTTTTTTTTTTTTTTTCCTAATGCCCTTTTGACACCAAATTAAACTTTAATTCTAGCTGAGGAGGGAGCTCTGGGAGGGTCAGGCGGCCCTGCTGTACCATCAAGGAGATGGTCTGAGAGTTAATGATGCTGTAACTCTTTTGCTGCCTGGGGCTATCTGTTCCCTCCCCCCTCTCCCCTTCCCTTTAAAGCTGTTTAGTTATTTCCCGCTGAAGTTGCTCATCATCCAGAAGGGTCCCCCAGGTCCCAACTGCTCACCGGATAATAGCTGGAGCTGTCTCCATTCCTGCTAGAAACGCTCTCCTTGCTCAGGATATTCTTTGGATTTGCACAGGGTAAGGGCACCATCCTCTGTCAAGTTGGATTGGGCCAGGTCAGGTCAGTGGTCAAAAGCACAGCAATGGTGAGTCACAGGCAGACGGCAGGTAATCTATTTACTTGGCATGTCATTAACATAGGTGAACGCAAATCCACATCAAACCTGGGTTATTTTGTAAAGGCCATATTTACAGCCCATTAGTAGTAGGCGAGTGAGAACAAGGCCATTGGTGGTGGTAGCTATGCAATCTATCACAGTAATTAAAGGAGTTTAAGTAGAGTATCAATCTAGAGAGTGCTAAGAGTTCTGTTTTGACATCCCAGTCTAAAAGAAATAAAGAGAGGTAAGGAGAGTTCCTTTCCATTCTCTTCCTCTCTCTCCTTCAGTCTGCCTTTGTTTTCAGTATCTTTTTTTCGTCTGGATTTTGTATCTCTCTGTATCTCCACTTCTCTATATATTCTTTCTCTCTTTATTTTCCTAGTAGTAGACTTTCTTCTCCTATTTTACATAGTCTTTCTTCCTTAATTTTACATGAACAATTCTCCCAGAAATTAAAACAAACAAAATCCAAACCCTTCACCTCATTCCCCCTACTTTCAACACGCTCCTCCTATTTTAGGCCTCTTGCCAACTCCAGCCAGAATCGTGCACTTGGCTACACAACTAGATTTTCCATCCAGATTTCAGAGTGGTCCTGGTACCACCGCCCATCTTCCCTGCTATTTGCTCTAGTTCAGGTCCTCTGGTTCCCAAGGGACAATTCAAGCCACTCAGCTGATGAGATATGTCTCTTCCTCCAGCTCCCCTGAGAACTGGAGCTTCCCAAGAAAATGCTGATCTTTAGGTGTTTATAAAAGAGGCAGCCAAGAGCAAATATCAGTTTCTGAGAATGTAGTTTTTACCTGTACACGGGAGCATGTCATGAATCTATCTAGAGCCTAGGTGCTGAGGGACCAGGCACTTCAGACTTACTTAATGCAGCCTCCAGAAGCAGCTGCCTGCAGAGGCCCCAGTAGCTGTAGAATACACGCTGTTTGGGGATGAGAAATGAAGAAGGGGACCATGTCCAATTGCAGTCACAGGAGGCTCTGAAGTAGGCAGGATGTAATTACTCTTGATGCATCTCTCTTCCTCCTCATTTCAAGGAAGTAACAGCTCTATGGAAGAAATGACCCCCAGGAGGGAGAATATAAACAATAGGAACTACATTTCTGAAGTCCTGGCTCTAGGCAAAGCAAAAAGTAAAGGTCATCAAAAAAATATATATATATATATACTAGATCAATATATTCCCCATAAACATATATGCATATTATAGATATACCATATATACTATAATATACACATACATACATGCACACACATACATAGTGTGTGTGTGTGTGTGTGTGTGTGTGTGTGTGTGTGTGTGTGTGTTACTGGGGATTTAATATAGGGCTTTCTACCTCTGAGCTATACCCCCAGCCCTATTTTATTCTTTAATTTGAAACAGCATCTTCCTAAATTGCCGAGAGCCTCACTAAATTGCTGAGGCTGGCCTTGAACCTGCAATCCTCCTGTCTCAGCCTACCAAGTATTGGGATTACAGATGTGCACCAGCATCCCAGAATTACTTCCCTCCAGTTTCTCTCCTCCCAGGGGAGACCACTCTGCTTTGACATTCTTGTGGTCATAGGTTTTTTTTCTTCGTGATAGTTTATCTACCTTTGTATTCCAAAACACTCTAGTTAGGTTTTGCCTGCTTTGGAATCTTCTATAAAGGAAATTCTATAGCATAAATTAATTTGCAATTTTTTCACTCTACGTTATTTATGAGTTTCATTAATGTTGAGTGTATCTCTTGTATCTTTAGCTTATGAGTTTCCATTGCCATTCATATCCAGGGAATAAGTGTAGCACATTTTGTTTATCTACTCCCACTGCATATTTATTTACCCACTGAAAGGAACATTGGGGACATTTCCTAGTGTACATATTTCTCTAGGGGTTTTGAGGGGTGTGTATTTGCAGCATGAGTAGCGCTCTGTTTTCTTAGGTTCTGTTTGTCTATTTAGTATCCACTCATCCCAGGGCCAATTATATTAACCATATTTTCTACTTTTCTGTATTTCTGATGTGCTGGCACTTGAGGACGTTACAGGCTTGGGAGGATTCTGCCTTCTCTGGGGCTACTTATTCTTGGAGACTACAAAGGGCTCAGTCGAGAGATATTTTCATGTACAAACCAACCCATCCAGAGTCTATATTCTCAACTAGCTCCTTATCAAACTCACATATAGCAAGCCAGTGTTTCCCTTGCCCTAAGTCATCCCTTGGCTCGATTCCAGGCAACTTGAGACTCCCCCTAAGCTCCACAGCCTGACTGGGGAACTCACAGGGGCAAATCACACACCGGTTACTCTGCCCCGCCTTCCTCAGGAAACCCCAGGAAAGGCAGCATCCTCAGCCTTCCTCTGGCTCCCAAATTCTTCCTCCTTACTACTCAATGAATCCCTGTGGCCTTGCATGGTGTGGCAGCCCCCTTTTCTTAGGAAATAAAGCAATAAAATCTTCTTCTATACTATTAGCTTCTCCATGTTTCCACTCAGTCATGCCTATAAATTATGTCTTGGGTATAATTGTAGAACAACTAGAAAATACTAAATGACTTTTTCAAAATAGTAATGTCCACTTACATGCCCACCAACAGTGTATTTGCACCTTTGTGGAGTGGACAGGATATTTCATTGCAATAATCTCATAAGATCAAAATCTGAGTGAATCTGGGCAGGTTTCCTGTTTAAGAGATCTGTGAAATGCACAGCGGGGTCATGCCTTAGCCCTGCAGTGGGCCAGGCAGGCACCACATGGCTTTCAAGAAGAAGCCTCAAGATTCATAGTAAGGGTGATACTGATTATTTTTTATTCTTATGTAATGCTTCACTTTAAAATACTGACATATAATCCTAAAGTTAGAGATGCCTTAGTTGCTTACCCAGTATCTAATGCGTCTCTGTCTCTCTCTGTCTCTGTCTCTCTCTCTCTCTCTCTCTCTCTCTCTCTCTCTCTCTCTCTCTCTTTCTCTTTCTCTTTCTCTTTCTCTCTTTCTTTTTTTGTTTGTGATACTGATTTTCCCAGATTCTCTTACCACTAGGGGCAGAGCATAGCACTAGTCATGTGACTTAGTTTTGGTGAGTGGGATGTGAGTAGAAGTCTGGGGAGAAAAGAGATGTGACTGAGCTCCCTCCCCTCACATTGTCTTTTGCTGGAAATTGAACTCAGGAGAATTCTCTCTCTCAGTTATACCCCCAGCCTTAATTTTTTTTTTTAAATTTTGAAACAGGGTGTTGCTAAATTGCTGAGTCTTATTAAGTGGCTGATGCTGGTCTCAAACCTATGATCTTCCTGTCTTGGCTTCTCAAGTAGTGGAATTATAGGTGTGAGCCATTATAGTTGGCCCAATTTAATATAATTTTAAAGCCCTGACAATAGTCAACCACAAACTTAACATCAACAGCCACCTTCTTTCAGACTTCTCATATGAGAAAATAAAACTTGTTTAAACTGGTTGATCAGTTTTTGTTGTGCAGCCAAATGTACTCTTAGCTAATACACAAAATGAAGCTCAAAATATTTTAGTATAGAAATTTGTCCTTTAGGGGGGAGCAGTGTTAGTAATACTGCCTTTGAATGAGGTAAACATGAATTCAAGGGGATTGGACTTGCCTTTAATTCAGTATTCACTTCTTCAATTTTTTGCAAATATTAATCTATACATTTATCTCCCATGCATCTGGGCTTTTACTATGTGTTAGGCAGCAAATTAAAGGCTGGGGATAAACAAGACATTGATCCTGTCCTCAAGGGGCTTATAGTTTATTAGATGTACAGGTGGTAGTAGTAGTAGTAGTAATTCAATAATGATAAGTGAACAATAAAGAAGAATATTCAAAGTACTTTGTTAGCATAAAATAAGTTACTTACTTTTGTCCAGGATTGGCAAGGCCTAGGAAGGGGCCACAGATAACAGAGGGAGGAAGTGAGTTATAGTTTCTCGTAATATTAGACCTTGAAGTCTTGAAGTATTAGTGGGATTTGTTAATCACCTACATGAGGAAGTATATTCTAGGTAGAGGAACTGGGTAAAGCAGAGATATGGTTCTGCACAAAGTGTTGGGAAAATCATACTCCAATCTTACTGGAGTGTGGCACTTGAATGAGTCTAACTGGACTTCTCAATAAAAATGAGGCAGTAAGGTCAAGCACATTTATGATACAGAGTGATGGATACATTTTGAGTTACCACCTCTTCCAGAACTGGCCATAGGATCCAACCTGGCAATGTTGTGGGACCAATTGTCATGGGACCTAAATCAACCCCAAGCAGTCTTGTTTACTACGAATCTCTTAAATTTTAAGTGGAAAATAAATTTCATTCTGTAGTCAGGTTTGCTCAGTCAGTAGAGGCCCAGAATATTATGCTGGGAGGACTCTAAAGCCATATCTGATATCAGCAAGAAAGCCTTGATCAGTAGCGTGGGCCTATGTATCACCATTTTGTACCTTTCCACAAAATGCCTCTCTGCAGTTGTTTGGACTCGGTGGAGGGGCCCTCCAGACTCCAGCTCATGCTGTTTCACATATTGTTTACTTTATTACATGTTTAATGTTGCTCTGATCACTCAAGTCACCATTATAAACCATATCAGCCATGTGTGTCTGGGAGGAACAGCTACTGGGGCAAATAGAATTTAAACTCCTTGGTCTTCGCAATGACAGGAAGATGAGGTGGTGAATGTCAAGGTCTCATTTAAGGAATGATAAAACAACAAGTTTTGTGTGCTATCATTAGAGCAACCACATTTGTTATAAAAAACAGAGCAATTTATATTTTGAGTCTCTTCCTCACTCTCAAACCAAAATGATCTCAACATTTTGTCCTACAAGTTGAAATGTACAATGTGTTTGTAGCAGGCTGGTTGATTTGCAATTTCCTGGTATTAAAAGAAAATAGCCCCCTGTATTATAGCAAGGTTTTGCCTCAGATCATGGGTTCTGTAGACATAGCTATCAAATTACAGAGAGGAACAGGTCTACGTGCTAAATTAACATCAGTGGATTGGGGTGCTGTTCCTATGGAAGACAAAGGTGAGTTTTCTTGTTAAACAGCCATTCCC